>NW_012109807.1:339821-355329 GCF_000951045.1 Mandrillus leucophaeus | reverse complement strand
TTTTTTTTTTTTTTTTCTTTTTGAGACCGAGTCTCAGTCTGTTGCCCAGGCTGGAGTGCAGTGGCACTATTTTGGTTCACTGCAACCTCTGCCTCCCGGCTTCAAGCGATTCTCCTGCCTCAGCCTCCCGAGTAGCTGGGATTACACGCATGCACCACCACGCCTGGCTAATTTTTATATTTTTAGTAGAGACGGGGTTTCGCCATGTTGGCCAGGCTGGTCTCCAACTCCTGGACTAAGGTGACCTGCCTGCCTCGGCTTCCCGAAGTGTTGGGATTACTGGTGTGAGCCACTTTGCCCAGCCTATCAAATCTTTATAACTAAAACAGTTAGGTATTGGTACATGAATAGGCAAATGAACTGAGAGAATAAAACAGAAAGTCCAGAGACAGACCCAATACATTAGGAAATTTAGTACACATTAAAGGCCATCATCAGTAAGGAAAATATAGACTCTTTAATCAGTTTGTTGGGAAACTGGACAGCTATATAATAAAGATAAAATTGAGGTTGGCCACAGTGGCTCACGCCTGTAACCTCAACACTTTGGGAGGCCACGGCAGGCAGAGCACTCCAGTCCAGGAGTTCAAGACCAGCCTGGGCCATGTGGCGAAACCCAGTCACTACAAAAAATACAAAAATTAGCCAACTGTGGTGGTGGGTACCTGTGGTCCCAGCTACTAAGGAGAATGAGGCGGGAGGATTGCTTGAACCAGAGAGGCGGAGGTTGCAGTGAGCTGAGATTATGCCACTGCACTCTGGCCTGGGTGACAGAAAAATACCCTGTCTCAAAAATAAATAAATAAATAAAAATTTTAAAAAGATAAAATTCAATGTATTCCTTATACTCTTCACTAATAAGAAATGAAACTGGCCAGGTGCGGTGGCTCAGGCCTGTAAACCCAGCACTTTGGGAGGCCGAGGCCGGTGGATCACTTGAGGTAAGGAGTTCGAGATCAGCCTGGCCAACATGCTGAAACCCTGTCTCTACTGAAAATACAAAAAATTAGCCAGGAATGGTGGCACCTACCTGTAATCCCAGTTACTAAGGAGGGTAAGGCAGCAGAATCATTTGAACCCGGGAGGTGGAGGTTGCAGTGAGCTGAGATGGTGCCACTGCACTCCAATTTGGGCAATAGAGCTAGACTCTCTCAAAAAAAAGAAATAAAACCACACAAGTACTAGAAGAAAACACAGGTGAATTTGTCTTTAACCTGGAAGACAGAGAAATCTTCCTAATTATAACTCAAATTCAAGAAGCAATATCAGAAAATTTTGATACATTTGATTACACAGAATTTTCTTTTTCTTTTTGAGATGCGGTCTTGCTGTGTTGCACAGGCTGGAGTGCAGTGCCTAGTTACAGGCAGAATTACAGAGCACCACAGCCTCGAACTCCTGGGCTCAAGTGGTCCTCCTGCCTCAGCTTCCTGTAGCTGGGACCACAGGCACATGCCACTACACCTGGTGAGATTACATCAATTTTTTTTAAAAAGCTTTTGCACAGTAAAACATGGAAACAAATACTTGAAACTTATATAACAGAGAAGTTGGTATCTCACATATATAAAGAATACTTAAAAAAAAAAGGGCTAGAGATCATTCCCATTAGAAGAAATGTAAATGGTTTTTAAACATGTGAAAAATGTTCAATCATGCACATAAACAAGGGAAATGGAAATTAAAACTACACTGTGAAACCATTTCTCATATACTAGACAGGCAAAAACACACAAGTTTGGACAACATCCTCTGTTGGCAAAGCTGGAGGGAAACAGGTACTTTCATAGGTTGCTGGGGAGAAATAACATGGTGCAACCTTTATCAAGGGAGACTATGGCAACACCTCGCATTTATACTCTGACTCTGCTATCTCCTTTCTAGAAAGCTTTCCAATAGATACACTTAAAACACACACGCATACACACAAATATAATTCCCTAGAAATAGCTAAAGACTGAAAAAGACCCCAAATGTCCATCAATAGATGGAACGCATTATGGTACCTCCACACAGCAGAATAGTGCACAGCTATAAAAATCAAGGAAGAATACCTCTACATTATACTCTGAAGTGACCACTTTAATATACTAAGTAAAAAAAAAAAAAAAAAGCAAGGTGAAGAAAAGTACGCTACCATTTGGCCAAGAAGGAGGAGATACAAATATTTACATATTTACGTTGTATTTTAAAATGCAAGAATAAACCCTAAAAATAAAGGTTATCTATGGGAGAGGGAGACTTGGCAAAAAACTGGCTGTAAGCTTAGACCTCTTTGATGATATCTTGCTGTATCCATCTGTCCTGGAACTTTGTAAACATTTATATAACAAAAAATAAACCAAAGCAATTTCTAAAAATCAAAAGTAAAATGAAACAAACAAATCTAACTATAAATCTGGTTGATGGCATAACCACACAGAGAAGAACTACTCCAAGTGACTTTGAAACACAGTAATTTGACTATATTTCTAATAGCCTAAGGACAGAAAGAACCACAAACCATCAAAGTTTCCAATAATTATACTGTGGGAGCGGTAGTGTTGGTCCTGTTACTCTCTTGTATGTACTGCGGGATAAATCAAAGGAGTAATTATGTTGAGGTAGTAGAGAAGTAAGATCTTTGGTGTGATTGAAAGGAAATACAGGTACAATGATGGATTGGTTCTATCAACATGATTTCACAATGAAATCATCTTTACAAAATATATACTTGCCCAGGTGCAGTAGTGCACACCTAGAGTCTCAGCTACCTGGGAAGCTGAGGCAGGAGGCCTGCTTGAGCCCAGGAGTTCAAGGCCAGTCTGGGCAACATAGCAAGACCTTGTTTCTAAAAGAATAAAATAAAACCAAAAAGACATACTTCCCAGCACTGTCTACTGAAAGAAGGGCCTAGAAACATGAGCAATAAGCACCCCTAGCTCCCAGACTGTGGTCTGTAAACATCGGGGCTTTTTGGAGAAATGGCTGAAACCAGACCCAGGACAAGAAATGTACGAGGTGAGTTGGGAGCATCCTGAAAGTCAAGGAAGCAATCAGATTTCTAGTGGCATGAAAAAGGGACTGAAGAGTCCACCTGAATAAACTCCCAGCAGGCATGGATGAAACCAAGCACATCACACACATTTACGTCCATGAGTTTATAATGATACTTTTCAGAAAGCCATTTCTGTAAGACAGAAGAGACCCCCATATTGAAAACTGAATAACCGAATTGATCTGGGCAGTAACTGTCAATAGCTGTTAACATTACAGAGCGATGAAGGCATTCACATCAAATATATCACATCTAGATATATTTGATATTAAGGAATTACTGTCAGGTTTTTTAGGAATTGGGGTTTTCTTAGGTAACTTAGAAATATGTACTAAAATGTTTACAGATGAAATGCTATGATGTCTGGGATTTGCCTCAAAATAAACATGTATAAACTGAGAATGCTTGATGTTGGGTGATGTCTCTACCTGGTTCATTATGCTATTCTCTTTATTATATAAGTTTATATATGTTTTCTACAACAAAAAAATTTCACAGTATGGAATTCCTCAATTTTTCGAAAAACAAATGTGGCTGGGCTAAAGATTTTTTCTTCAAAAAGTAAGACTCTATAGTGTCAAACCATAAAAAGACATGGAGGAAACTTAAATGCATATTACCGGCTGGGTGCAGTGGCTCACACCTGTAATCCCAGCACTTTGGGAGTCCGAGGTCAGTGGATCCCTTGAGGTCAGGAGTTTGAGACCAGCCTGGTCAACATGGTGAAACCCCATCTCTACTAAAAACACAAAAATTAGATGGGCATGGTGGCACATGCCTGTAATCCCAGCTACTCGGGAGGTTAAGGCAGGAGAATCACTTGAACCCGGGAGGCAGAGGTTGCAGTGAGCCGAGATTGCACCACTGTACTCCAGCCTGGGCGAGGGTGGGGGGAAAGAGAAAACCCTACAACCAAGCGAAAGAAGTCAATCTGAAAAGGCTATATACTGCATGGTCCCAACTAGATGACACTGTGGAAAAGAAAAAACCCATGGAAACAGCAAAAAGATCAGTGGCTGCTGGGGCTTAGGGGAAGGGAGAGATGAACAGACGGAGCACAAAGGACTTTCAAGGTGGTGAACGGATTGTGAATGACACTATAATGGTGGATTCATGTCATAACACATTTGTTGAGCACGGTCCCTAATATGAACTATGGGCTTCAGGTGCTAACAACGTGTCCCCGTACCACTGTCGTGTGGATAACGGGAGGGCAGGAGGTCCATGGGAATTCTGTGTACTTTCCCCTCAGTTTTGCTGTGAACCTAAAACTGCTCTAAAAAATAAAGTATGTATATATATATTTTTTTAAAGTGAAAATCAAGACATATACATGAAATAGTGACAGGAATTCTTGTTTGTCACAAGAAAATGTGTTTGCACTCAACACTTTGAAATGAGGTGTCTATACAAAAACTCTCCAAGGATAAAAAGTACCAGTGTTAAAGGGAATGCACTCTCGCCAGCATCCCTGTACCATGAACATATACACGAATTCTAATATGAGCCACCCCTGGCTGGAAGAAAATACCAGGAGACATCACTAAGGTTAAAGCGCTGATTCTTAATTTTGATAAGGCTGTCCGGAGAATTAGGTAAGGCCACAGAAGAACCACTAAAGCCCCTTTTGAGGAGCTAGCTATGAAAAACTTTTTGGTGGGATGAAATGACAGGACATAAAAGAGAAAATGTTATGTACCTGACATTGAAAACACTTAGTGAGCTACTTCAACTCCTTTTCATTTTTATTTATTTATTTTACTTCTTTTAGACAGAGTCTCACTCTGTCACCCAGGCTGGAGTGCAGTGGCACGATCTCAGCTCACCGTAACCTCCGCGCCCCTCCAGGGTTCAAGTGATTCTCCTGCCTCAGCCTCCTGAGTAGCTGGGATTACAGGTGCTTGCCACCGCACCAGGCTAATTTTTGTATTTTTAGTAGAGATAATGTTTCATCTTTCGGCCAGGCTGGTCTCGAACTCCTGACCTCAGGTGATCTGCCTGCCTCAGCCTCCCAAAGGGCTGGCATTACAGGCGTGAGCCACCTCGCCTGGCCTCAACTCCTTTTTAGAATGAGGAAAACAATCAAATGACAACCCACCCATGTGGGAAAATCTTACCAGGAACCCTTATGGAGTTTTCGGGTTTTTTTTTTTTTTTTTGGACAGAGTTTCACTCTTGTTGCCCAGGTTGGAGTGCAATGGCGCGATCTTGGCTCAACGCAACCTCCGCCTCCTGGGTTCAAGCAATTCTCCTGCCTCAGCCTCCCGAGTAGCTGGGATTATAGGCATGCACCATCATGCCTGGCTAATTTTGTATTTTTAGTAGAGACAAGGTTTCTCCATGTTGGTCAGGCTGGTCTCGAACTCCCAACCTCAGGTGATCCACCCGCTTTGGCCTCCCAAAGTGCTGGGATTACAGGTGTGGGCCACCGTGCCCGGCCTGAAGTTATTTTTGTAGTTATTTACTTAAAAGAATTTTCCCACTGTTGGAGTGGGTAGATAGGTAGACATAAGCAGGAGCGAAGAGGCCCTGATAAAAGGGAGGTCTGGAAAATCTCACATCCCAGAGACCATCAAAAAGATGCAAGCTGGCCAGGTGCGGTGGCTCATGCTTGTAATCCCAACACTTTGGGAGGCCGAGGTGGACAGATCACTTGAGGTCAGGAGTTCAAGACCAACCTGGCCAACATGGTGAAACCCCATTTCTACTAAAAATACAAAAATTAGCCAGGCGTGGTGGTGCATGCCTGAAATCTCAGCTACTTGGGAGGCTGAGGCAGGGAGAATTGCTTGAACCTGGGAGGTGGAAGCTGCAGTGAGCCAATATTGTGCCACTGCACTCCAGCCTGGGCAATAGAGCGAGACTCTGTCACAAAACAAAACAAAACAAACAAACAAAATGCATGCTAGATATGAGGAGAGAGGAGAGAAAGAGGGTAAAGGAGAAATTCCAAAGAGACATGCAGGTGCAGTAAGTATGGACCTAACCGCTGTACAACCTTCCTGGGGTGGAGGTAATGAGCAATGCAGCCATTCGGTGGGATTCACATCCAACACCGGCTGTACATGCACACCAACTAATAGTAAGAGAGGGCCCCACAAGCTTAGGGTAGAAATTAGGTGGGAGAAAAAGGCAGGGACTTAAGGCAGAAGCGGGAAAAGCAGACAAAGGAAAAAGGCAGAAACTTAAGACAGAGGTGGGAACTTCAAGAAAAAATCCAGCATCATAAAAACCTGAGGCAGAACTCTCAGGGCTGCTGGCTTACTCTCTCAGCATCCACTCTGCCTCATCTTTCAGAACGTACTGTCTCTCTCCATATAAACTCTCTGTTCTCTATTTCCCTTCCTAAAGCTCTCTGCTATCTCTGAATTGTCTCTTGGCCAAAATCTTTCTCCCAAGATGACTAAGGGCTGAGAATATCCGCCCTTCCTGGTAACACTACCAGAGCTGTCTTCAAGCTCCACTTCAGTGTGGAAGAAACTGGTTTTATGACTCCACCCCCATGTTCACAGAACAATGGAACTGGATTTCATTAAGCACTGGTCAAGCACTGCTGCCTCTGTCTTGCCACACATGCCCAAGGTCACTGAGGATTTATTCTGCACAGCGCCAATCTCACTCTCCAGTTTCAACATGCAGTCACGGAGGCCACCCAAAAAGACCAGGTGCACAAACGCATCCTCCTCACCCAGCCCTCCGGGGCCCGCCAGCAGGAACTCCTGTCTCCCTATCCTCTTGACGATCGGCGGCCTCTCCTCGCTGCAGTAGGGAAACAGGTCCTGGGAGACGCCCGTGCTGTAGTTGTGGATGATGTACTGAGTGGTCAGAGCCAGACACAGGAAGTGGCCGTCCACAGCCACAGCGAGGGGCTGCTCGGAGGTCGACACCTCCTTGACGATCTGCACCCGGTCCTCATACACCAGAAACATCTGGATGGTTCTACGTTTGACAGAGATGATGCAAACTTCTACACAGAATGGGTCCCCGCTCACAGGGTTCTCATTCAGTGCAAACGTGGCTGCCCCCTTGATGCGGGCCCCCGAGGGCACGGGCTCGAGGTTCAGCATGTTGACCAGGCTGATGGAGTTGTCACACAGCACCAGCAGCCTGTTGAGTGCTGAGGCTGCGCGCAGCTCGTTCACGGGCTTCTTGAAGCCCAGGTGTCTGTGCAGCTGTTTGGTGGCAGTGAACGTGGCCGGCCCGGCAGGCACTGGCCTCTCCTCCAACAGGAAGTGGTAGACGAAGCAGTCGTTGGTACCCACGTAGAGGTCCCTGCCGCAGCACTCCACACACTCTATGTTGATGCGCTCCTTGTCGCCCATCAGCAGCTCCCGCTCCACGGCAGAGACAAGCGTAAAGGCTTTGATGTTCATCATGTCTACTGGCTGATCTGCTGGAAGAGAAAGAGGAAAACTGATTTTAGAGGAACAAGGAAGAAGCAGAAACAGAGGTTGCAATAATGATACGTGGATTCCCTAGTTAGCATGTTCATTAAAGGAAAACATTCTATGCTGTCAAAAAACGGAAAGAAACCATTTCCCCACTGACCTCCCCCATCGGACAGCAAGAGACCCCAGCAGAAAACCACACATACACCCCTCCACACACACCCACACACACACATGCACGTGCTTGTGATCACATGCCATCCTGCTCAGTCCCCACACAGAGTCACCTGGAGCCTCCTCGCATTGCTCCTGGGAGACACGCTTGCAGGCAGAAGACAAATGCACGCATTCACCCACAGGCAACATAACAGAAGGATTTCTGTGAGGCAGGAGGATGACTTGACCCCAGGAGCTGGAGGCCAGCCTGGGCAATATAATGAGACCCCATTAAAACAAAGAAACAAAAAAAAAAGGATTTCTGAAAAAGGCAGAAGTGATCTTCATTGATCTTCCCTGAGTATCGACAGCTACTTGAATATGTACTTTAGTCAGTGAACACAACCACAGTCGCAGGATCCTGCCAGGGACACTGAGGCAGGTGCCAGGCCTTGCATTCCTTTGTGTTCTTCCCAAAAAGGCAGGCGCATCAGCCCCAGCTCCGGAGGACCCCAGCTCCGGAGGAAATGTATTCATTTGGAGAGTAAAGGTGTGCCTCGGAGCTCGAAAGGCTTTTCAGGTGGCGAGTGGAGCTATTCAGTGGATGTGTGGACTGGTCCCTGGTTCCCACTGAAAGTGAGAGCCTGTGGCCTCCTACTTCATCGTCTGTGGAGAACTGTGGCTTCACACTCCACAAAGTCAGAGGGAGAAGACCAGGCAAGGTGGCCTTTCTGACTTCTCAGGCGGCCAGAAGCAAACTCAAAGGCACAGTCCCTGTGATCAGGAGCAGGGCAGGGGATCAGAGAGCTGGAAAGAGGACTGCAGAGAATGACGGGAGCTGCAGGGCAGCTGGGAAGTGAAAGGTTCCCTATCACTATCACTTCCTCACCTCAAGCTCTCTGAACATGGAACGGTGCTGCTTCATGAGAGCTTAAGTTCCTAATACTCAGAGGCATTCCAGCAAAGTGGGGAAGACCTCTCAGAAATATTCAAGAAAAGTTCACGCATCAGGGAAGGAAAGGAATCAGAGAACTTCTTTGGTGCCTTTCAACTAGAAAATTTCGGAACTCCACAATTTCTTGTCTGCCCCCATCCATGGAGGTAATGACAACTACACATGAGTGAGACTCCAGCCCCCTTCCCTAGCTCAACAAAACCCCCAGGAGGGGGGTACCCCAGGGCGGAGGAGGCTTGTCTGTGG
Organism: Mandrillus leucophaeus; assembly: GCF_000951045.1. NCBI lineage: Eukaryota > Metazoa > Chordata > Mammalia > Primates > Cercopithecidae > Mandrillus > Mandrillus leucophaeus. The sequence goes on along the minus strand of NW_012109807.1, from coordinate 346,547 downwards.
ACATGTCAGTCCTTCCTGTTTGCTTCCCATCGCTTGAGCAAATTACTTGTTGCTATAGTCAGAATGTTTGTGTCCCCCTAAAATTCATATGTTGAAACTTATCCCCAGAGTGGTAGTGTTGGGAAGTGGGGCAACTGGGAGGTGATTACATCATGAGGGTGGAACCCTTACGAACAGCATTAGTGCCCTTATCAAAGAGGCCCCAGAGTGCTTATTTTTTCCTTCCATCCACTGTGTGAGGAGGCAGCTGGAAGGCACCACCCTTGAGGGACGGACCCTCACCGAACACTGAGCCTACCATGCCTCGATCTTGGACTTCCCGGCCTCCAGAACTGCGAGCAATACATTTCTATTGTCTATTAATTACCTAGTGTATGGTAGTTTGTTACAGCAGCCTGAACGGACACTTGGCTATTCCAGTCTCAATTGCCTCATCTGTGAAATGAGCATAATAAAGGTACTTACTTCATAGGATTGTTGCATGAAGTAAGTCAGCTCATATGAAATGCTGACAGCCGGCACACGGCACTCAAACTTTTGGATCTCATCATAAATACTATGATTCCCTCCCAGTCTGGATCAGCTCCTATTCCTCTTTCAGACTACCAGCTTGCCTCAGGTGTTTATTTCCCAAGCTGGGCACCAAGAGATTAAACTATGCTGTCCTCTGTCCTCAGATATGGGTCACCTGTTCACCTCCACCAAAAGACAGCCTGCATCATAAGCCAGAACACACACTCACACACCTGCCCCACCCCACGACATCTTCACACTCATTTATGGGAGCTCATCTTCACAGAAACTATGGAAAAGAGATGGGGGAAGTGTAGAGGGAGGCTCAAAAGGCACCCCAGAGAAGGAGTCATGTGCATCTACCTCGGGGCTGTGGGAGCATCCCCAGAATCCCAGGTGAGGCCGGGTGCAGAACTGCTGCAGGCGTCTACAAATAGTCTCTGGCACAAACAGCTCTTAAACAACGCCACGTATTTGTCCCAACCAAACACAACCACCAAAACCCACCTAGACAGTATTTTTTTCTCCATGTAAATGCTAATGAGTAAAACCCAGATATTGAAATGTCGGCTTCCAGACATCTAAGTTAGTGAAAGTGAAGTAATACAAAATACTTCTTCCTTCATTGATTAATCAATCAAGGCTGTCTTTTTTCAATGGCAGGAGTAAGCAGTTCTGCTATTTAAAATATAAATTGTGTCTTACTTTGCGGAAGGAATAGAGAAACAAACTCTGGGCACCTATAATCAAACTCCTTTTATTTAGCTTCTTAAAAGTATATTATCCGTAATTCCAGCCCCTGTCTTCAGTTAGCACAAGGGATAAACTAAACACATTTGCAGTAAAGAATATTAGAGAAAGAATCAAACTCCTCATATTTAGTCTAAATCCTGGGGTAGATAGAGAAGGGGAGAGGGAGAGAGAGCTGTAAAAAAATATATGGTTTACTAAAAAGTCATAACTCTATATTAAAAAAGAAATGCAATATTGTTTCACTATCTAGTAAACTAGCTACTCAAGCCTTGCTAAAGATAAGCTTCCTATTACAGGCCTTTAAATTAAGGACTTGTTTTTGTAATTAAATGGTAATAATGCAGAATTATATGGAGGTAAATGAAAGCTGAAGAAGTAACATGCTAGCACTTAAAAACGACTTATTCTTAACCCTGTCTCTACAAAAAAATATAAAATATTAGCCAGGCATGGTGGGGCACACCTGTATTCCCTCCTCCTCAGGAGGCTGAGGCCGAAGAGTTGCTTGAGCCCAGCGGTTTGTGGCTTCAGTGAGCTATGATGGCACCACTACACTCCAGCCTGGGAAACAGTGTGAGATGCTTTCACACAGAAAAAATAAAAAAGAAAAAGAAAAAAGAATTAAAAAGTTGGCTAGGAGTGGTGGCTCATGCCTGTAATCCCAGCACTTTGGGAGGCTGAGGCAGGTGGATCACCTGAGGTCAGGAGTTCAAGACCAGCCTGCCCAACGTGGCAAAACCCTGTCTCTACTAAAAATACACACACACAAAAAAGTTAGCCAGGCGTGGTGGTGGGCGCCTGTAATCCCAGCTACTCAGGAGGCTGAGGCAGGAGAATCGCTTGAACCCGGGAAGCAGAGGTTGCAGTGTGCCAAGATCACACCACTGCACTCCAGCCTGGGTGACAAGAGCAAAACTCCATCTCACAAAAACAATAATAATAATAATAATAATTTAAAAAACTATTTTTTTAAGCAGTGGGAAAATTCTCTCCATGACCTAATTCACATGATATATTTACTTAGATAAAATATGTATCATAAAAAGATAGATAAACTTTAGGCCACACCTCTGTATTTTCATTAAATATAATCTGCTGGGGTTCTGAATCAGAGAAGTTTCAACATGGTAATGAAAGGAAACGTTTCTCTAAGGTGTACAATTCATACTTTACTGTGTGATCTCAAAATCATCTAAAATTTAAACTTTTTGTTAGAACTTTAAGGCTTACCTATAATCCTAACACTTTGGGAGGCCAAGGCAGGAAGATCACTTGTGCCCAAGAGTTCAAGACCAGCCTGGGCAACATATTGAGACGTGGTCTCTATTTAAAAATAGAAATAAGAATATTAAATTTAAAAAGTTCACTTAAAAAGTATGATTATAATAATTTAAAAGATCAACATTTTAATGTTTTCTTAGAATTTCAAAATACATACCCAGGTAGGGAAGAGATTGGAAAATGTGAGTATGCTCAAGGACCATAATTTAATTAAAGCTAACATTGCATATGTAGCAAGCACCTCTAAGTGAGCAAAAAACTAAAATAAACAATTATAAGACACAATCCCACTTCCTAAGAGTCTCCCCGTCCTCTTAACGAAATAGGACTAGAAAAATAAATCAGTAATAGTATAAAGCAATATGTGCTAAGGGTCAAAATAAAAATATTAGTAATTATTTCCTACCAGGTTAAGAATATGCACATTGTCATTTTAAAGATTTTGTCACTGGTGATAATCAGAATCTTAGTCAGCATCTTTAAAAATGCTAATGTAAAAATGCGAATCTTTTTCTACAAATGTACACAGAAACATTATCTTTTATTCAGTATCTGGCATCATTTTAAAAGAACTGATGACTTTTGGCCGGGCATGGTGACTTACGCCTGTAATCCCAGCACTTTGGGAGGTCCAGGAGGGTGGACCACCTGAGGTCAGGAGTTCGAGACCAGCCTGGCCAACATGGTGAAACCCCATCTCTATTAAAAATGCAAAAATTAGCCAGGTGTGATGGCACATGCCTGTAATTCCAGCTACTTGAGAGGCTGAGGCAGGAGGATCATCTGAACCTGGGAGGCAGAGGTGGCTGTGAGCAGAGATTGTGCCACTGCACTCCAGCCTGGGTGACAAGAGTGAAACTCAGTCTCAAAAAAAAAAAAAAAAGAACTGATGACTTTTGGCATCTTCCCTTACTCCTCAGGAAGTTTACTAAACCTCAGTTCAAAAATGACAATTCTATTCTTTCTGGCTACACATGGGGCTGGGAGCCACAGATTTTATATTACCTATAAGTTTCAAAGAAAGTTTCTGTGTTTTTTACTTGGAGACCTGTTACAAAAGCTATATAGGCTTCTAGAGGCCCCACTTCTTTTCACAGCACAGAGCACTGGTTACATCCTGATTTAATAGACACGGTCTATCCTACAAAGCAAGCACCGGGTCCAGATGGATCTGTCACTAAACACTCAGGAACCACCTAATTCCAGTTTCACAGAATAAATGTTCCTAAGGATAAAAAGATAAATGAAAGAGGGAACATATCCTTACTTTATTTTATGAAAGTAGTAGAAAGTAAAACTTTGATATTCAAACCAGATAAGGATATAGGAAGAAGGAAAATCACAGATCATTCTTACTCACAAACAAACCTGAAAAAACACTGAATGTTAGCACATGAAATCAACAAATATATATTAAAAATATAATATGGCTAAGTTGGGATGCAATATTGGTTTAAAGTAATAAAATCTGTTCCTTTAGCTCACCACATTTATAAATGAAAAGAAAACAACTAATTATTTCAATAGATGCAGAAAAAGCATTAAATTAACTCATAAGATAAACAAAATAAATTAAATTAAATTAAATTTTAAAATCTTTCATTTTGAAACAAGGAACAAGACAAGAATGTCTACTATTGCCATCTGTTATGGGTTGAAATGAATCTTCCCCAGCCATGCTGAAGTCCTAATCCCCAGTACACGTGAATGGGACTTTATGTGGAACTAAGACGATCAGAGTCATTTAGGGTGAGCTCTAATCCAATATGACTGTGTCCTTATAAAAAGGGGACATTTGTACACAGAGACAGACACATACAGAGAAAAGACAAGTGAAGACACAGGAAGAGGAAGGAGATCTATAAGCTAAGGAATGTCTGAAGTTCCAGACCTTGCTCTCAGATTTCTACCCTCCAGAAATCTGAAGCAGTAAGTTTCTGTTGTTTAAGGCACCCAGCCTGCAGTACTTTCTTACAGCAGCCCTAGAAACTAATACACGATCTCAGTTCAACACTGTATTAGGAGTCTTTACCAGTACCACAAAACAAGAATAGTTATAAAGAATTGAAAACAGGCTGGGCTTGGTGGCTCATGCCTGTAATCGCAGCATGTTGGGAGACCAAGGCAGATGGATCACCTAAGGTCAGGAGTTCAAGACCAGTCTAGCCAACATGGTGAAAACCCGTCTCTTCCAAAACTACAAAAATTAGCTGGGCATCGTGGCAGGCGCCTGTAATCCCAGCTACTTGGAAGGCTGAGGCAGGAGAATTGCTTGAACCTGGGAGGCAGAGCTTGCAGTGAGCGAAGATCGCACCACTGCACTCTAATCTGGGTGACAGAGCAACACTCTGTCTCAAAAAAAAAAAAAAAAAAAAAGAATTGAAAACAAAAACATAAAATTATAATTATTCACAAATGACATTACTGTTTACACAGAAACCCACAAAAAAGCTATTAGAATTAATGACTTTATAGTTTAATTTTTTTAAAAACCAAAGTAGTTTGAATTTCTAGCCCCAAAATTACAAACTGAAAAAAAAAAAACCTTACAATAGTAGAAAATATAAGGTATGAAAGAATTATCTAACAAAGATATTTAAGATCTTTATGGATAAAGTAATAAAATTTTATTGTTTGACATTAAGGAAGACCTAAATTATCATCTTGGAAGGCTTTTCTGCAGAAATTGAAAAGCTGGTTTTAAATTTTAAATGGAAAGCACAGAACATAGCATAGTCAAAAGTCTTGAAAATGAAGAACAAAACTGAAGGACCTACACTAACTGATTTCAGAAATTACTCTAATACTACAGTAATGAAGATATGAGGATAGACAAACAGGTCAAGCCCCAGATTGGGAGAAAAATGTGTAACGCATATATCTGGCAAATGACTCATATCCAGAATATAGAAAAACTCCTACAAACCAATAACAAGAAGACAAACATTTTAAAAATGGGCAAATGACTCAGACACTTTCACAAAAGGCATATGAATGGACCAATAAGAACATGAAAAGATGCTCACCATCTTTAACCAAGATATTTATTTTAAGCCACAATGAGCTATCACTTCACACCTACTAGAAGAGCTACCATTAAAAAGATCGCCAACATGAAATGTTAATAAGGACGTAGAACAACTGGAAATCTCATACGTTGCTGGAAGGAGTTTAAAAGGGTAAACTTTGGAGATCTGTTCCGCAGTTTTTTATAAACTTAAACATGCATTTGTCCAGTTACGTCACGTTTAATATTTCCATTTCTCTTGGGTATATATCTATATCTACAAAAAGATATATATAAGATATAAGATATGCACAGCAAGCTTATTCATATTACCCAAAAAAAGGGAATGGCTCAGTTTTCCCCACTTACCCCCATTTAATTGTGGCATATTTATACAGTGGAATACTACTCAGAAATAAAAAGAAAGAAACTACTGACAACGGCAACAAATAGATGACCCTCAAAAACACTGAGTGGAAGAAATCATGCCTATATTGTATATTTCCAATTACCTGAAGTTCAAAAGTTGCCCATGCTAATCTATAGTGACAGAAATCAGAACAGTGTTTACTTTGGAAGGAACAGGGTGACTAAGTGGAAAGGGACACAGCAAACTTTCTGGGTAACAGACATAGTCTGTATATTATTTAAGGTACTACCTACGCAAGTGTATGGAGTTACCAAAATTCATTGACTTTTGTGTTCTGTGTATTTTACTGTATGCAAATTATGTTTTTACAAAAAAAAAAAAAAAAAATCCCCTACCCGATCCAGAGAAAAAAAAAGTGCCATTCCAATACAAACTCTTACAGGTACACGGAGTGTGTGTGTGTGTGTGTGCACGCGCGTGTGTGTGTGTAACTCAAAAAGCAGATTCTAAAATTCACATGGCAGACTGGTAGCAGTGGCTCATCCCTATAATCCTGTAATCCCAGCACTTTGGAGGCCGAGGCGGATGGATCGCCTGAGGTCAGGAGTTTGAGACCAGCCTGGACAACCTGGTAAAACCCAGTCTCTACTAAAAATACAAAAATTAGCTGGGCGTGGCTGTGCACACCTGTAGTCCCAGCTAGTCAGAAGACCGAGGCAGGAGAATCGTTTGAACCTGGGAGGCGGAGGTTGCAGTGAGCCAAGATTATGCCGCTGCACTCCAGCCTGGGTGACAGAATGAG
>NW_012109807.1:334159-339771 GCF_000951045.1 Mandrillus leucophaeus | reverse complement strand
AAAAAAAAAAAAAAAAAAAATTCACATGGCAGAGAGGGCCAGAAAAAGTTAGACACGTCTGAAAAATGGCCAGGAGACTTGACTCAACAGATAAAATATAATCAGAAACCATGGTAATTAAGATAATGTTGGACTAGCACAAGGCCAGACCTAGAGAACACACCTGGGTGCCCGGAAACAGGCCACGCATATGTGGAAACTTGAAACGTGACTAGGGTGGCACTGTACATGTGGGCATATACCATGTATACACATGTACAGTAAACAGTGCTTGGTGTACTGGATGTCCATAGAGAATATAAGAAAGCTAGATTCTGCCAGGCGTGGTGGCTCACACCTGTAATCCCAGCACTTCGGGAGGCCAAGGTGGGAGGATCACAAGGTCAAGAGATGGAGACAATCCTGGCCAACATGGTGAAACCCCATCTCTACTAAAAATACAAAAATTAGCAGGGCATGGTGGCAGGTGCCTGTAGTCCCAGCTACTCGGGAAGCTGAGGCAGGAGAATTGCTTGAACATGGGAGGCAGAGGTTACAGTGAGTTGAGATAGCACCACTGCACTCCAGCCTGGAGACAGAGCAAGACTCCATCTCAAAAAAAAAAAAAAAGAAAAAGAAAAAAAGAAAGCTAGATTCCTACCTCACACCACACAACAAAATTATTCCAGGTGATTAATATTCTTAAGTATAAAAGACATAACTTTGAAACATTGGAAAAAAAACAAGAAAAAATATTCTCATGACCTTCTTAGGGTAAGGGAGAATTTCTAAAATAAGATATAAAAAAGCACAAACCCTAAGGAAAAATGATAAATTCTCCCATGTGAAAATGTACTGTTTCTGTTCTTCAAGAGACATCATGAAGAAAGTGAAAAGATAAGGGAAAAAGGGGGCTGGAGAGAAGACACTGACATCATGTATCTGACCAGAAACATCTGGATGATGTGGGAACTCCTGCAGGAAGAAAGTCAAGGATCTAACAGAAGGATGGGCAAAATACACAAACAGGCCTTTCATTGGAGAGGAAACATGAATATCCAATAAACACGAAAGAACACAACCTGATTAGCACCTGGCATTTGCAAATTACAACTACAGTGATATTTCATTTTCTACCCATTAAATTGACAAATATTTGAAGTCTGACAACACGAGGTGTTCCTAAGAACACGGCACAATGAGGAGGCTCCACCGTGCTGGGGGAAGGTTCGGAGCTGGTAAGGACACGTTTTCATTATCTAGGAAGCCCCTGCCATGGCTGAGTAAGCCATGACTCTACTTCTAGGCATTTGTCTTACTGAGTCTGTTTTGTGCTTACCAGGGCAAAGAAAGTTCACAGCAATCCTGTTTGAGACAGGGGAAAACTAGAAACAACTCATGTTTCCTCAGAGGCTGAAATACTGTGCAGCTGCAAGAGAATGAACTAGAGCCGCCCACAAGGATGAATCGTAAGGGAATTTTAAGGGAATGAGGAACACAAATCTGGGAAGGATGGAACTGGGTGTGGGTGTGCATGAGATTCCCAAGGGTCAGCGACGTTTTATTTCTGAAGCTGGGGGTTGCTTTTATCATGACTCTCTATATCTTATACAGATTACAAATATGTTTCTATAGGCATTAAATATTAATTAAAAATACATATGTACATATAGAATGTATAAAATTCTACTCATTTCCCCAAACCAGCTTACCCTGGAAATAGAGAAAGAATCTGTTTAATAAACCTGGTGGAATTCACCAACTGTATGTTCCTTGTTAAAAATTTGGCTGCATGGAAGCACATTTATCAAACAAGTAAGTGATTTATAATTTCTTAGTTTATCTAAATGCAGTGCTTAGTTTATTTTGTATCCATATTTAATAGCCATTTCTCAGGATATCAAAGTCCAATTTGGGGCATTCCATCCATCGTTTTCCATAAATATCCCCTAGAAGGTGAAGGGAAAGACCAGCATGTGGTAGATGGCTCAGGCGGTGAACACCCTGCCCCGTGGGTGTGTATAGCATCTGAGGCAGCAGCTTCTGTGAGGCCAGCCTCTTACCTCATGGGCCTCTCTGTCCCTCTCCCTTCCACTTTCAGGGCCACGTAAGTATCTCCACTCTCAGTTTCAACCAGTTCAAAACTGGTTTTACTATCTTACTCTTCTTTCCATTTCCTCTGTACTAAAACTCACCAAGGACAGGTCTCATTAAAAAAACAGTCACAGCAGAAAGAATAAATGTGGAATGAGAGCATTTTCTTTTCTTTTTTTTTTTTTTTTGTGAGACAGAGTCTCACTCTATCACCCAGGCTGGAGTGCAGTGGCACGATCTTGGCTCACTGCAACATCTGCCTCCTAGGTTCAAGCGATTCTTGTGCCTCAGCCTCCTGAGTACGTGGGATTACAGGCGTACGTCATTTTGCCCAGCTAATTTTTGCATTTTTAGTGGAGACGGGATCTCACCATGTTGGCCAGGCTGGTCTCGAACTCCTGACCTCAAGTGATCCACCTGCTTCAGCCTCCCAAAGTGCTGCAATTACAGGCGTGAGCCACTGCACCCGGCCAAGAGCAATTTTTAAAGTAGATAATCTAGACATAAAAAGAGGCTTGTAGGCTGGGCGCAGTGGCCCATGCCTGTAATCCCAGCACTTCGGGAGGCCAAGGTGGGTGGATCGCCGGAGGTCAGGAGTTTGAGACCAGCCTGGCCAATATGGTGAAATCCCATTTCTACTAAAAATACAAAAATTAGCTGGGCGTGGTGGCAGGTGTCTGTAATCCCAGCTACTTGGGAGGCTGAGGAAGGAGAATCACTTGGACCCAGGAAGCGGAGGTCACAGTGAGCCGAGATCACACCATTGCACTCCAGCCTGGGCAACAAGAGTAAAACTCTGTCTCAAAAAACAAACAAACAAACAAAAAACAAAAGAGGCTGATTGTAGCTCCAACACTAACCATGTAAATATTAGCACAACACTTATATAAGATTTTAATATATATGTTTAACACATATAGGTATGTATATGTTTAACACATTTATACATACATGTATGTGTGTATATATTTGTTATATATTAAAATATGTATCTGTTATGTATTGAAATATATATATTTGTTATATGTAAACATATATCTGTTATATACACACACACATAGATATTATATACACACATATGTACACACACACACAATAGGAAACTCCTAACCTGGTACAGAGATAAATATACTCTCCCAAAAGAATGCTATGACAAACTGGCATTTACTAAGATGGGCTCTTTACCAGTAATTATTCTTGAACCAAAGAATGCCACTTTGTTATCTGCTCTACCAAATAATGTCCACCTGCGAGCCAACTTTAAGATTGGCCTGGTGTCCTCTGTGTCTGCAAAAAGCCCTCACATTTTCTAATTACTTCACAGCTAATAAATGAAACAGACTCTTCCGAAACCTATGCAGCTATACGTGTACCAGAACTTCATCACCCTGGGGGAGGAACCACAAAAGTCAGCCCTATAATAGAAGGCACCGTCCTGTGAATACGCTCAAGACTAATTCTGTATCTGCATTTTAAAAAGGACACACTACCTCAAGTAAGATTTGTTCTTTTCTCATTTTACAGCAAGAAGCTTTTTTTTTTTTCTTTATGACAGTCCATCAAAAATGAATAGACATCAAGTGGTCATTCTAACATTTGGACCAAAGCCAGGTCAGATCTGAAGGCAATGCAGAAAGGAGGCAGGAATGTGGGCCACACACCTGAAACACTAGGTCATTATCCTGCTTATCCCACACCAGAAGGTAGTTCCCTGCCCAAAAGATAAACTCCAGACTCAGCTTAAGATGTACAGCCCTTAAAATTTTAACCTCAGCCAACCTCTCCTCTATTTAGTAAGAAAAATTATAGCTATTAACCTATTCTTATGGTTCCATAATATCAGTCTCTTGTTTTATAAGCTACAATCAGTTCGGAATTGCTGCTGAGTTCCAAACAGCCTGTAAGTGTCCAAGGCACTCCACAAACCAAGCAGTTGTCAAAAGGGATTTGAGCAAACACTACTCTCTAGACACGTTTCCAAAGGATTAACACAATGAGTCAGAAATAGTTACCATTAACTACAGCGGTGGGATCGAATTTACCAATGTAATAATCCCTAAAGGAAAACACACTGCCTCCTTTTCATCGCCAAATGTCACTTGTCTATATGGAAAGTAGCAATGTCTGGGAGACAAGGGCAGCCTCAGAATGGGCCTTCAGAGGGCGGCACAGATTCCCACACACTGGACCTCCTCTGACTGGCTGATGGCAGGGATCCTGGCTTTAGGCATGAGTATCTTTCCTTCTTTGCCTCTTCCTGCAATTTACAGTTTTTGTATAAATACAAGTCCTTATTTATTTATTTATTTATTTATTTAAGATGGAGTCTCTCACTTTGTTGCCAAGGCTGGAGTGCAGTGGCACGGTCGTGGCTCACTGTAACCTCTGCCTCCCAGGTTCAAGTGATTCTCCTGTCTCAGCCTCCTGAGTAGCTGGGCGTACAGGCACCTGCCACCATGCCTGGCTAATTTTTTTGTATTTTTAGTAGAGATAAGGTTTCACCGTGTTGGCCAGGCCGGTCTCGAACTCCTGACCTCAGGTGATCTGCCCGCCTCGGCCTTCCAAAGTGCTGGGATTACAGGCATGAGCCACCATGCCCGGCCTACAATGACTTTTTTAAAGTTTCTATTTTGCCATTTTAATATAGAACCTTTATAGGAAAAAAAAAAAAAATGTTTCTCTGAGAAGCAGTTTCTCAGTTAACTCGGATAAACATCTACTAAGCCCATGAAGCCGCAGACAGATAGCAATGTCTGTCACAGGGGAAAATTGAGCAGTGTCGTGCTGCATAATGACATTTCCATTAACAACAGACAGCATCTACAACAGTGGTCCCATAAGGTTATAATGGAGCCGAACAATTCCTATCACCTAGTGACAGTCTAACTGTTGGAACATTGTGGCGCAATGCATCACTCGCATGTGTGGTGTTGCTGGTGTACACAAACCTACTGCAGTGCCAGTCGTAGAAAAGTCTAGCACGTTCAATTACACACAGCATGTAGGACTTGATATAATGATAATAAATGACTATGTTACTGGTTTATGTATTTACCGCACTATCCTTTTTATCATTATTTTAGAGTGTACTCCTACTTATGCAGAACAAAATTAAGTTAATTGTAAAACAGAGTCCTTCAGGAGGACTCCAGAAGAAGGAATTGCTATCATAGACGACAGCTCCATGTGTGTTACTGCTCCTGACGACCTTCCAGTGGGACAAGATGTGGAGGTGGGTGACAGGGATATGGATGATCCTGACCCTGTGCAGGCCAAGGCTAATGTGTGTGTGTGCATCTTCATTTTTAACCAAAAAGTTTAAAGTAAAAAAAAAAAAAAAACTTACAGAATAAGGATATAAAGAAAATATTTTTGAATACAAAAAACTAGCCAGGCGAGGTGGCGGACGCCTGTAGTCCCAGCTACTCGGGAGGCTGAGGCAGGAGAATGGCGTGAACCTGGGAGGTGGAGCTTGCAGTGAGCTGAGATCCGGCCACTGCACTCCAGCCTGGGCGACAGAGCGAGACTCCGTCTCAAAA
>NW_012109807.1:326804-334109 GCF_000951045.1 Mandrillus leucophaeus | reverse complement strand
ATGTTTTCAGCTACCTGTTATTACAAAGAGTCAAAAACTTTAAAAAAAAGTTTATAAAGTAAAAAAGTTACAGTAAGCTAAGGTTAATTTATTACTGAAGAGAAGCATTTTTAGAATAAATTTAGTGTAGCCTAAGTGTACAATATTTACAAAGCCTATAGTACAGTATAGTAACGTTTTAGGCCTTCACTTTCACTTGCCATTTGCTCACTGACTCATCCAGAGAAACTTCCAGTCCTGCAAGCTCCATTCGTGGTAAGTGCCCCATACAAGTGGACCCTTTTTTTAGTCTTTTATATAGTATTTCTACTATCCCTTCTCTATGTTTAGATGTGTTCAGATACACACATACTTTTTCGTGTTACAAGATTCTCTTGTGCCTAGAGATCCAGTACAGTAGCATGCTGTATAGGTTTGTAGCCTAGGAACAACAGGCCATACCCATATAGCTTAGGTGTATAATATACTGTACCATCCAGGTTTGTGTAAGTTCACTCTACGATGTTCACACGATGACAAAATTGCCCAGTGGGAGATTTCTCAGAACATATCCTAGTCGTTCACTGACGCACGACTGTATATCACATATTAGCTCTAGAAAGCAAAGCTATAAGTGAATTGACAAAAGTTGCCATAGATCCTAACAGCTTTTGAGACGGATGCGGGGCAGACAGAACTTGGCACACTTCATACACACTTGGCACACACACACTCGTTCACAGCTCCCAGTCAACTAGTTAGGGTGCTGGTGCCATATGATTAGGAGAGAAAGCTAAATCACCAAGGACTTGGCCAAAAGCAAACCATGGTGGTGAGGAGGAAGGTGAAGAAAAGGGGTGGTGTGCAACACAGTGGGACACCTTGCCTTATTCCCCATGTTTGTTGAGGCCGGTCCTGAGAAGCTTAAGAGAGAAAGACTCAGAAGCATGCATTGGAGACTAGTTTTCTTGTGGTCCCAGTGATGGTGGCTCTTGTGATGCCTGGATGGGGAGGGAGAGCCTGGAAAAGTCAGGTGGTGACTTCAGTCACGGGGGCGGGGGGATGTGCTGACACCCACCTCTGGCTTTGTCAGCTTCCTAAAACAGAAACAGCGTGGGCAGCTGCCAAGAGGCCTGTTGCTCAGCCTCTATCTCTGCGACCCCTTGGGACTCGGTGCAAACTCAGACCTTCCTGTCCCCCTTTGGCACAGGCACCAACCCCATGCCCATTCTTCCTCTCCTGGCCACCATATCGTGGGTATTGAGCAGGACAGGCAGGTATGACTGGACACTTTTTTTGCAGGCAGCAGGGAGAGAAAGCTTGAAAACCTCTACTTCCCATGCTGCGTTCCTGACTGAATGAAGAGCCAAATCACAGCCTCAAAATTCTATATTGGGTGAGGAAAGGCAAACCTTGCCAGCAATATTCTCCCACTGCAAGCTACCTTCAGATGCAGTGTTTGTGCTAAATGAATGAAATGAGATGTCAACAAGAGTCCCTACTAAAAAACAAACCACGAAACACCTCCAATTCCCATGGTGGGGTTTGATAGGCTCTCTGACAATCACTGAAGTCCCATCTGAAAAATGCATTTTGGTAGCTTTATGGGTTGACTTAAAGTCTTGAGGTACTTATGTGGTTTTCTTAAACGTGTTGTTTCTAAAGATTGTGACGGTGATTGTCAGAGAGCATCTCAAATCCCCCATGGGAACTGGAGGGGTTTACATAAATCCAGACAGAGGGACGGTCTACAAAATCTCTGACACCCTTTCAAGAGTGTTAAGGTCATGAAAAAAGAGGAAAGGCTGAGGTACTGTCACAGATTAGAAGCCAAGAATAAGTGACAATTAAATGCAAAGTGGGGAAACTGGATCAGAAAAAGGATCCTGGAAGAGAAAAAAAGACATTAAGCGGAAAAACAGGTGAAATTCAAATCGCATGTGCACTTTATAGTGTTTACTGGCACTACTTGATTCATTTTGATCATTATACTACAGCCATCCAAGATGTTAACAAAGGAGGAAGCTGGGTAAAGGGTATTCGTGAATTCTGTACTATTTTGCAACTCTTAGGTAAGCCCAAAATTACTTCAAAAGTTAAAATGAAAATGTAATTGGGGAGATAATTGGATAATTATCTCACCTTAGAGTGATCAAGAAAGAGAAAAGAGACCTGGGAATCTCCTTTTCTAGCAGGAAAGGAAACAGTCATAAGACTGAGAGTATCAGTGACTAAAAAGGACAAACATGAACCCATGTTTCACATGTGTCCACCAGTCCAGCCCAGGACTCCCCTAGCATACTCTGGGCTACTGGAGCCTTTTTTATTGAGCCACTTTTGGAGGTGATTCTTCACCAGCCTAGTGTCCTAGCTTAAAATTACAAGAGGAATAATATCCATAAATTAAAAGTTTGTTTTTTCTTTCTTTCTGAAAATGCATTTCAAAGAGGAGAGTTTGGGAGTTTTGCTCATGTGGAGTATTTCCCCCGACAGAGGGGCTGAGATTGGTTGGGTTGGGGTGAATGTGAGCTGACTCCTGCTGTGTTCAGAACTGGATATACCGTGAGCTTTGGGAGAAGCAGTCCGATGGGGGGCTCTGAGGGTGGATACTCAGGCCGGGAAGGAGCACAGCCTCTCAGTAAGGATCAAGGCCCCAGAGCAAAACTGGACCACCCCAGCAGTGAACTGTGGTAAGTGTGGGCATGCTGCATAGCAGACATTCCCGGCATTAATCTGGGAAGCCTGAGCTCTGCTTGTTGTTTGGTCACTTCCTGGTGATCTTAGGCCACTCACGAAGAGGCTCTGTCTGGGCCTGTGTTCTCCTCTATAAAACAGGAACCTGGACTGGGCTGTGTGCTTCCCCTATACTGTTCTTCAGCTACTTCTGGATGAAAAGGAAGGGACTGGAGGTCTTGAAAGGTGGAAGAGCCACGCTGGTAAGTACAGGGCTGGGATTCCAACCCAGGTAGTCAGCTCCAAAGCACTCATCCTTAATCAGACGCCACACTGGCTCCCAAGGCCAATACTGCCCCAAGCCTGGATGATGGGTGGCACCCACAGGCTGCAGCCCTGGCTGACGCCCTGATGCCCCCTCACGAGAGCCCAAAAACTGGCTTTGGTGGAATATTGCACACTTGACATAGCATTATCCTTTCATTCTTATCTTGACACTGAGAGGTGGACATTGTTATGGAGATAGAGATCTTAGATGGCTTGCTCAAGGTTACCTAGCTACAAGGTGATGAAACAGGGCTTTGACCCTAGTTTTCGCTCATGACTCCAAGGCCATATTCTTACTGATTGAGGGGAACAAGTATGATTTCAGATCCTCTCCTAGAATTCAGTTCTGAACAAAGCGATAACTCTCAGCAGGAGGCCACTCTGGAACTTAGACTGGCACGCTGCCGCAGCTCCTCCTCAGGAGTCTTTGCTATTGCTTCCCCACCATGAATCCAGAAGAGGAATCCTGTGGCTTTATCTGCTTGCTGAAATTCAGACACAGAATAGTACGTTGACACACTTCTCTACTAACATAGTAATCTACCAAAACAGGATACACGTTTATGTGACAGCAATTGCCTTTCCTGAGCTGAACCCCATGCTGGTCTCACGTTCTTCCCTAAGTCCCACAGCCATCTGTTGAATGACTCAATCTTGAAATTTGTCAGGCATCAACAATAAATGTAGTGGCTTGTACAAAAGTCAACTTTTCCCCCCTTTGAAAATGAAGACACTACTCGACAACCACTTTATGTTACCTTCTGCACTCAGGCAACAGGGACAGCAAGACTAGTTATAGTGCAGTGGACCTGTTCTGATAATCTGCAAGAGTATCTAAAAAAAGACGATTAAAAAAAAAGACAGCTAAGCTTTAATATCTAACTTGCCATCTTAATATTATCATGGAGTATATTTAATATATATAACTATTCATAGTTGGTATCCTTTTTACTGGTCAATACTAATAAAAATTATTTAAATACATACAAAGATATATTTATATACACACACATATATACATACTATATATATGGTATGTGTATACATACATATGCATAAGGGTATATGTGTGTGTATGTACATATTATATAAAATATACATCCTATAAGAGTACCGTCAGCAGTTAGAATTAAAAGGGTTTAGGAAGAGAAGTGGAAGGTAGAAAAAGAGCAGAAGAGAAATATGGTATTTACTTCATAATATCTTCCTCAATTCTGAACCTTCAAACAGCCACAAAGAATTATCAAGTACTGGACAGGAGCAGTGGCTCATGCCTATAATCCCAGCACTTCGGGAGGCCGAGGAAGATGGATTGTTTGAGCTTAGGAGTTCAAAAGCAGCCTGGGCAACATGCTGAAACTCTGTCTCTATAGAAGAATACAAAAATTAGCCGGGCATGGTGGCATGCACCTGTAGCCCCAACTACTTGGGAGGCTAAGGTGGAAGGATCACTCAAGCCTGGAAGGTGGAGGTTGCAGTGAGCCGAGAACACGCAACTGCACTCTAGCATGGGTGACAGGATGAGACTCTGCCTCAAAAAAAAAAAAAAAAAAAGAATTATTGAGTATCTACAGGACTTGGTAGTCCATAATATCTAGTCAGTTGTCATCTTTAAATACAGGATTTTTTTCTTAAATCTTTAACTTTCTCAACAGCAGCTACTTGACTGTCGAGAAAAGATATTGATTTCAAATCATCTACAAGATTTTATAATTCACTTTTCATGAGGCGCTTAAAGTCATTTGGGGTGGCACCAAATTAAGTTGTTATTCTACATTCATTTAGTAGGTATGTATTTTTTTAAATAAAGAAAAACGAGTCAGGTTTGCTACAGAGATGAGTTGTAAAGTCTCAGCCAAATTATTCGGCAGTATCCAAACACCTGGCCGCCACAAATGACTACTTTAATGTATTTCTAATGAGGGCTGGATTCAGACCAAGATGAAGACACTTAACCCATTAAGTACAATTTCTTCAAGTTTTCTTAAAAGATCACAAATTTGTAATATTAGCATGAAGGAATAAGCCAAATAACTTCATTTTTTTTTTTTCATAACAGAGATGTTAGCTGCAGACCCAGAAAATACAGCAAGTTTTTTGGCTGGGCGTAGTGGCTCAGGTCTGTAATCCCAGCACTTTGGGAGACCGAGACAGGAGGATTGCTTGAGGCCAGGAGTTTGAGAACAGCCTGGGCTCACAGGGAGACCTCTATCTCTACAAAAAAATTACAAATTATCTGGGTGTGGTAGTGCGAGCCTGTGATCCCAGCTACTTGAGAGGCTGGGGTGGGAGGATCTCTTGAGTCTGGGAGATCAAGACCAGGGAGCCATGGTCACACCACTGCACTCCAGCCTGGGTGACAGAGCAAGACCCTGTCCCAAAAACAACAGCAAAAAAACCACCCAGAAGACAACAACAAAAAGAAAATATAGCATTTTTAAAATAGTGAGCTCTGTGCTTTTAAAACTCCTCAACCGGAGCTGCCTAAATGAAGAATGGGCCCTTTACAAATTCCCGTCTCTGGAGGGTTTAGGCTGAGGTTAGATTGGTCCTGGGATTCCTGCAGTGGTGAAAAAGCTCTGCCTCCAATGCTACGACAAGAGGACTGCCATGCACAATCATGAGTGGAGAAGAAAAGACAGAGTGAATGAAGGCTAAGAGTGGCATCTCACCTCTCACCAATTCAATTGTATAATGCAAACCTTGATGTACACAGCAAATTGGAATTGAGAACCCACAAGTCTAACTCCAGAGTAAACCATTTGTTAGGTTAACAATTGCTCAAAACATAAAACTACATATTTTCAGAGCTGAGGGAGACCTGGCTCTATACCTTCATTTGTATTTGTCAACAATAATTTATTGGGCACCTACTAAGTGCCAGACCCTGTGCCAGATCCTTTCCAGGCACAATTTCTTATTAGAATCTATGTGCCTTTTCTAATATTATCCCTATTTTGATGGAGGAACTTGAGACTCAGAATGTCCAGCAAATTGCCCAAGGGTCACAGGAAATGGCAGAGGCAGGATTTGAACCCACACTCCACATTCATTACCACCACAGAGCACTGCTCCCATTTCATAGATGACCTTGGGCAGGCTAGTTATGGACAGGTTCCAGCAGATTCCAGCCAGTAGACTTTCTAGTACCCCAGGCGGCCTTTTGCTACACATCACAAAAGCAGCTGCAATGGCTGTTGAGGCTGCTTGGCTGGCAGAAATGGAAGGAAAAAGAAAAGGAAGCAGCTGACCAAATGTTCCTTCCGACTGACCATGGAGCTGCGAGATCTAAGTTGTCTGCCAGCTTCCGGCTGACCAACAGAGAGAAGCATGTCCACCATGAGAGAGCAGCAGCCACCACACAGCCCCTCTACACTCGTTCATCCTGACTCCAAGCAAGCCAACATACACAATGCAGTAGGATCTTCCCTGCACACCTTCTCAGTGCTTTAACTTGCCACCACAATCACACCCGCAGCTGCCTTTCTTCCTGGTAAGGTGCTTGCCCATGAGCACTTCATCAGTGATTAAACTCTGCTCAGACATGTTTTGACCACAGCTGCCCATGCAGCCCACGTGCAGTAAGACCTGCTGTGTGATCTGTGAGCCCCGACTTTTAGCAGCCAGGTAGGAGGCTTCCTGAGGGTCACTCAACAGTCCTTGGGTAGAAGCCACGGCAGGTGCAGACAACTGGACAGCTTCCGTGTTTAAGGATATCAGCACTTAACACAGGGAGGCAGGCGGACTAACTTGCACCTGCACCTCCAGAAGGCAATGGAAAGAAAATAATTTCACGGGGATGACAGCTTCCAGCCCTTGACCTGGTGCTAAAAACAGGGGCCAGGAAGTCCAGCACAGCCCTTTTCCCTGCTCCCCAACACAGCCCTGCCTACTCTCCAGTTCAGGACAATTCAGGCCAGAGTGTGACCCGAACTTGAGCTCTCAAATCCAAAGAGCTCCGAGAAACCTCAATCACAGCGCCAAAACCCTTCCATACCTGGGATGGAGGTGCAAGTCCTTCCTGGCCCTTCTCCCCAGAAAACCCAAATCAAGGACGAGGTCTCTCAGGTCTTCCCTTGCCCTAAACACACACGCACTCCTCACACACAACATACACACTTGCTGACCCCACACCCGTGCACACCTCATACCACACACACATGAACACTCACTTGCTCACCCCAGCAGGCTAGCTGGCCCCCACAAGGGACACCTACCAAGTCGCACACCTGCACACCTGCCCCCAAGTGTATAGCCACTTGCTCCCCCATCCCCGCCTTCCAGCCCCCACTACACCTGCCCCAGCGCACACGCACGGGCTCGCCC
>NW_012109807.1:304105-326339 GCF_000951045.1 Mandrillus leucophaeus | reverse complement strand
CAGCTGTGCGAGCCGTGGGGCTGAGGTCTCTTCTCCGCCCCCGCCTCCGCGGGGAGCGTCAGGGAAGCCGGGCTTTGCCGGGCTGGCTCGCCACCCAGTTTCTGTCACCTACACAGGAGGAGGGCGCTCGGGAAATACCTGCTGGATGAACGAATGAATGAATGAATGAATCCTGGGAAATGCCTGGGCCCGCGGCCACCTGACCAGGAGGGCTGGAGGTTCGGACGTACCGCCGGTGCCCCACCAAGAGCCGAAGGCACTGTTCGGATGCGCAGTCCTCGCTGGAGGCCCGCAGCGCCCCAGGGCCCCAGGGACTGACTGGGACCCCTGACTGGCAGAGTCCACCTGCTTGATAACTTATTTGAGAAGGGAGGCCTGGGACTATCTTACGCTTTTTAGGAAAATCCAACTGTAGCTATTCCTTTGGTTCAGGCCGCAGTGAGATTTGTAAGTTACCATGAATCCATGAACCGCTCCTCAATATACAAAGTCCAATTTCATGATGAAAGAATTGGAAAGCTCCCTCCAGAGTTGTCAGTACTCAATTATTAGCATATAAAAAGTCAAATTTTCCCAGTGATTTTCAGACTTTAGGACCTGCTAGTGACCTGTGGCCTCAGCTTTCTTACAGCCACTCTGAGTATTGTAAAACAAAGGTATTATCCCAAGTCTGAAGGCAGATACCAGATTGTACTCCATGGTCTTCTGTTTCAAAGGGATAAAAAAAGGAAAAAAAAGAAAAAGAAAGTGGCCAAAAAAAACCCCAACAATCTTCTGTGACTTGTCCTCCATCCCTACCTTAGTGTGACTCATGGCAACATAAATGCCCCATGCCCAGTGGGGCCTCAGCTCTGACCCAGTGGAACCAGTGTCACCGGCTCAGCCTCCAAGTAGGGGACTAGCTTCCCAGGAGTGTAAAGCTGTGGCCAGCAATTGAGCTTCAAGGGCAGGCAGCAGTGAATGGACCTTCAAGTCTAAGGTGGCCAACAGCTAGTGGAGCCAGGGATTGGGAAGGTACAAGAGCAAATCCAGTCTCCTCATTTTACCCGGGCTCAAAGAGACTATGTGACTTGTCATCAACTAATCACTGGCTCAGGTGGGCCTAGAATTCACCCTTGTGCTTTAGCATTTTAGTCCTCTACCATATCACATTACAGAGAGCTGCACAAGACTGGTTACAGAGGTGATATCTACTGACTGCCAGACAGTGACTTCAGAAACTGCTAGTGACTGAGCAATGAAGTAGACGCTACTAATTTACCATTTTACAAATGCGTCGATTGAGGCAAAGAAAGGTGAATGACTTCCTGTGTTAATTCACTTAGGAAAATATAAATAAAAAAATTTTTAAAGGTGACTTGTCCCAAACCCCATGCTAGTAAGAAAAAGCAACAGTAAGAATCCAGAATTTAGCAACAGTGATTCTTTTTATATAGTTTTGAATGAACAGTTTATGAACAATCTTTGTGTTCTACTTTAGATGATCCAGGAGTGAAAATGTATAACAAGAAATAATTCAGACATATTTATTTTATGAAAGGATTTATCACAGGATTCTTATAATGGCAAGCTCCATATTATTCCATCTAGAAACATCAGTTCCTTCTGAAACTTGAAAAGTCTGTGTCACAAATGACAGGCACCTTCATGTAAATGCCTGTACCATAAATGTGCAAATATGTGCATAGGCCAAATTCCTTGTTTCTATTGGTTACATTTAAGAATATCAATCATACGGCTTTCAAAACAATTATTAACTTCACTTTTAATATTTATTAGATATTCCTGGGGCCCATACCAAGCGTTATTTTACAAAATGTGAAAAAGATGTGCTCCGATGAGAACGATTATTGAAGACTGAGTTGCATCGATATAACGGAATATTTTCATAGTTGCTGTCTACTCTCAAAACTTAGGATCCTTATACTTACACATACTTTGTGCTCCTCACTTTCTCACTGGGTATACACTTGCGAGGGCGAGGATTGTGTCTATGCTCTCTGCTGTATCTTTCTGCATGTAGAAAACACTCAACCAATTTTTAAAAAATTCTTGAAGCTCAATATTGAAATATTGACTAACCAGATGACTTTTTTTTTTTTTTTTTTTTTTTGCTCAGGCTGGAGTGCAGTGGTATAATCTTCTCAGCTCACTGCAACCTCTACCTCCCGGGTTCAAGCCATTCTCCTGCCTCAGCCTCCAAAGTATCTGCAACTACAGGCACGCACCATCACGCAGGGCTAATTTTTGTATTTTTAGTAGAAACAGGGTTTTACCATATTGAACAGGCTGGTCTTGAACTCCTGACCTCAAGTGATCCACCCACCTCGGCTTCCCCAGGTGCTGGGATTACTGGCATGAGCAACCACATCCGGCCTAGATTAACTTTAAAAGAGGCTTTTAATACTAAGATTCCATTATTCTAATATATAAGCTTTTTTTTTTTTTTTTTGAGATGGAGTCTCGCTCTTTAAGAGCACACATGTAGGTTGGTGTCATTTTAGAAGATAAGCAAAGAAAGGTTACATTTTCGATTTTTTTTAAAGCAACAGCTTACTATGTGCCATGTTTTAAGAACTTTTACATGTAATAGCTCATTTAATCATATATACACACACATCCATATACTTGTAATCTAGTTTCACTAAAATAAACTTTTTTGAACTATTATTCACTCAACTATTTCTTGAGCAGCTCCTGTGTGCCAGGTACTATGCCAAAGGCTTCAGCAGATACTGAAATGAGGAAGACAGTCTCTACCCTCAAAGTTTAATGTGCAGTGGTTTATAAGGTAGAGTTGCTAGCCAGCAGTATCATCACCTCTGGACTTGTTAGAAATGCAAATTCTGGTGTCCCCATCCCAAACCTCCTAAATCAGAAACTCGGGTTAGGACCCAGCAAACTATTTTCACAACCCCTCCAGAGGATTCTAACGGGCACACAATTTTGAGGACCACTGGATTAGTGTGATATGTGGAAGAAAAACCCACCTAACCAGATCATAAGGGAAAAAATAATGTGCTCTAGAAGTTTGTTGATAGTGGAGGTCAGTTAGGAAGTATCTGAGGATGGGGAAAGGTTCATTCATCTGCATTCATTCAGCGTACACTTACTGTTCTTGTGCTATGTGGCAGGCACTAAGAGGCCAAAGATGAAAGGTAACATGAGATGAGTGCTGTCATCTGAATGTATACCTCCAAAATTTGTATGTTGAAACCTAATGCTCAAGATGATGGTATTTGGAAGTGGGGTCTTTAGGAGATAATTCTGTCACAAGTGTGGAACCTTCCTGAATTATTGCCCTTATAAAAGAAGCCTAAGAGAGCCTGTTGCCCCATCCACCATGTGAGGACACAGCGAGAAGGTGCCATTTATGAATGGGTCTTCACTACACCCAATCTGCCAGCACCTTGATCTTGGACTTCCCAGCCTCCAGAATTGAGAAATGCATTCTGTTGTTTATAAACTACTCAGTATATGGTATTTTGTTGTAACAACTTGAAATGACTAAGACAGTGGATTTAAAAACAAGCCAGTAGTTTAACTGCTCTAAATAGCTAACAACACAGGTCCAAAATGTGAAATATTGCTTAAACTGTTACCTTCACATTGAAGCTCCTTTATGCTCATGTGTATGTATATACTTTATATATGTGTATATATATATTTTTTAGGAGTCGTGCTCTGTCCCCTAGACTGGAGTGCAGTGGTGCAATCTCAGTTCACTACAACATCTACCTGCTGGGTTCAAGCGATTCTCCTGCCTTAGCCTCCCGAGTAGCTGGGATTACAGGCACTCAAAACCATGCCCAGCTAACTTTTGTTTTTTTTAGTGGAGATGGAGTTTTACCATGTTGGCCGGTCTGGTCTTAAACTCCTGACCTCAAGTGAGCCACCTGCCTCAGCGTCCCAAAGGGCTGGGATTACAAGCGTGAGCCACTGCGCCCAGCCTGCTCAAGTATATTTTTGACACAATATTTTGATGAAATATTTATAACATATCTTAACTGTTACATTATGAACAAGAACCAACACCAGAGTCCTCAGTATATATTTTGTTCATCATGCATTCATTCCACAAACATTTATTGAGCACCTACTAAGTACAAGCACCGTGCAGGCTAATGACTAAGTGAGGGATTCAAAGGAAATGTATGGACCCTGTCCCAGAGGAATGCACAATCTAGTGAGGTGACAATGCCAGGCATGGCAGTGTTTGTTGATTCCCCACAGCTTTGTTCTTGTCAACTATAGTCACCAAATAAAAATGTGAATAAAACCTCAGGATCTTTGAGTGAAGCAAAAATTCTTATAGTTAGCTTAAAATGTTGAGTGCCTTATGGTTACAGATGACAATGTAGCGGGAGTAACCTTAGGCCTGCAAACTCAAATGTGTAACAAAGATAATTTTTTTTCTGTAACTGAAACCTACTTCTATTTGAAGCCTCCATTTACCTGCAGTGACAATAATCTTATCAAACGGGAGGCCCTCCTCCTTTCTTTCAAGTTGAAACCTCCATTTATCTGCAGTGGGCCTCCTCCTTTCTTTCAGTTTGAAACCTCCATTTATCTGCAGTGACAATCTTATCAATGGGAGGCCCGCCCCTTTCTCCAGGGCTTTGTCAAGACTGGGGAGACTACCCGAAGTGCCAAGATGAGAAGAGAGAGACCTTAGGTCCTTGTGTCACTGGTCCCCACAGAAGTTCTGAGATGTTCTTTGTCCACCATAGTGTTTGGTTTTCAGTCTTTTGGTTTCAGGCTTGAGGGTTGGAGATGTCTGTGGCTTCAATTCTCATGTGGTATGGCAGAAATCTCTGTGTGGCGGCCCTTCTGCCTGGACATATTTGAAGCATCACCTCAGAACTTGTTAGAAATGCAAATTATAAGGCCTCCCCATCAACCTCCTAAATCAGAAAGTCAGCAGACTGCAAATTCTCCAGTGTTCCATGCTACAAAGGTTCCGCCCAGGAAGGATTGGGCAGGCATCACCATTCTCTCCTTCCCTTGGAGGAGAGAGGGTAAGTGAATCTCATTCTAGTCCCTCCTCTCTTAATCTCGATTTTTTTTCCTCAGATGACAACCCTTCCATCTCAAGAGTTCTGCTTCAGAGGCACCTAGAACAGTATTAATATAGTTAGTTTTAAGCAAGGAAGTACTCTTAGTTTTAAACTGGGAAGTACTGGAAGAATAAAAAGACATCTTACCTGCCACAAAACATTTTTGCAGATGAACTAAGGCTTCAGGTTAGGCGATGGGTTCAGAAAACCGCAGAGAGAAAAAGCACAGCAAGAACCTGTAACCACTTTTTCAGACTATTAAACTCAAGGTTCTTCCTTCTTACACCATCATCCTGCCACTTCTTTCCTTCGATGACAATCAATAGGATACAAGACGTCTCCAAGGAGAGCCCCCAGAGGAGGCATTTTACACCCTTGAGCTCCAATCCTCACAACATTGCGAGATGGCTTGTAATTTCCATCTCAGAGGGGAGGACGCTACAGCTAGAGTGTATGTCCTAGGTAAGCAAAGAAGCCAAGGTTATAACACAACTCTGAGCCACTCCAAAGCCTGCCCTTTCCTCTAAACTGCCGTCTACGACCAATAACTTTGTAAAAACCAGCTGCCAGTTCTTAAACACTTACTCTGTGTCAAGTGTGTTTACAATTTCTACAATAATCTCCACGCCTTTGATCATCCTTCACAGAAAGTGCTAAGACAGCATTTTCCTGATGAGGGGACTGAAGCTGAGAAACTGAGTAACTCACCCAAGGTTTTGGTGCAACAGAGTAAAACTTGAAATGAGGTCAGGTTTCTAGCCCCAGATTCTCCCAAGGTAGCTGCTTTTGATACTAAAACAATGTGCCTCCTGGTGAAGGAAATGGGGATAATACTAATCACACTCATTTCACTATTGTAATGAAAATCAAATAAGATTTGAGATGTGGAATATGATGATGTTAATACCATGACGCTAATACATTTAACTCCAATTTAAGACAGTCAGATGCCTGCCTCAGCTCAGATTTAAGACTGTTCAATTTTGGGCAAGTCTGATCAGCTTTCTTGGCACCAACCTGAAAGAACTAGACTGAGCAACTTTTAAGTTTCCTCCCAGCTCTGAAATTCAGTTTTTAGACATAAAGTATTACATACATAAATAAGAAAAATTGGGAAACACTTCTCAGCTTTCTCTTTTTGAGGATCTCACTTCTAGTACTCTTTTGAGGTTTATCTTTCGGCATCCTCAGAGTTCTTCATATTTTTGTAGACAATGCAATAATTTCCAATAAAATGACACATCACAGAGGATGCATACAATAAATATTCAAAACATATCTGTAAGTTTTATTTTTTCAGACATGGTACCATTCTGTCGCCCAGGCTGAAGTACAGTGTGGTAATCCTATCTAACTGCAGGCTGGAATTGCTGGGCGCCTGTGATCCTACCACCTCAACCTCCCAAGTAGCTAGTACCGCAGAGACACCACCATGCCTGGCTAATTTTTTTTTTTTTTTTTTTTGTAGATACAGGGTCTTACTATGTGGCCCAGGCTGGCCTAGAACTCCTGGCCTCAAGCAATCCTCCCATCTGAGCCTCCCGAAACGCTGGGATTACAGGCATAAGCCACCACACCCGACAAGTTTAAGTTTTAAATGTGCAAAATATTTAGGGATATGTATCGCTCCCATGAATGATAAAAGAGAAGCAGAAAATATTTCTTAGTAAGTGAATTACTGGGAATTAGACTATAATTGATACCTACAGCAATTTAAAAACTTCACTGTAGCTATTAATACATGCAGAAAAAATGTAGTTGGATTTTATGCTTGCTACTTCCTCACTCTTGAGTAAATTATCCTTTCTATGCATCAGTTTCCTCATCTGAAAAACAGGCATTCTGGTAATACACACCTCATTAGGCTGTTCTGAGGAATGTGATAATACACGTAAAACGCAGTCCCTGCCTGGCACACTGTAAATGTCTAACAAACGTTTGGCGGTTATTACTGGCGTTTCCCAGCCGGTTATTATTTTTTACATGTGAGCAGGTTAATTCAGAGCATTACTTCAAAACAAATACTTGAATACCTATTTGTCCAAGGAGCCTGGGTTACAGGGAATTCACTAAATAAAGCTTCTAGTCTTACGTTATATAGAAGGGCGATGAAGAGACAAGAAACAGATTAAACAAAGAAAAGCACGATAATTTCAGACACAACCACTGCCATATTTAGAGTACTGTATACCGGCCCCCCGCGCCAGAATTCTTTCCCTTGAGGCTGCCCCAGGAATCCCTTTGACCTCTGCCGTTGGACGTCACAGAAAGCGCGACCAATCGTCGCCGGCTCCCGGAGCTTCACTCTTCCCTCCCTTCCTGCAAAACTTGACACGCCATTTGTTTCTACGTCTGACATCGTTCTCTTTTCTCTGGTCCCTGCGAGCTTTTGCAAGCTGGACCAGGCCCCAACACTCGCACCAGCTGCGAGAGAAAGAGGCCGGCATGCGGCGCACTCAGAGTGACGACACACTCGAGTCTCCGCCCGGGTACATCACTTCCGGAACGCTTCCTTCGCGGGGCTTTGTGGGTAGCCGACTGGGGTCTCCTGGCGACGACGATGGCGGGGGATGTGGGCGGTCGCAGCTGCACGGACTCGGAACTGCTGCTGCACCCGGAGCTGCTGTCCCAAGAGTTCCTTCTCCTCACTCTAGAGCAGGTTGGGCGCGCCGGATCGGAGGGAGAGAGGGAAGGAGGGCGGGCGAGTGGGCCTTCCCAGGTGAGGCGCTTGCACCTGAGCTTGCCTTAAGTAGCCCTCGGCAACCACTGACACTCCCGCCGGGTTTGTGCCACTCTCCACCCACGCAAACCAGCCAGCTGTCCCCTCGCTCCCCCTCCTCGCCTCCTCTCCGAAAAAGAGACGTCCGTAGAATATCAGGAATGCTTGGGAAATAGGGCTTATCTATCTGAGTCCCGATGGCTTGTAAAGAGGAATCCCAGGCGACACCCCCTGCCTGTGTGTAAGCACCGACCTGAGGAAGAAAGGAAGTGGGGAAGAAGCGTAGAATAGACATGGAAGGTAGAAATCATGGACTGTCAGGACTGGAAAGCATCTGAGAAGCCGTCCATTGCACACCCTCTCTAATCGTTTAAAGATGATTAAACAGTTCTAGAGAGATGAAGTGACTTGTTTAAGGTCACAGCATCTGTAAATGGTACTGCCCGGGGGAGAATTCAGGGCTCCTGGCTCTCCATGTAGTGCGTGCTCTTTTCCAGCTGGTGTGGCCTGTAGTAATAGGAGAAAAATGAGAAAGGAAAAAAGTGATGTTTTAAGTGATAGAGAATTACTGAAAGTTTCCTTGGGGTTTATGTAGCGTATTTTGTTGTTTTCCATATGGTTTTCCCCTGGTACCCTATCTTTCTTGAATTTCAAGTCCTCTTGCCAAGTAGAGCTTATTTTAATTATGGTAGTAAGTTTTTACCTGTGGTTATCAAACTTTTTAGGTACTTAAGAATCCGTCGAGGGCTTGCTAAAACACAGATTGATGGGCTCCGTCCCCTGTTTCTCGTTCAGTAGTTCTGGAATGTGGCCTGAAATTTTGCATTTTTAACCAGCTGGTTGCTGGCCTAGACAGCACGCTTTGAGAACAGCTGTCCTAAGGCAATACTTTCCAAAGTAACGGGCCTGTGAATTCTCTGGGAATGTTGTCCAAGAGAATCCTGGGAGTTTCCCCTACCTCTGAGTGAGTACAGGGTAAAAATAGGTGAGTCCAATATACGAAAGAGAAGTAAAATGTGCTTTTATTAGTTTTTGTTAGAGGATATAGGCTTGTCAGTTGTACTGTTTAATGTTTTCAATGTAATGTTTTCAAGCCTTTCTGAGTTGAAATTGAAGAGCCTGTGATCTCATTTCCATTCTCATTTTTCCTTCTTAAATCCAAAGTCTGTCTTCATGACTACTACTGTGCTTATGCTGTGGTTTTCATGATGTCAAGAACAAATTGGAAAATGAGGAGGAATTTGGTGATTTAGATAGAGATGGTTGGACAGTGACTGGAGGCTTACTTGAAAGGACCAGTGAAAATGGGGTGCAGGCTTTTCTAATGATGTACTGCTACTGTCATCAGTACGGGGATAACAGTTTCTATCTGTGGTATTATTTGAAATCTTAGTAGTTAACTTCAATTTAGGAAGCACCAGATTAGAGAAGCACGAGAAATATAAGACAGACGGAGACCTTCATCCCACTAATCTGATCATGATAGTAACACTCAAAGTAGCTTATTGACAGAATGTGGTGATTGTTAATCATTGTTAGCTTTCTTTTGTCTGTTTTTCCCGGGCAGTCTCCCGTTTTCAATCCCCTTTGTATATTAAGATAATATTACTGGAAATGATCTTTCATGCTTGGTGTGTTGGCTGAGCAGTTGTGGACAGCAATCCTTGTCACACTGAGAAAATAGGACCGTTGTCTTTAAGATGAGGCTGAACCTCATATTTACAGAATTCAACCTATAACACTGCCTCTGAGTGCACGTGTTTTGTGAAAATGGTTTTTTATAATTTGTTATTTAAGCAGTCATGTTTTACCCTGTTAGGTAAGGTGGTTACTTACTAAAATCAAAAATGTTGTTTTGAAATTGCTTTTGTTTCCTTTCCCACAGAAGAACATAGCTGTTGAAACTGATGTAAGAGTAAACAAAGACAGTCTTACTGACCTTTATGTCCAGCACGCAATACCATTGCCTCAGAGGGATTTGCCGAAGAATAGATGGGGGAAAATGATGGAAAAGAAAAGAGAACAACATGAGATTAAAAATGAGACTAAAAGGTACTTTTTGGTGGTTCTGGTTTTCAATTTATCTTATATAACTAAACAGTTATTGATTTTTCCTGAAGTAAACTTAAGTAAAAAAGTTATTTACTCAATAACTATCTATTGAGCACCAGGCACTGTCCATATAGCAGTGAATAAAACTGACAAAATTCCCTGCTCATATTTTTGTTGGGAGAAACATAATAACACAGTTAAGATATGGTATTGTTATATAGTAATAAAGACCAGGGAGAAAGATTACAATTTTTGGTAAATTGTCCAGGAACGATCTTAGTGAGAAATGACATTTTAGTAGAGAGACCTGTAGGAAGAAGAGAACAAGCTAGCATTCCAGGTAGAATACAAGAGGCTGGATCTGGAATGTGCCCATCATATACCAGAAACAACAAAGCAGCCATCAGGGCTGGATGGCGAAGTAGGAGGAACGAGTTGTATTGGGGGCCAACGGGAGAGGTTGTCAGATCATGTAAAGCTTTGTAAGTCATTGTAAGGAATTTGGCTTTACTCTGAGATGAGAAGCCACTAGAAGGTTTTAAGCAGAGTGGTGACATCATTAGATGTACATTTTGACAGGAGACTCTGGCTGCTGTCCTAAGAAGTGATTTAAGGTGTGTGGGGAGGGAATGGGCGTGTATAAGAGTGGAAGCAGGGAAACAAATTAGAAGGCTATACTGTGATCCAGGCAATAGATGGCGGCAGCTTTGACTACAGTAGTAAATTTGGTAGGTTGGAGCATGCATGTTTGAAGATAGAGCCAATAGGATTTCCTGAATTTTGAGAAAAAAGTCAAGTCAGGTAAAACTCTAAGGTCTTTGAATAATACACAAATGGAAGGGCCTGTTAACTAGCTTAAGTTATGCTATTTAAAATTATTTAATTTCAAAAAAATTTTTATAAAACCACAAGCAAGTGATTTTTCTTTTTTAAAGAAAATTACATGTGATTAATCAGTGTTGTTGATTGGTTAATAAGTACAAAGTGTCCTAAGATCCTTAAGTGAACTCTTCTGTGTCTATTATATCTCAAGTGGATACTATCGATCAATTAATTTTTTTAGCACCTTCTATTTGTAAGACACCATCATAGGCAATCCACTAGAAGCAGTGAGAGAATACAGAGTAGGAGGGTGGGGGTAAAGGGGGGTATGTTCCTCTGAGTTTTAATCTCTGTTTTACAGAGAAAAACTTAAGGATTGAGATTATTCTCCAAGTACGAAGAATACATGTCTCCTCATTGTCTTTTGGAAAATACACACATAGTATGACCTTTGATCAAGAATGCATTTCAGATTGACCGTCATTTTAGCTTGGTGGTTACTTTCACTTGTACAGACTATGTAGTGGTGTTAACTTTCATAAATATGGCTTACACTGCATATGACTTTTAATTTACTTTTGCTGTTATTCAGCCAGTATTTTCCTCTTGATCAGCACATTCAGGCATATTGTTCTAGTAAGCAAAACTTTATGTGCTGGTCATAGTTTCCTTTGAAGCAATCTTCGTACAACTGTCTTGATTAGTCCCCCAAAATCATTTCGGAAAGGATCTTTGACTGTTTTTTAAATTC
Source organism: Mandrillus leucophaeus (assembly GCF_000951045.1). Lineage (NCBI taxonomy): Eukaryota > Metazoa > Chordata > Mammalia > Primates > Cercopithecidae > Mandrillus > Mandrillus leucophaeus. Next base: position 314,938 of record NW_012109807.1, on the reverse strand, counting down.
ACAATTGGATCAGAGCATTAGAACTGGAAGGATCCAAGAGATTATCTTGTATTGTTGAACTGCTTATTATTTTATCTGTGGAGGAACTGAGATCCTGAGAAGAGCTATAACATGCCCACGGTCACACAGAGCTAGGACCAGGTCCATAGCAACATAGCCCAGTGCTTCTCAAACTTTAATGTGCCTCTTGAATCTTAGATGAAACAAATTGTCAAACCCTGCTCTCAGTCCCTGTTTCCCTTCTACAAAGGCAGTGGGTATACAGTGAGCTTATTTCTCATTTTCTACCAAATGATGTTCAGTGATGACCCAAGAATTGTTGAGTTTGGCCAACTGCCTAGGAGTCTGGTTCAAAGGTGGGTTTGATGTATTAGTTCAGGTTGATGCCCCAGATTCTCCATTTCTTACAAGCTCCCAAGCTAATGACGTTGCTGTGCTGGTGCTGCTGGTCCCTGGATCACACTTTGAGTGGCAGGGCTAAAATGTTCTTCCTGATAACTGGCTATGTCAAGTTCTTTTAACATGTTTAATTAAAAGGATTTTTTTTTTTTTGAGGCCAGGCGCAGTGGCTCACGCCTGTAATCCCAGCATGTTGGGAGGCTGAGGCGGGTGGATCACCCTGAGGTCAGGAGTTCAAGACTAGCCTGGCCAACTTGGTGAAACCCCGTCTCTACTAAAAATACAAAAATTAGCTGGGCATGGTGGCATGCACCTGTAATCCCAGCTACTCAGGAGGCTGAGGCAGGAGAATCGCTTGAACCTGGGAGGTGGAGGTTGCAGTGAGCCGAGATCGTGCCATTGCATGCCACCGTGGGCAACGAGAGTGCAACTCCCTCTCAAAAAAAAAAAAAAAAAATTTTTTTTTCAATTGATCTGTGATATAGCTTGAGGTATAATAAGTAGTAAGCAAATGAATGCTTTCATTATTAACCTTTACTATTAAGAGTGGAAATTAGGTTTCCAGGAGGTAAATATGAGACACTTGCCACATTTTACAATTGAACTTGTACAAATGTCATAGTTACAATTAGTTTAGAAAATGCCTTGGCTTTAGAGACCTTTATTGAATGGAGTAGAATGCTGTGCGTCATTTGTAGACTGCTACTGTGGTAGTCTTGGTATAGTTTTATAGTTTATTATCCTTTTTAAATAATAACAGATTACATGGTTAAGATAACCTCATCAATAAGCTGGTGTTTGTTTTTTAACTAGGAAATCTCATTTTAAGTTCCAGGGCTAGATGGTTAATTGATGTTTTAAAAATAGCTGCATCTTGTGTATACATTAAAGCTAACTTTGAATTTCTTGTACTTAACTATTTTAAACTTTGAAATAAAACACTAGGAAATTCTTTCATTTAGAGAGAACATAGAAAATTCATTTTTAATAGTCTCACTTAGAATAGATTAGTCTTATCAAGAAATCTTTTTGTTTACTGTTTATTTTAACTTGAATTCCAGTGAACTTGAATTCCAGATGGTATTTTTCAAGAGTGCATCTCTTTGATTTCAGGAGTAGTACTGTAGATGGGTTAAGGAAAAGACCCCTCATCGTATTTGATGGAAGTTCAACAAGTACAAGCATAAAAGTGAAAAAGACAGAGAATGGAGATAATGATCGACTCAAGCCTCCCCCTCAGGCAAGCTTTACCAGTAATGCCTTTAGAAAATTATCAAATTCCTCTTCGAGTGTTTCACCCCTAATTTTGTCTTCCAATTTGCCTATGAACAATAAAACGGAACACAATAATAATGACACTAAACAGAACCATGACTTAACGCATAGGAAAAGTCCTTCAGGCCCTGTGAAGTCGCCACCATTGTCCCCTGTTGGAACTACTCCAGTGAAGTTAAAGCGAGCTGCTCCTAAAGAAGAAGCAGAGGCCATGGTAAGTATGGGGGTGGTTTCCATGCTGGTAAGTGGTCTGAATGAAACCTGAGCAGTCTGCCTGATGACGGGAGGTGGGTTGACTGTGCTACATTCTGTTCTTGAACCCTTTTGATGGTCTGTCCAATTTGTATAATACATCTCATTACTCCAGTACTTGAATCCTGGAATTTTAAAATCCGTGGTGATTAATGTTTTTAAAAGTTCACTCAAGTTATTTCTGCTTAAATACGTAGAGAGAGGAGCTGTTAGGCAGTTTTCCTAGATTTTTCTCATTTAATTCCTTTAACTGTCTTGGAACTAAAACAGATAAATATTCCTTTATTAGCAGGGTTTAGAACATTAAATAATTTGTCCAGGGTCACACATTTATTAAGTAGCATTTGGGGCCTGACCTTAAGTCTCTCTTAAACCCACACCTTAAACCCACACCATACCTTAAACCCACACCAGAATCTTTTTAAGATTTACCACTTGCCTCGCCTGCTGCTCAGGTTACCTCGCTTTGTGGGGATAGCCGAAGTTGGGGAAATCTATTATGTTGCGCTCTACTATGTTGAGTCATTTGGATGCTTGTTGGCAAATTTGGTGCAGTTAACACAATGTATTAGAGTTTAATTTGTGAGATGAGTTTTTATATATACGTATATATATGTAATATATACAGGCTCTTCAGAAAAGTACTTTTACTTTTAAATACCTAGTAGTTTAATAGCCGTTATTCCTGTAGTATACTTTGGCTTTGGTATTATTATCATCTAATCATGTATCAAAGGGATCAAAACTCGGAAAATTCAAACATTCTAAAATAGTAGACCCTGGGAAAAGAAAACCACCTGACTTGGTCATGAGTTTTTTACTTTCATGAGTTCATTGACTCCTGTCAGTAACCCTATGAAGTAGGCATCTTCGTTATTCCTATTTCACAGATAAGGAAACAGAAACTTAGTAAATTTAAATAAGTTTGTCCAGAGTTCCGGAGTTATTAGTAAGCGACCGGACTGCAATTTGAATTTAGGTTTCTTCGATCCCAGGGCACACACTCCGGAGGCCATGCTTCCTCCATACACCCTTCAGCTACCTTTGTAGGAGAGAGGAGGAAGGTGTAGGATAAGAGTTAGAATAATAAAGCTACATCTCAAATATTGCCATAAGGAGTAAGCCTCAGAATTTTTTTTTTCCAGGCTGTTAAACAGCATTTCTCTACCCTAGAAAATTTTACTCTTTTATAGATACGAGATACATATTTTTGTAGAGACGGGGTTTCACCAAACCTCTTGGCCAGGCTGGTCTCAAACTCCTGACCTCAAGTGATCCGCCTGACTCGGCCTCACAGAGTGCTGGGATTACAGACGTGAGCTGCCTGCCTGGCCTGTTTCCCACTGACTGGATTGCCAAGTTGATGGGGGAGATGGGCTGGACAGGGAGAAGGCAGATCTGGAGCAGTCAGTGGTTTTCAACCCTGATTGTATGTTAAGATCACTTGAAGAGCTTCCAAAAATAAGCAAAAAGAAGTCAGAGCCTTATCCCCCACCTTTTATGGATTCTGGTTTAATTGGTTCTAGGATAAGACCAGGCCTGGGGCATGTTTTTAAGTGCTCTGAGTTATTCTAAACTACACAGGTTTGAGAACCACAGCGCTAGAAAACTCACCCCCTTCTCTTTGAATATATTCCCACCAGATGGCAGCAGTGATCTTCCATTAATATGTTAATAGTAAACCTTGGTTGTTTAAAATGTTCATTTTAGTTGTTTTCTGATATTCCTACAAGTATAAACTGATTTCTGTTCATGTCTTTCAGAATAACCTGAAGCCCCCACAAGCAAAAAGGAAGATACAACATGTTACTTGGCCCTGAAGAAAAGTTTCCAAAAATGTAAATATACTGTAACTGTAGTTTTTCAAACATGTTCATATATATTGACAATATTTACAGAAATCCTGATTATTGTGGAATTTTCTTAAGAGGTTCCAAATAGGTTTAAAAAAATAAAGGATTTATTTTCCTTCCCTTCTTCCCTCCCTCCCTTCCTTTTTTAAAATTCTTGCCTGTCTTGCCCTGATTAGGAAAGAATATCTTTTAAAACCAATGGCTTAGTATATGTCATTTATATTGACCCTACTGAAATCATTAGCTGCAAGTCTGCTGTAAAGCATCCATTGAATTGGCCAGGCACAGTGGCTCACGCCTGTAATCCCAGCTTTTTGAGAGGCTGAGGCGGGCAGATCACCTGAGGTCAGGAGTTCGAGACCAGCCTGACCAACAGGGAGAAACCCCGTCTCTACTAAAAAATACAAAATTAGCCGGGCATAGTGGTGCATGCTGTAATCCCAGCTACTCGGGAGGCTGAGGCAGGAGAATCGCTTGAACCCAGGAGGTGGAGGTTGCGATGAGCTAAGATCATGCCGTTGCATTCCAGCCTAGGCAACAAGAGCGAAACTCCATCTCAAAAAAAAAGAAAGCATTCAGTGAATTTTAGGAGTTACTCTCATTAGCCTTGTTCAGAGTCTTTGGGGAAATTTGAGATTTTTTTAAAAACTCAAATATTTTACTAGTTTGCCTGCCATTTTAATTTCTTTTACAAAGCAGAAGCATATAAGAGTTTATCATAGTATTTTAGTAAATATTGCAACATTCATCCTTAAAGGTTCACCAAGAAAAGCATCTTTGTAGTACTGCTGGAAAACTATTGAGAATATACAGATAAAAATGTGTTCTTTAATTGCTTACATTGCTTCTTCCCATAAAAAGCAAAAAGGAATCAGTGCTTGCTATTGTTCCTTTCCTTGAAGTTGTAACAATTGATATATGTATTATGAGTTGACTGGTCGATTCTGCACCTGGCCCATCCTTTAGAATGTTCTTGTCATGCAGCAGTCCTACCTACTGTTTTCATGAGCAGTCTGTGATCTCACTCTGTGAGTTCAGCTATTACTCGCTCCGGGGAGCTTAATCTTTTCAGAATGACGTTGATTTAAAAAATCTTAGGCAGAGTAATCATGTTAGAGGTGGTATTCGATGGAAGAAAGTTTAGAGAATTGGGAGTGGGGGTAGAATTCTAGAATTTATAAGAGTCCAGGAAGCATAGCAGTCAGGGGCAAAAATTAGTGTAATATGGAGTAGGCAATAGAGGAGCCACTGGAGTCGGAAGTCACTGCAGAGTGCAGCATAGGAAGATGGACTCCTAGCTTACATGCGATTCCCTGCAGCTGTAATATAGACTCTTCCCACAGGGCTGTTCCACACAGAATTGCCTGCTAAGGTTTTTTGTTTATTTTTGTTCGAGTGGTATTTTTCACTCCAGTTGTATAATGGAAATCAGTGGGAAGATAGGGTTTACCTTATATTCATGAGTTCTAGTTTCTACTGTTCTGCTGTGTGTTTCTAAGCAAAAGCAAAGGATACTTCATACTTTTTTGTTATATGATTGATCTTCAAATTGGGATTTACCTTTTTAAATATGTTTTAAAGTAGTCTTATTTCTCTTTTGATTTGTTAAAAGAAGCATTTTAGTTCAGCTATTGAATAGCCTTCCAAAAAATTAATTCAGCCTTGCAGGTAAGTATCATACTAAGACTTTAACCCAATAGTTTTTAATCATTTTGCCTTTATTCCAGACTGTAAATCTGTACACATAAGATAAAACATACTAAGTACTGCATAAATTAATGTTACAGTAAATTGTTATCTGCAGGGCTGATAGACATAATAATGTTGGTGGGCAACTGTGATCCTATACATAAATATATGCAAAAAGAGATTTTAAAAGTGCAGATTTTAGAGTAGATGGACAAATTTTATTTTATATTCAGTTGTCCTTTCCGCTTCCTTCTGTGTATCTCTCTTAGTTGAGAGAGAGTTAGCCATTTGACGATTTTAAGTCAGTGGGAACTTATTTTTAGTTACTCAATAAAATTAATATTTTATTTGTATTTTAACTTACAGAGTAGGTTGGTAATAACAGCTGAACTGTGTAACATTGTTGCTTCAAATTGAAGTTTATATTATGAACATTCAGAATCAGTGCTCATGTAGCAGCATATTATTGAGCTATTTTGAGTTTGAAATGATGTGGAGAAACGCTAAACCATTTACTATGGGTTAACATGATCCCACCTTCTTAGAGCTTTGTTCCTTCTGAAGGTGTATGGATACAGCTTGTCTTGAAATGTCTTTCTCCACATAGTGAAGCATGCTGAATGCTGGGAATCTGGAGCAGCAGCCCTGGGAGCCCTATGTTTTGAAGTATTTTGGTTTGCTTCAAAGGTTAGAAGAACTTGATATGTATGGCAAACAACTTTAGAATACTAGTTACTCACTAACATAAGGCGGATAATGTTGCTCTTGATTCTATATTCCAGTAAAGCCAGCTTTTCTTATTGGAGTAGGCAAATGAATGGCATTAGAGTTAGTGGGTGGCTTGTAAGTTGTAGTTATAGTCACTTTACCACTTCCTGCCATTAGCAGGCATCCTTGTTTTTTCTTCCTTTCCCTCATTGTTCCTTCTTTACCCTTTCTCCTTACACATTTTCTTTCTCTATTTTAATTCTCCTTCCTCCTTACTGTAGAACCCAAGCTTCTGGCTTAGGTTTGCAAGTCTTATTGCTTGGCCCTCCTCATTCAATGAGGGGTGAAGATAGGCTGACCCCCTGTCCTCTTACATTTGAAGGATCATAGACTGCTGTGTGAATTCTGGAAAGTCTCAGGACCCTACAGCACCAGGGCACTGAATGACTTCTCAATGGCTGTAAAGACAGTACAGTTTTCCAAAGTAGCCTAATTCATCTGGACAGCTAGCAGGCACTTTGGAAAGCTGGTTCAGTTACTACTATGAGGCCATAATATATTTGCTAGTATTAAAATTCTTCAGAATTGGAATTATTATTTGAAATAATATTTTGGTTGACTTAAGTTTTGAGAGACGATTCTAAAACTGATCTAGAGACTCATTCAATAGCAATGTGACCTTTTAAAAACTTACATTAAGTAAAACTGCCAGTAGATTAAATCATATATATATATATATATATATATGTAAGAGCTTCCTCTATTTACTACTGTTGAACTTCAGTAATTTTTAGAGGCTAAATGATGGTCAAATGTTTTTAAGTGTGCTCTTTTATTAAATGCTTGTGCAGGTTTTGTAATTCAGTACAGAAAAGTTTAACCTTGTACATTTTGTATGTAAAAAGTCTTTTAAGTAGCCTTATCCTTATTTAAATAAACAGAATAAAATTACCTTGAGTAGGTCTGTTGTTCTTATTAAAATGGAAAAATGCTCTGTAATGACTTGATCTGTTTTTATTCGAGTAAACAATTTTGGAAAATATTCTTTATAGTACAACTTTCTGTACCTGGATTAAGATCAGATGTGATTTGAGTAGTCCAACCACGTCTTGCAGCCCTTCTTTGAATGAGAGGATGGCTGGAGTAGTCTGGTGCTGGGATATCATGGTGCTACAGAGCCTGATACGTTGACTGTCACTACATGTTGAAGGATGGAAATAGAAGTCTCTGAACCTTCCCATGTAATGTTAAAACTCTTAACAAAATGAGACAAACTAGAGATTCAGTTGAGAGATTTTATGTTAGAGTGATCTGAAAAAAAGTTAATTTCTAAACTGCTATCTTAATATTACTGTATTTAGAGACTGATGCTCTAAATTAAATAACTTGGAAAAGACTCAGGTAACTTTCTACTTTGTCTTTTGTTTTATTTTAGAGATGAGGTCTTGCTCTGTCACCCAGAGCTGGAGTGCAGTGGCATCATCATAGCTCACTGCAGCCTCGAACTCCTTGGCTCAAGCGGTCCTCATGCTTCAGCCTCCTGTAGCTGGAACTACAGGCATGCACCACCACACCCAGCTTCTACTTTGTACTTCACACGTAGATTCTTCATTTTTTTTTTTGTCTGGACAGAAGAGACAAAAGTCTTATTTCCACTTAGATTGTTTTTACTGAAGTACATTTTACTCACTAAAGTACATTACTTTTTCAGTTTTTTAATAACTTGATCATCTTATTGTGGAATAAAAAATAGAGATTTGAATTGCCTGTGTATTTGTTGAGTACCTACTATGCTAGCTCTTGGGAATGAACAAGGCAGATTAAGTACTTGCTCTCATAGAGAAAACAGACAAGTGAACCAGGATATAATGGACAGTTGGTAGAAAATAAAACAGGGTCATGAAATGGTGAAGGACAAAGAAAGTAGGATGAGGAGCTATTTTAAACACAGTGGTTAGGAAAGGCCTCTGAAGATACTGTATTTTGAAGAGAGCATGACTAAGGCATAGCTATGGAAAGCTTTCAGGAGAAGGATTCTACATGTGTCTGATTTTAGATGGCTGCATAGTCCTCCCATCAAGGCTGGAGTCAGCTTCCCACCACTTGTATATGGACTGGCCTTGTAACTTGCTTTGATCAAGTGAATGCTTCTACTCTTACACTTGGACCTCTGCTTGCAGCCCTGTGAAAAAGCCCAGGCTACCCAATGGAAATGCATGGTTCTCCCAACACCCAACAGCTAGCACTAACTGCCAGACATGTGACCAGTAGTCACCTATCCCCGGTCTAGCTGCCAGCTAACTAAAGCTGCATGATGAGCTTCCTGGTGGAATCAGTCCAAATTGATGACACTCAGAATCATGAGTGAATAAAGTAGGAGTTGTAGAAAGCCGCTAAGTGTTGGGGGTAGTTTGCTACCCAGCAGTAGGTAACAGGTACCAGACAAGGACAAAACATGAAAGCCCTAAGACTTACGAGGTTCTTAGAACAGAAAGACTGGTGTGGCTCAAGTGAATGAAAATAGGGGCAATGGTAGTATAAAATGACGTCAAAGAATAGGCAGGACCAGATGATGTATGACCCTACGTAGGACTTTGGATTTGATTCTAATACCAATTGGAAGCTGTTTGTTAACTCTGTTGAGACTTAACCAAGCATTCAGTTTAGTCAAAAATAGACTAGTTGAGTAAGTCGATAATAGCCCTGTCTTTTATCTTCAAGTAAAATTAGCCAAATTCTGTTTTGTTTTTTTAATCTTCAGGTAAATAGTTTAAACTAAAACTTATTTGACGAACAGTTAAACCTTTAAGAGACTTTAAAATGCTTTACCAGTTATGGTGAAAGACAAATACTTTTCATAAATACAAAACCATCCTATCTTTCGAAGCCTTCTGTTATGTCTGTTCTGCCTTGCTATGTAATTTTTGAAAATAAACTTTTAAAAAATAAACTAGGACAGTTTTAGATTTTTGGAGACATTGCCACAGTAGTACAGATTTTTAACATAGCCCACACTGTTTCCCTGCTAACATACATTCGCATGGTACCTTTGTTGAAATGACTCATTATTAACTAAAGTTCATAATTTTTTTCAATTTTCTGAGTTTTTCCCTAGTACCGTTTTACAGTGCCAGGATCCTACCCAGGATACCATGTTATTTCGTTGTCATGTCATGTTAGGCTTCTCTTGGATGTGACAGTTTCTCAGACTTTCCTTGTTTTTGATGACTTGACAGTTTTGAAGAGTAATGGTCAGGTAAATACCTGGGGAATGTTCCTCAATTGAGATTTTTCTGATGTTTTCTCATGACTAGACTGGGGCTGTGTGTTTTGGGGGGAAGACCACAGAGGTAAATTGCTATTTTCATCACATTATTTTGAGAACACATACTGTAAACATGATATTACTTTTGAGGTTAACTTTAATCTCATTTGGCTGACATAGTGTTTGTCATTTTTTTTCCACTATAAAGTTACTGCTTTTCCCTTCTGAATGTCACTTTTGCCCCCCACCCCCTCTCTCCCTGCAAAAAAAAAAAAAAAGGTTATTTCTATTTCCCCTTTTCATACATACTGTGCTCTTTGGGACAAAGTCACTTAAGGAATGCGGAGTTACTTTGCTGGCGAAGTACCTAAATTATTTGTAATTCTGCACAGGAGACTTATCTATTCTCTACCATTAATTTTATTCAATGATGTATGTCAGTATGACTCATGGATACTTACTTTGTATTTTGGGTTAAAGTCTAATGTGTGTTTTTGTTTTTTGTTTTGTTTTTTAACTCAAATTATTTCTTGCATTGGCCATCAAAAGCTCTTTCAGTTACCTCCCATTTCCTTGTGACTTTCCCCATCATTGTGTTTTCTTTGAACACTTCCTTTCTGGTACTATAGGATGCTCTAGTGTCATTTTGTATATTTCTTGGCCAAGCCCTAGAATGAATCATTTCTCTAAGAAGCCTTGGCTCCTTTTATTGAAAACTGAGATCTGGGTACTAAGTATGCTGATTGCTACTGGGGCGTCATTGTTTTTAGGCCTCCTCAACTGACAGAGCAAGGAAATATATGTATGTATATTAAGCCCTATAGGTGTACATTTCTATAGATTTATGTATATGTAACCATCTGTACCTATAGTAGTAAAACATGAGCTCATACTATGTCTCTGACTCGATTACCATATTGATCATTCCAGACTTCCCTTGCATGTCTGTAACCTCCCACTCCAACGGTGAGAAACATGGCTCCTAGCAACCACCATCCATTTACCCAGCAGTAGTTGCAGGAGTTGTTAGCCTGTACCCATGTGGGAAACGACTTTATCAGCTAGATGAGAGTGATTATAAATTGTTAATTATGAGAGTGACTATGTTCATTCCTTTTGCCTTTAATCTTAGAGACTCCAACTCATTTCTAATGTTGCTCAAGTCGTATCATTTAAGATAGTTTTGCAGTTTTGTTTTAATGAAAAAGAATGTCAAATTGACTTTTCTCTATTAACAACAAAATAAATCCCTAGACAACAGCGATTCACCAGTTTTAAGGTGTCTACTCTATACTTAGGCTCTAAATAAGGAACTGAAGTAAATAAAACATGGTCCCTGTCCTCAAGGGCCTTTTCTTCTTTTGTTTGGGGTTTTTTTTTTTTTTTTTTTTT
>NW_012109807.1:233759-304055 GCF_000951045.1 Mandrillus leucophaeus | reverse complement strand
GGCTGGCGTGCAGTGGTAGGATCTCGGCCCACTGAAACCTCTGCCTCCCGGGTTCAAGCAATTCTCCAGCCTCAGCCTCTTAAGTAGCTGGGACTATGGGTGCATGCCACCACACCCAGCTAATTTTTTGTATTTTCAGTAGAGAGGGTTTCACCATGTTAGCCAGGATGGTTTTGATCTCCTTACCCTGTGGTCTGCCCGCCTCGGCCTCCCAAAGTGCTGAGACTACAGGTGCGAGCCACCATGCCTGGTGGGCCTTTTCTCCTTCTTAATCCCAGTTGTTCAATCTAAATAAAAATTTGAGAAGGAATCTGAAGAACATTTAATAATTAAAGTCACAGTATTCTGTGCATTAGGCAGTTTACTAGTTTTATCTTTTAATTCCTTGAAGCCTGGAGAAACCAATCAAAATCAAACGACTGGATTACTCTTGTAGAAGATCCTCTCTGTCTTAGTCCCTTTTCTCCAGCTATAACAGAATACCACAGATTAGGTAATTTATAAAGACCAGTTTATTTGGCTCCCAGTTCTGGAGGCTGGGAGGTCCAAGAGCACGGCACTGGCAGCTGGTGAGGGTTATTCCATGGTGGAAGGCGGAAAGACAGCAGTGAGTATGCAAAGCACAGAAGAACTTGGGCTGAACTCATCTTTCTTTTCTTTTAGTCAAGAAATCACTTCCATAATAACTGCCCCTGTGATAATGGCATTAATCCATTCATGAGAACAGAGCCCTCATGGCCTAATCTCTTCTTTAAGGCCCTATCTCTTAATACTGTGTCTATGGCAATTAAGTTTTCAACACATGAACTTTTAGGGGAGACATTCAAACCATAGCATCCTCAGAACATAGTAAGTGAGTAAACTGCATAAATGCTAATAGATGCCAGGGATGAAGTCAGTCTGCTCTTATTGTTATAATGGAGTTCTAGTCTCAATTTTTTTTTTTTTTTTTCACTGAAAGGTCACTACATACATTTTGGCATGTATGTCACGTGGACATTTCCTTCTCAGTGTTAAAAACTCGTGTATTTAGAGATGGCACTTGCCCCATCTCCATCTCTATGTGTAAGAAAAAATCTCATGTTTTAGGGGACAGTAGGCTAGGAGTCAGGATTTCTGATTTCTAGTGTGTTGGCCTCTTCGCAGTCTTGAGTAAGCTTTATTCTTCCTGGGCTTCCACTTCCTCCTTTGCAAAGCAGATGGATTTCACTCTTATCCTTAAGACTCTTGCAGATCTTATTTCTTGATATTTCTAGAATTAACCTTATGCTTATCCCTGAGCCTCTGTAATCTGTCATTTAATAACTAGGCAGAAAATGAGAGGTGCCCTCAAGTCTGAATGGGCATCACTAAAGATGATGAGAATTGAGTATATACTTTAAGTTTCTAAAGTAATATGATGAAGTGATACGCAAATTAATATAACTTTTATTTTGCTTTAATATAACTAGTTTTACAAAGTTTTGTCCAAAGGAGTTAGGGTTTATTTATTGTGCTGACTCAAAGACTTGAGGGCAGCCCTCTGCTTACAAATTGGATAGTGTCTAGTTGTAGCAAGTCCACAATGTGTAGTACATATACCTCGGGCTTCATTTTTGTGATCACAAGGATTTCTCTGCTAGTTTTCTAAAGTTCTGCTCTACTAACAGCACTGAGTTCTTTTGCAGGTATTCCTCTAAAGTTTTTCCAGAGATAAAGGGCTAAGGGCAATATTGAGGGAGTAGTAACCATTGTAGTTCCAGGGTACATTGCACCACAGCAGATAGATTTACTGAGTTTCTTGCCTTGTTCGTGGTTCATGTAGAATGATTGCCTCATTAGTGAAACTGTTTCTTTCACTTACTTCAGTGACTACATTTTCATGGTTTTGATTGAGGGTAGACTAGTTCTATTAAGAATTTTATAATATCCTGGCCGGGCGTGGTGACTCAATGCCTGTAATCTCAGCACAGTGGACCCAGTGTGGGCTGCAACAGAAACATCAGGCAGTAGAGACTGACCCCCAAAGGTTTCACATATTGTAATAATCAAAGATCAAACGAGTTGGCTTGCTGTTTAATGAAAAAAAAAGACAAGCTTTAAAGTAACTCAAAGTATACTCAAGTGAACTCAAGTTCAAAGTGTAACATACTATAAATTTTTAAAATTTTTATTGAGTTATAATAAAATGCTGTAAAGTTAGAAAAGTTCTAAGTTATATAGCTCAGGAGAAAAAAATGTGTGTGTGTGTGTGTGTGTGTGTGTGTATGTGTGTATCACTACCCAGAACAAGATACACAGTACAGCACAGGTGGCACGTTTTTCTGTAACGGTCCAGACAGTAGAAAATTGCCAGCAAGCCAATGCATAAATGAACATACATGGCTGTGTTTGAACAAAACTGTTTTTTGTTGTTTTTTTAAGAAAACAGAAGACCAGGTGTGATGGCTCATGCTGGTAATCCCAGCGCTTTGGAAGGCCAAGATGGGGGGATACTTGAGCCTGGGAGTTTAAGACCAGCCTAGGCAACATAGTGAGACCTCACCTCTACAAAAGATTTTTAAAATAGCCATGCATCAGCCAGGTGTGGTGGCTCACACCTGTGATCCCAGCACTTTGGGAGGTCAAGGCAGGTGGATCACCTGAGATCAGGAGTTCAAGACGAGCCTGGCCAGTGTGGTGAAACCCTGTCTCTACTAAAAATACAAAAATTAGCTGGATGTGGTGGCGGGGGCCTGTAATCCCAGCTACTCGAGAGGCTGAGGCAGGAGAATCACTTGACCCTAGGAGGTGGAGGTTACAGTGAGCCAGGATCATGCCACTGCACTATAGCCTGGGTGACAGAGCGAAACTCCATCTCAAAATGACAACCCCCCACCCCACACACACACACACACACAGCCGGGCATGGTGGTGCGTGCCTGTAGTCCCAGCTACTTGAGAGGCTGAGGTGGGAAGATCACTTGAGCCCAGAAGTTCAAGGTTACAGTGAGCTGTGATCATGGCACTACACTTCAGCCTAGGCAACAGAGCGAGATCCTGTCCCTAAAAAATAAACTAGGAAAGAAAACAGGCAGTGGGCAGAATTTAGCCCAGGGACCATAGTTTACAACCCATAATACAGAGTATTTCCAACATCTCGTTGGTTTAGTTTTGCCTGTCAGCATTTGTTTTATGTACTTTTGTATATGTATGTTTAATTTCCCAATTTAATAAAAAGTCTTAATCATATAGCTATATTATTTTACATCTAGCCAGTTTTCTCATTATCTTTGGCGTTCAGCACTTTGAATGTGGTGTGTCTGGGTATGGTCTCTGCATGTATCCTACTTTGAGTTTATTGAGCTTCTTAAATATGTAGATTCATATTTTTCATCAAATCAAATTTGGAGGCTTTTTCAACCACTAACTGTTTTTCTTCTTTTTCTGTTTTAAGAAGGTCTGACTATGTTGTGCAGGCTGGAGTGCAGTGGCCGTTCACAGGTGCTGTTTTCTCACACTGCAGCCTCAAACTCCTAGACTCAGGCAGTTCTCCCACCTCAGCCTCCTGAGTAGCTGGGACAACAGGCACGTGCCACTGCGCCTGGCTCATCATTAACTCTGAAAAATATTTTCTCCTGTTCTTTTTTTCTCTCTCCTAGCCTTCTAGTCCTTCTAGTCCTTCCATTACACATATATTGGTATGCTTAATGGTTTCTTACCTTTCTCTGAAGCTCTTTTCATTTCACTCTTTTTGCTGTTTTTCAGATTGTATAATTTCTGTTGTTCCATCTTCAAGTTCACTGATTTTCCTCTCCCAATTCAAATCTACTATTAAGCCCCCTCTAGTGAATTTTTCATTTCATTTAGTATATTTTTCAACTTCAGAATTCCATTTGATTTATTAAAAATAATTTTTATCTCTTCATTGGTTTGTTTGGTGAGTAAAGTAATCTCTTGGTATCTGTGGGGGATTAATTCCAGGACCCCCTACAAATACCAAACTCCATGGATGCTCAAGTCTCTTACAGAAAATGGCATAGAATTGCATATAACCTATTCACATCATTCCGTATACTTTAAATAATCTCTAGATTACTTATAATAATACCTAATACAGTGCCTACACATCACTTCATCTGCATGGATTCAACATAGGACTCAGCATGTGGAAAATCCAAGTTTTACTTTTTTGGAACTGTGTCAACATTTTTTTTTTTTCCTGAATACTTTTGATCCACAGTTGGTTGAATCCACAGATGAGGAATCTGTGGATATGGAGGACCAACTATAATTGTTCTCTTACCTTCCTTTTTTAGATATGATTTCCTTTAGTTCTTTGAACAGACATGTTTTTATGTTCAGCCAGTGTTTGGTCAGAGGTTCTGCTTACGCACTTTGAGCTGATAAGATTTCTGCTCTTTGCTGATGGACCTGTGTATGCCTTGGAGAATGCTTTCACGTTTGTTGGACATCTGATTGCTCCTGAGTGGATACAGCCCAGTCCATACATACTTCCCGAACCTCAAGGATAAACAAGATTCCAGGAGGGCTCCTCTTGGCTATCTCTTTCTCTGCTTTTCCATGTTAAACTTCTGGCTGGTCTGTCATTCTGCTTTTTGCTGCTAATAGCACAGAGTTACCAGCGCCTTCCTTAATGGTTCTCTGGAAAGATGTCTTACTGTTTTTGACAATCCTCTTAGGCAAAGATTTCTCAATTCTCCGTACCAAATACGAGCCCCCTTGGGCGGAACTGCTGAGTTGCCAGTCTCAGAGCCTGGCTCTCCCCTGGGGGCTGAACAGTGGCCTGCTTCTCCGGGAGTGACACGCCTTCTCTGTGAGTGGGTTGGTAGCCACCGGTCTTCTGAGATTGCCCCTCCCAGTGTGGAGCCTCCGCACTGGCAGGCTAGGGTAGGGGCAATTGGAGCTCTAGGATTCTCAGCCTGTGGCACCTGAGGCAGAGCCCTAGACCAGTATCTGGGGGAAGAGAGACCCCTTAATTTTTGGCTGCTTTGTCCCAAAGTAGAGTTTGTCACATGAAGCTGGGGAGTGGGGATGGGATGGGATGAGGCTGTGGCTCAAATGCCACAGACTCATTGTTCTTCCTAAGACTTCGTAGTGGATTTTCTTGAATGAATGTTTATTTTGTTACATGCCTTTGGGGAAATTTTCAGAGACTTTGCTTTGTGTGGTTTATATACAAGTAATTTCCTTCAGTAGGAAGAGGGTTGGTCAGCTAAGCCCTGCACACCACTATCCGTAAAGTCCCGTCAGTCAATGCTTTAAGCCTTGGCTGGGCTGCTTGGAGTCTGGCCTAAGTATACACGGTTCAGTTGTCAGCCAGAAATTTCTAAGTTCATGCAACACACTTGGGGCTCTCCTTTTCAGGATTTTCTTCCTCACTTTCCAGAGGCTGTTTATCCCAAACTCTGGCCTCTGGTTCCTCAGGCTAGTAAGACTGCAGGTTTCCTAACAGAGTTTTAGATCCCTGGCGGGGGGCTGCCGTTGGATAAAAGGCCGAAACAGGAAAATCACCCAGTGTCATTCTCTTCTTCCAAGTGTCTACCCACCTCCAATATCTGCCTGCTTTGGATCGTGCTCCAGTGTTCTCAACAATTAAATAAATATTTTGTCCAGAATGACTGTTAATTTGAAGGAGAATTAGTCCAATTGGAGCTATTTACTAGAAGTGGAATTCCCCCTAACCATTAATTTTAGAATGGGTAATTTAAGGTTGGGAGAGTCTGTGGTTTTAACGAGTACAAGTAAGATGTTCCAAAATGAAATTTGGAGTGCTTTTACTTTTATGAAATAGAAAACAGCAAAACAACTAACAAGGGATGAAATTATTCTTTTTAAGCAAAACCTCAAGCCAACTATAAATCCGAAAGACTCATTCCAGACATTATCAAACATTCTAACAGTGACTACCACTCAGATTAAGAAACTGATGTCACATATGCTCAGCATATATCAGACTTGATTTCCACCAAATTTTTCTGTTGCTTAGCGTATCATTTTATTATATTGCGTTGTCTTAGAAAACTAAGGACAAAAACGTCACTGATGCTAAAGAGAACTGTGCAGTGCCCTATCCCATACCTTGGCTCTGTGCTTCCCAACTGTGTACTGCTGTCTGAGATTATTTCGCAGACTACTGCCACACGAGCTCCGAATGTTATTTTTATTGTAATGACTGTGTGTCCCTCCTGCTTTACTGCCCTTTTCAGAAGCACGGAAGGCTCCCAGTGTGCCCTCAGTTGCGAGGGTGTCGAGAACATAAAGGTGAATAGGATGTTGTCTCTGGCCTCAAGTTGCTTATGTCCTTGTGCAGTCTTTCACTTTATGGAAGTCGGTGTAAGATGTGGATCCGTAACACTGGGACAGAGCCAGGAAGCGCTGCCAAGAAAAATGACCTGAACATTGGCTTCACTGTCAGGAGTTGATGTTACTGCATCAAATGCAGAGGATTACATTCCAAGAGAAAGAGTATGGGAAAGAGAGAGGAGGTGGCCGGGTGCAGTGGCTCACACCTGTAATCCCAGCACTTTGGGGGAGCAAGGCAGGTGGATCATCTGAGGTCAGGAGTTCGAGACCAGCCTAACATGGTGAAAACCCATCTCTACCAAAAATACAAAAATTAGCCCGGCATAGTGGTGGGCACCTGTAATCCCAGCTACTCAGGAGGCTGAGGCAGGAGAATCGCTTGAACCCGGGAGGCGGAGGTTGCAGTGAGCCGAGATTGTGCCATCGCACTTTAGCCTGGGTGACAGAGTGAGACTCTGTCTCAAAAAAAAAAAAAAAATTGGGAGAGAAGGTAGCAAGGAAGAGGTGCCTGGTGTTGACTGAAGGCTTCCTTTAAATAAAGGGTGTGATGTGATGCTATTCCAGTTGGCAATGCCCCAGGCCATTGGAACTGCACTTCATACAGTGACCATTGGACCATGCAATGAAGTGTTACTTAGACTCAGTGCCTCAACCTTTAATCATGATTTCACACACTGTGCCTGGCAAAAGATTTTGTTCTGAATAACTTTATTGCAAGTCACATAATCTTGGTTTAGACTTGACACAACAGGAAGCTACAGAGCTGTAAATACCAATTGGTCATTACCTTACTGAGTTTAGAAAACTTTCAAGTTCGTGGCATACATTAATTGCACTTAAATAGGTGTGAGAGAAAGATTTATAAAGACATCATTCAAAAGGATTTTTACATTTGGGTGTGCCTTACTCGATTACAAAAATTTCAAACCATCTTCCCACCTAGGGCCTAGGGCGAGTTTTCTCTTTCCCTGGGACTGAACTAGCACAAAGCACTAAAGGGTTGAAGCAAACGTGAGTATCACTGAGAAGCACTAGAAGAAAGTCTCGATGTGGCTGGAAGAAACCAGAAGGCAAGATTGCCTGGGTGAGAAAGAAAACATAAAAATCTGTGTGTGAGATCACAAGCAGCAACTTCTCCGTGTTGACTTCAGATGTCTTTCCCACAGTCGGGGCACAGGATGTCGTCCCTCTCTGTGAGGAAGCCACGCCCCACCAGTGAGAGGGAGCACTTCTTACAGTTAAAGCAGTCGTTATGCCACTGCCGTTCCTCAAAGGAGATGTATTTTGTGCCGCCAAGTCCTGTTAACAGAGAGAAAATAATACTGGATGAAGAAAATTAGAATCAGGCAACTGGGACTGAAGAAGGAATTGTGGTTTGATCCATTTCAAAGTTTGGATTGTGTAATATGGATAGTGTGAACTTCTAGTGACTGGGTGCTGGGAATCCATGTATAAATCAGATTCTATGCACAGCCTGGAGGATCCCGTGAATATCAGAAGAGAGATAGAAACTGGTTCCAAAACGATGTGATAAGTGCATCAAAGAATGCTGACTGTATTTGTTATGTGTTTTCCCACAAAATGAAACTCTGTGAGAACAGGAAGCAGATTTCTCTTACGCCTTCACTAGGTGCCTCATGTTGCCTGGTGCTCAAATTTATGTGATTTAATGATTGAAGCACCGACGGGAGTGTAGAAGAGGAAAAGTTAATCCTCCCTGGGGTGGCCAGGAAAAGCTTCACAGATAAAGCACGATGTGGGTAGGAATGAGGGCAGAGGAATATTGTTGCAGCGGGAAGATCCTGAGAAAGCTGCAGACAGAATGGAATCAAATATTTAAGGTACATTGGTCCCTGATTATAATACAGTTGGTTTTACCTAGTGTTTTTTCTCAGTGCTACAATAACCGCAATTCACATTCATATCTAACGTTTTACATTTAGAAGTGCTTTTATATAGATTGTATCACTTTATAAAGCTTAATGTTATAAACATTTACCTCAACAGAAGTTACTGCTGAAAACAGCATTAAAGATGAATATGTTTGGCAAAAGATTGCATTTTCCCCCTAAATGATTTCAAGGGAAATGTGGTGTATAAAGGACCAGAAACAGATATTTTAACGTAGGTAAACTGTAAATACTATGCTTTTCTTCATATTTTAATTTCACATGGAAATGTAATGAGCTCTGCATTATACGTGAGAGAACTGTTTTAGTGACCTGGGAAGGTGATTTAGCTCAGTTAGGTGAACTTGGTTCTAGGCCTGAGGGAAAAGAAAGTCAAGGACAAGCACACAGGGGGTGTATAGATGTGTTTCTGTAATGACACTGAAAGGCCACATAGGAAAGCCAGGCCACCGAGTAATCCACGTGTCTGCCACCTTCCTCTGATAGGGAAGAACCAGTCCACTGAATGCAGTGGGATTGAAAATCCCACATCATAAAACTTCTCCTGTGTTATTATGGAATACACACTTTTCTCTCCCCACCCAGTCGCTAATTTGTGTAGTGATATGTGGTGACCATCTAAAGGACTTTAGTGTGAAGTCATCTGTTCTCCACACTGAATTTCTCCAGCCTGCTTAATAGTCTAGTCCAGAAGCCTGGTCTGCCGGCCAGCCAGATTGTAGGCTCTCACTTAGCCAGATCATTTGGGGGAATACAATATGAAAAACTCCTTAGAATGTACCCTCTGCCCTCATATAGCTGTGGCCTTGTGGCAGAAATTTCCCACTAAGATGCTTTGGAGTACAACCGTCCCCCTAAGATGCTAGGGGACACTTCTAAGAAAACAGTACAGCTGCTAAGCCTGAAAAGGCCAGTTTTTATTGTGCGTACGTGGTGTCACAGGCTCACAGGCTGCAGTTTTAGAGATAATCCAACCCAAAGCAGAAACTAAACCAGAGCACAGGCCATATGGTTGTGATCCGGTGGGCTGCAGAGGAAGAATCATTACTTGCTGAAGCATAGCCAGTGCACCAAGGAGAGGAAAGCAGATAGGCAGAAAAGTCTGCTGTGTTCAGAGCCTGAGGGAGGTCTGGGAAGTTCACGGACATAGACAGGGTCACATGCTAAAATGCTAGGCCTTGTTCAAGCTTCCAATCCCTCTTCGAAGTGGGGACCCCGGGACACTCACCGCTGATGGGGTTGGTACACCCAGCACACTTCTTGGCATACAAGTCACAGAAGCAGTTCAGGCAGTAGGCAAAGTCATCGCGAGCCGTGAAGCGCTGCCCAGACAGCTGCTTCCTGCAGGCGGTGCACACAAAGCACTCCTTGTGCCAGGGCTGCTCGCGGTAAGTGACCCCTCCCGTGGTGATGGGCTGCAGGGAGGAGTGGGAGAGTTAGTGTGGTCTCTGTGCTTGGGAGACATCTTCAGTCTCAGCTACTGCCACTGCACGATGCAAGATCCTCATTCAGAAAACGTCCAGTTTGTTAAACATCACCATGAAGCTGCTCTACAAACCTCACAGTCACTCGTTACCCTCGCCACACGCTTTCATTCCAGTGTCATAGGCCCTGGCTTTCCCATTAGTGAAACTGGAGCTTGGGGGTTGCCCTCAGCCCTTCCCAGGGATGCTGGAGATCTAAGGCACAGGGCACCTCAGTGGCGTTGCCACCTTCGCGAGCAGGGAAGCAGCACAGTGGAGGGGTCGGGATTGAAGACAGCATCAAGGAGACCTGGGCTTGAATCCTAATGCTACTCCTTACCAGACCTGTGGCTGGGAGCAGGTCATAATAAAGATCTCTGCACCTCAGTTTTCTCATCCAGAAAGTGAGGGTGATGATGTTAAACAGGCAAGTTGATGGGGAATCCTTACTTAGAAGCCTGGTAGGGCCGGTGGCTCACGCCTGTAATCTCACGACTTTGGGAGGCCGAGGCAGGTGGATCACTTGAGGTCAGGAGTTCAAGACCAGCCTGGCCAACATGGCAAAACCCCATCTCTACTAAAAATACAAAAAATTATCTGGGTGTGGTGGTGCGCCTGTAATCCCAGCTACTCAGGAGGCTAAGGCAGGAGAATCGCTTGAACCCTGGAGACGAAGGTTGCGGTGAGCCAAGATCATGCCACGGCACTCCAGCCCGGGCAACAGAGTGAAACTCTGTCTCGAAAACAGAACAAAAACCCTGGCAAGTGGTATCCTCTCCAATGCCACTCATGAGCCTGTCTCTCCAGCCACTTACGGTAAAAGAAGGAAAAGGCTTAAAGGACAGCTGGGACTGGCACCTGCTGATGCCACGAGAAGATATGGGCATCTTGGAAGTTTTGGGAAAAATAAGCCAGATGCCTTCATTCTCACCTGTCTTGTGGTCTTAGAACATCTGTAAGGTGAAGCTGCAAAGCCACACAAGGTGGAACGGCCATCAGTACCTCAATTTTACCTGGTATTTTTCTCCAAATGTTGCATCTCACATTCTGTTTAAAAATGCATGCTTGGTGGAGCTGAGTAAGCTATCAGAGGAGTGTAGGTGGCCTCAGCTTGGCAAACAAAGGCCATGGAAGATGGAGTGCAAGCACCTCACAATCACGCTGTTTTGCTTTTTATTTTTTGAACATTTCAGAATCATCCAGTAATTCCTTTGGTCTTTACATAAAGCTTGTGAAGTAAGAAAGATACTAATTTTATGGGTGAGTAAACTGAGACTCAGAGAAATTAAAAAGTGACTTGCTGAAGAATTCATAGCTGGTTAATGACAAAGCAGGAGCTAGAATTCCAGACTCCCTTCTATCTTGTATTCTTTTCATTAAACCATGAATCATAAAGCATCTTCCTATAACCCCCCCCACTGCACAAGAGAATGAACACAAAACACGCTTGGTTGCAACGCATCCGTATGCATGCAGTAGCCTGTGTGTGTAAGACGTCTCCTCTGCCTGCAACATACATCCTCAGTCCTCCCTCACTCCGGATTCCATGCTTCCCACCCACATCAGCTAACTCGATGCCTCTCAGCATAGCATGATTTTCTCAGAGACTCCCTCCCTAAACGCCACCCTGGCCCCCAACTCCTCAGATGAGTTGAGGTCCCTCCATTCCACACTCTGCTTTTCTCCTCCATAGCACACTGCTTAGTAACGACTGACGGGTTTGACACTGGAGTGTACTTCCAGCTAGACTACAGTTAAGTGTCTGCATCTTGTCCAGCATCAGATCCCCAGTGCCTGAGAGGGCCAAGTTCATGTCGAGGAATGGATGCTTCTGGCGTGAAGGTTTTTGTGTGTATTTAACAAATATGCGCACAAAAGGCATGCATCCCAGAAGGATGTGTTGCTTTCATTTCCGCAAATGAATAAAGCACACACTGGAAAGATGACAGAGGAAGAGCAATTCAGATGAACTTCTGTTAGGTCTTGATGAGAAAAACAGACCAAAATGAAAATAAAAAGGGGAGAGAACAGGGAAGAGGGTTCCTAAAATAAAAGCAGGAATGAGACCTCAATCTAAGAATAAAGAAAAAAACAGGAGTTCGTGACCAGTCTGGCCAACAAGGTGAGACACCGTCTCTACTAAAAACACACACACACACACACACACACACACACACACAAAATTAGGTGGGTGTGGTGGTGGCGCCTGCCTGTAATCCCAGCTACTCAGGAGCCTAAGGCAGGAGAATCGCTTGAACCTGGAAGGCAGAGGTTGCAGTGAGTTGAGATCATGCCACTGTACTACAGCGCAGGTGACAGAGTGAAACTGTCTGAAAAAAAAAAAATAAGCATAAATGGAGAGGAAATTAAGAGAAAAAAATCTAAAATAACAGTAAAGAACAAAAGGGGCTAGGTGCAGTGGAGGCGGAGGCAGGTCGATCACCTGAGGTCAGGAGTTCCGAGATCAGCCTGGCCCACATGTTGAAACCCCGTGTCTTCTAAAAATACAAAAAAGTCGGCCAGGCATGGTGACGTTTGCCTGTAATCCCATCTACTTGGAAGGCTGAGGCAAAAGAAATCGCTTGAACTGGAGAGGCAGAAGCTGCAATGAGCCAAGATCGTGCCACCGTACTCCAGCCTGGGTGACAGTGTGAGATTCTGTCTCAAAAAAAAAAAAAAAAAAAAAGGAAACGAGAGAAAGGCTGAATGGAAATTGGTAAGAATACTCAGCACTTAGAAAAGGTGCAGGCAAGGGGGACATTCTTGCCCAGGCCAGCCAGGTACAGGTAGAGGCACTGGGACGTTTCTCCCTGGCCCAGAGGCAAGGGTAGAGGCCCCAAGGGCAACACAGCAGAAGCTGCGTGAGCAGGGTCAATGAGAGGATGAGAGCAAACAGAACCTGCAATGAGTTCCACAGCTGGCATTGCCCAGGGCGAGTGAGCCGTGGGAGGGTGCCACTCAACAGGCTGATGCAAAGCCTAACAGCACAGAGACGCTGGAAGCTACAGCATAATCAGAGTTGCGTGTGTGTGAGAGTCAGAGGGCACAGCAGAAAACTAAGCTTCACCCTGACGGGCACAGGTCGGGGGGCAACTGGGCAGAGAGTTGGCTTCCTACAGATAGGCAGTTCCCTTTCTTTCTTTAACCCTAACAGAGCCATGACTGGAACAGATCGAGTAGTTAAGTTTATTTATTTTTATTTTTTTAATTTTTTGAGATGGAGTCTCGCTCTGTCACCCAGGCTGGAGTGCAGTGGTGTGATCTTGGCTCTCTACAACCTCCACCTCCCGGGTTCAAGCAATTCTCCTGCCTCAGCCTCCCGAGTAGCTGGGATTACAGGTGTGCACCACCATGCCCAGCTAAGCTGTGTATTTTTAGTAGAGATGGAGTTTCACCATGTTGCCCAGGCTGGTCTTGAACTCCTGACCTAAGGTAATCCACCAGCCTTGGCCTCCCACAGGTGATCCACCAGCCTTGGCCTCCCACAGTGCTGGGATTACAGGCGTGAGCCTCCTTGCCTGGCCAGAGTAGATACATTTGATAAATGATCTGTCCCATATCCACGGGGGCAGACTTTTCTCCTTTACTTTTCTTCTCACATCCGTCTCTCTCTCCTCCCTGCTCCCTCCCTTCCTCTCCCCCTCTTCCTTCCATCTTTCTCTCCCTCTCAAGTTTGCAGTTGTCTTCTTGTTTTATTCATGGAGAGAAGCTGAACAAGACAGCTTTGGGATAGTGGCTCCCCTTCCCTCTAACATCAGGTCATCAACATAAGAATATATTTAGAAATGGTCTAGAAGAAGGCAGGGTTAAGCGATTTGATCACAGGAGCTCAACAGCGTTGATGTTTTTGAAAGAAGGATGGGCGCCCAGACCCAATGGATAAAGCTCGGCATGTAAGGCAGGACAGGCACAGCTCCCACGCCATTCAAGTATCACAGGTATCCTTGTTTTTGGAAAGAGAACTGACAGACATGGACCATGGAGGCAAACT
This sequence comes from Mandrillus leucophaeus, assembly GCF_000951045.1. Lineage (NCBI taxonomy): Eukaryota > Metazoa > Chordata > Mammalia > Primates > Cercopithecidae > Mandrillus > Mandrillus leucophaeus. The sequence continues at coordinate 290,406 of NW_012109807.1, read as the reverse complement.
GGCCAGGATGTGCAAGGGCCAAGGGGGAATCTGAAATACCTTTTTGCACTGAACGCACTGCATGGCATGTTGTTTCTCATAGCAGGGCACACAGAAATTCTGATTGTCTTTGGGGATGAAACTCTTGGTTCCAATTGGCTGCTGGCAGCGGTGGCAGATGAAGCAGGTCTCATGCCAGCTGCTGCCCTTGTACTCCATCTTGCGGGTACCTGTCATCAGGGTCAAGAGGAACACAGCAGAGTTATGCTTAGAGGGGCGTGGAGTCCCAGCAATTGCCTTCAGAGCTTGCCACCCTCTAGTTTTATGACCAGAGCAAGTGACTTCAGCTCTTGAAGGCTCACCTCTAAATGGAGGTAATTCCTATTTTGTACAGGGCATGGACTTTATCTTTTGGTTCACTACTGTACACCCAGCTCCTAGAACAACACGTGTGCATTTTAGGTACTTAACATGTATTTATTGAAAACCGTGGTTAGGAATGTTAAATCGAAAAAAAGTTAAGTCTGCCTCAACAATGCAAAGTATAAAGGGAAGTGTGGCATAGCTCCGACTAATTTCTATGGAGCATGACTTTTGGAGTCTAGGGACTGTATTCACCTACTGCACACCTAATAAAGAACGCCCTGTCTGGTTCGCAGCAGGATGGAAATGGCTGGCGTGTGAATGAACCTGGAACCTCTAACCTGATTCAGTGAGCAGCCTCTACAACACTCACTTTACGTACTGGCTGTTGAACCAAGTGGTGATGTATCTTGGTAATTTTATGCACTGTGCTAAGTGCTATAATTAAAACCTCCATGTAGTTTTTTTTATTTTCGAGACAGAGTCTCGCTCTGTCACCCAGGCTGGAGTGCAGTGGTATGATCCTGGCCCACTGCAGCCTTGAACATCTGGGCTCCAGGGAAATTCCTGCCTCAACCTGAGGAGCTGGAACTACAGATGCACACCACCATGCCTGGCTGCAATCTTCATGTGTTACTTGTACCTCCCATTTAGTAATTGCCTAAACCCGTGCCATCCATTGTCTTTTGAGTAACTATTAGCATTTGATCCGTTTCTACCATTTCTCCAAGTGAACTGAGGAGCTCTAGAGAACTGAAACACTTACGGGTCACCCCTGCCACCACCAAGCTGGACTCACTGCAAATGCCTGGTGTTTGTTGACTGATACTTGTTTTCATTTTTGTTTACCAGAAAGAAGTGTATCTATTTATAGTAAGAGATGATTCCAGATAGGCATGTAAACAAGTACCCTTCGTGTAAAGCAAATGTAAAGAAAGATCTGGGGAAATGAGTATCAGGGACAAAGAAACAGGGAAGTGTTGTAAGTGCCCGGACTAGCTGAGGGGCCTGGCCCCTGTGTGAGGACCAAATCCAGACTGCTGCCTGCTTTTCAAATGAAGTTTTATTGGAATGCAGCCACACCTATTCATTTACTTCCATGGTTTCCATCCGCTTTCATGCTAGATGGCAGAGTAGTGTGCAACTGTGTGCAGCTGTGCAGAGTTGTTGTGTAGTTGTGGTAGTTGAGTAGTTGTGACAGAGACTGTATGGTTCACAAAGCCCCAAATATTTATCTGGTGTTTGAAGGAAAAATGTTGCCAATCGCTGGGGACTGCGGCATGAGGGTCACATACATGTGACTTCTACTAGCGGTCAGGGAGTGATGGGGAATCAAGCCGACAGGGGGACTGCCCGCGCCAGACCAGGTGTAAGCAGCTGCAGTAACACAGGTGGCTTATAGGAGTCTATAGACTAGTCCGTAGCTCTCAACCCCAAAATCTTATGGTCCCAAGGACAAAACTAGTGGTTTTATTTTAGCTGGCTAGAAAGCTGGTCAGGAAATGTCTGTCCTCCAGTAATTAGGAATGTACTGAGAATTATCACATGATTGTTATTTACGATCATTTTCTCAGCTTCCTGTCCTTCCAAGACCAGACATTTGAGATTATATAAAATAAGCGGGGTGTGTGGTGGGGGGCAATGTGTGAGAGGGAATTTGGGTTGATGACACGCAGTGATCTTAACATTGAAAACTAAACTGTACAATCTATGGAATTCGATTGTGGGGTGATGAATCCTAAAACGAACATTACGTGAAGCAATGGAAATTCAAGTAAAAATAGTGGAAGGACTTTGATACACACTTCACAAAGATTTTCTTCCACCTCCATGCATACTTTTGTCACTTGCTCTTTGGATCTCTGACCTTCATTCTGATCAAGCAGCCCAGAAGCCAAAGGATTTTGCCAATGAATGTGGGGCAATTATGACTCTCGTGACATTCTTGGCGAGTTCTGAAATAAGTCTTATCAGATCAACACCAGTTCGAGGGCAACTCTACGTGCAGGGAATGCACGGGGCACCTGGAGCCTCAGGGAGGTGGCGCGTGCACATCTCAGGCAAGGTGACAGCCTTGGCCGCAGGCCTGCGTGGTCATATGCAGCAACGCCGGCAGGTGGCAGGGGCGTTCCTTCTCCGCACTGAATCGCACACTCTGAACCAAGTCTCCCGCAGACCGAAGCGCAGTCTTGAGGAAGGGATGTCTTAATCGGATTCAAATAGTCAAATTAGGCTGGCTGCGGTGCCTCAGCCCTGTAATCCCAGCACTTTGGGAGGCTAAGGCGGGAGATCTCTTGAGCCCAGGAGTTGGCGACCAGCCTGGGCAACATAGGGAGTCTCTGTCTCTACCAAAAAGCATAAAAAAACAACAAATTAAGCTGGGTGTGGTGGTGTGTGCCTGAGGTCCCAGGTACGTAGGAGGCTGAGGTGGGAGGATCATTCGAGCCCGAGAGGTCAGGGCCATAGTGAGCAGTGATCGTACCACTGCTCTCCCACCTGAGCGAAAGAGCGAGATCTTGTCTCAAAAAAAAAAAAAAAAGGCAAATGAGGAGCCAGAAATTTGGTTGCAGGGTTGGAGACACTATCGCTACTGGAGTCTGCGCATGCGCAGAGGCTGTGGTGCATCTGTAAGCAATGTCTGCTAATAGGGGCTCGAGAGCTGGTAAACCCCAGCACTGGGGTTTCTGATGGTACTCCAGTTTCCTGTTTAGTCATCAGGACACTGACTTGTGTAGGGGTGTGGCGCTGGCGGGTTGAGTTTTTTCACTCATCCTCTAAATGTAAATTCACTGCAAAAGCTGTGTGCACTGACACTGTAACCCATATTCATCTTAAATGGGTTCGAACACTTTTAAAAATCAAACCCAGGCAGGCAAGTGCTTTCATTCAACCTTTTGTTGGTGGTGGTTTGTTTGTTTTGCATACACCAGGATTCTTCTAGACACCCTGCTTTTGGTGCCCAGTCCATTTCTTCTTGCGGAGGCACCTGTAAAATGGGGATGAAGCCATCCAACCCAGGGGACACTGAAGATTAAATGGAAATCGGTAAAGCAGCAGTGTCCAACCCCTCTGTGTGTGCTCAGGGGCCGGTAGCTGTGGCTGTGTTGTTATTATTACTGCACAGCATTTCTTACCACAGAGCCTGAATTCCAGCTTCCCTCATTCCTTAGTAGAAGAGACTGCTGGCCAGTTAATTCTCAGATATTCAGTATGGGTTACCCCTCACTGAACATTGGGCTTTTACTTCTTATCTGATCATGTTTTTCCTTTCTTTCCCTCCCCAGTAAACACCACAAGAAAGAGAAGGTGTGATGGTTAATTTTATGTGTCAGTGTGGCTGGGCTCTGGTACCCAGTTGTTTGGTCAAAAAAACAGGTTTATTTGTTGCCGTGAAGGCGTTTTTTAGATGTGATTAACGTCTAAGTCAGTAAGCTTCGAGTGCAGCACATTACCCACGTATCAGGGCCGGGCTTCATCTAATCAGTGGTAGGCCTTAGGAGCAAAGACTAAGGTTTCCCTAAGGGCAACTCATTCTTCTCAAGACTGCAATAGACACACCCTGGCTGAGTTTCCAGCCTGCTGCCCTATGGAATTCAAACGCTCCCATTTGGAACTGCAGTATCATCTCTTCCCTGAGCCTCCAGCCTGCTGGGCTGTTCTACAGATTCCAGACTTACCGCCTCCACAATCTCATGAGCCAATCCCTTGAAATAAATCCTTCTCTCTCTCTCTCTCTCTTTTTTCTCTCTCTCTCTCATCTTTCTCTCTCTCTCTCTCTGTCTCATCTTTCTCTCTCTCTCTCATCTTTCTCTCTCTCTCTCTCCCCCCATATATACGTATCTATGTGTATATATTTCTGCGATTGATTCTGTTTCTCTGGAGAACCTAACACACACAGAAAGTCAAGACAGGTGAAAAATTCAAAATCCGGGAAATATGCATACTTTTTATGTCATGGTTGGTGCTAACAGTTAAAGTCTTAAATAGCCCCTAGACTCCCCAGTGGAAGCTTCCTTGGGCCCTTGTTCAGGAAACTAGTAAGGGTTTAATTTGTTTTTCAATTCATGCTGTGGTTCTTACTGAGAGTGCTGTGTCTCTGCAGTGACTCCCTGTAGGGCAGGACGCAGGTCAGCCTGGCTTTCTACGGGCTTCGGTTCTCATTCGCAGTGTCACACAGCACTGGGGCCCGAGTTTCCAGCCTCTGCAGGACCCATGTGATCTTGGACGAGGCCTTCCTGCCTGGAGCTGCCTCATCTAAAGTCACCATGCAGCCCCGCCACCTGTCTTCCCTTACAACTGCCAACAGGGCTGGGGTTGTGTCAGCCTGGGCATTTTTCTTCCCTGTCATAGTGTGTCACAGTTGTTTTTAAGTTGTATTAACCAGAGAAATGTAGTCGCAGTAAGAAACCATCTTACTGAAGGTCAAATAACCTCCTTGCCTTTTTAAAAATGATGATTCCTTATCCTACATGTCTTTTTTTTTTTTTTTTTTTCTCCAAGATGGAGTCTCACTCTGTCACCCAGGTTGGAATGCAGTGGCACAATCTCAGCTCCCTGCAACCTCCTCCACCTCCCGGGTTCATGCAATTTTCCTGCCTCAGCCCCCCGAGTAGCTGGGACTACAGGCGCACATTGCCATGTCAGGCTAATTTTTGTATTTTTAGTAGAGATGGGATTTCACCATGCTGGCCTGGCTGGTCTCAAACTCCTGACCTCATGATCCCCCCTCCTTAGCCTTGCAAAGTGCTGGAATTACAGGGGTGAGCCACCACACCTGGCATCCTACATATCTTTTAAAACTATTTCCTATATGTCAGTCTCTTCAGTATTTCTTTATTATCAAAAACAAAGCAAACCAACATGATGAAACCCCATCTCTACTAAAAGTACAAAAATTAGCCGGGTGTGGTGGCGCACACCTGTAGTCTCAGCCACTTAGGAGGCTAAGGCAGAAGAATCTCTTGAACCTGGGAGGCAGAGGTTGCAGTGAGTCAAGATTGCACCACTGAACCGTGTTGGCCAGGCTGATCTCAAACTCCTGACCTCAAGTGATCCACCCACCTCAGCCTCCCAAAGTACTGGGATTACAGGCATGAGCCACGATGCCCAGCTTCTTTCTGTATTTTGAAATTCCATATCTTTTTGTCCCCTTTGCTTTTCAAAATAAAAGATTCTGCCCTCTCACATAAAAGACAAAACAAAAAACCAAATAACTCCCCCCGCCACACACACACACACCCCCCCCATGAGGGACACAGTCCTATCAACACACAAGGCACCTTTATTGCCGTCCTCGGCACCTGGCCCAGTTGCAGCTGTGCCCTTTTTGACTATCCACCTAGAACACCAACTCCACAAGGGCAGAGAACCAAGTGCACCTCGGCTCACACCCCATGGATGCTCGGCTTGAGCCCAGTGCCTGGCACGCAAGAGCACCATGCACACTTGGTGAAATAACTGAATGAGTACACATTCAGCAGGTAGAAGCGAAGAAAAGAGAAACCATCTATGGTGGTGGGAAAGTGGGGGCTGATGCAGGAGATGTATTTTTAAGGGGAATGCCCACCATTCACTTACTCTAACAATTTGACTGCATAACACTGCGCCATGTGCATAGCAAAAAGATCCCGTTACTGCCCATGATAGAACCCGTATGTGCCTGCTTTGTAAGCACTCTAAATACTCCTCTGTAATTCAAGGTAAAAATGGAAAGTCAACACGAGTGTCTGGAACCAAGTCAATGTGAACAGGGGGTCAGAGGAACGTGCACAAGGCCTGAAGCTAGACTGGCTCACGCATGAGAAAGGTGTGTCTCCTGACCTGGCATGATGGTCTTCTTGCATTCCTGGCACTTGGATGAGTACTCGTTGGAATAGCAGTCCGTACAGAGCAGCTGGTCCTCCTTGGCAGCAAAGGGCTTGTCCACCAGTGAGTTTCTGCACTGCGAGCAGTGGAAACAGGCTTCATGCCAGTGCCGGTCCTTGTAGGACAAGTCCTGTGAGGCCAGACCACACAAGACAGTCAGAGGCAGGATAGGAGGGCTTGGACCCCACAGCATTGGGGCCCCTTGTGAATCTGCAGGGCAAACAAGGAATGAAGGTCGGCCGAGGCACCCTGGCGCACCCACATTCATGCCCCAGGACCACCTAACTGCTGAAATCAATGAGGACTAGGCTGCTTTTCTCTTGCTGCATTTTGGAGCAACAGGTTAGACAGATGTGCATGTATGCACGTGTCTGTGTGTGAGAGATGCTTCTCGAAAACAAAGGGATTTCCCTTGTGTATTGCCTGCAAGAAAGAGAAACAGAAAACATGAACACCTATCAATTCGTCTCACACCACATCCGGTGACAGAGAAACAGACTGCCGGAGGTCCTTGCCTGAGGGAGCCCTGCCCAACCCAGATCACCGTGGTCACCGGTGTGGCAGAGAGGCTCTGGGTGTCGGGATGTTCACCAGAAGGAGGCCCAAGGACTGACGGGTGGGAAAGAGTCAGGACAGACTGCTTGTGTGGGTGCTACCTGTGTGGGTGGCAGTGAGCTGGGGGAGGAGGGAAATTTCAGGCAGAGAAAGGGCACAGACACAGAAGATCTGGGGACGGGGAGCACGTCAGATTGCAGGGACCACAGGCCGGGGGCGAGGTGGGAGGGCCCCCCGGCCTGGCTGGACCGGAACATATGGCTGCCTTTTTGCCATTTATGTCTGCGTAGAGATTCCGTTGATCCTGAAGGCAGTGGCGAGCTGCTTTTCAACAGGAGAGTGAAGTGCTCAGACTGGGGGACAGGTAAGGGTGTGGGAGTGGAAGGGGGTGAGGGTGAGAGAAGTGAGACAAAAACTGGGCACACATGGGAGAGGCCCCGAGAAGACAGATGCATGCTTTTGAGTAAAAGATGAGAGACAGAAAGGAGCCCTGCGGAAAACTCGACTCCACACTTGGCTTCATCTTGCCTGAGAAGTAAGAGAACCTTCCACATTTGCCTTTTAAAAATGACATACAGCAAGTTTAAAGTGCCAATAAAACATTAAAATAACAATCTATTTATGCCCAGCTTTATCTTAGAAAGAATATGTTTCTATTGCTGTCTTTGTGTTTCCAGCTCTGACCCCAAATCATCATCCATTTATTCATGAGGCAGAAACAGAATATTAGTCTCTGCACGGTTTCCTGGGCCAGCTTCCAGTTGGTAAGTATCCTGAACAGGGCGCAGGAGGGCTGTTCACGCGATGGCCCTGAAGAAGAGCCTGCCCACGATGTCTCTGTTACTGAAACCGAAGTCGAAGCTGGAGTTATGCTGAGTGTAGGATGTGAAAACATGGATCTTAGCCTTGATTAGAAAGTTCTAAAACACCAACTAACTCGGAACCAAAACTAGAACAAACAGATCTCTTTTGCTGAAGTATCTGTGTGTGTGTGTGTGTGTGTCTGTGTGTGTGTGTTCCTGGAACCTGGAACCAAACTAAAGTTATTTGATTTGGTGATCTCTTTGCGCATTTTGTTTCAGTTCAAGGAATTTTTAAAATGTGAACGCTGAGACACTTGGAAGACAGTCATGACTATGGCCTTTGTGAGGGGCGACCTCGTGTGCTATCCTTGTTGGAAGTTTACTTCCTAGAACATCTGGGAATAGGATTATTGCTGATGCAAGATGATAACGTGTGAAGGAGAGGTAGGGCACAGTGGCTCGCGCCTATAATCCCAGCTCTCTGGGAGGCAGAGGCGGGCGGATCACCTGAGGTCAGGAGTTCAAGACCAACCTGGCCAACATGGTGAAACCCTATCTCCACTAAAAATACAAAAATTAGCCGGGCATGGTGGTGTGTGCCTGTAGTCCCAGCTACTTGGGAAGCTGAGGCAGGAAAGTCGCTTGAACCTGGGAGGCGGAGATTGCACAGCCTGGGCGATAGAGGGAGACTCCGTCTCAAAAAAAAAAAAAAAAAAGGAATGAAGGTGAGATAAGCATAGAGTGCTCTCAAAGCGGGACTAAATGCCCTGGTTTCTGTGGGATTAGTTCTCACCTGAGCCCACCACCTCTGAGTATCGTGGGTCCCCTGGGGTAGGCACTGCCTCCCAGGGGGACTCCAGGGCAGCTTGCTTAAATGTCCAAGTCCTCTCCATCCTTGAGAACCCAAACTGGGTATACACTGGGAGTTGAGGGCAGAGGGCTGCCCTGTCTTTTGTATTTTTAGCTTAAAGTATTTTCAGAAATCTGAGGGGAAAATCACCTGTGTTTTATGGGTTATTTTGACAAATGAAATAGAGGACAAACTGCTTTGATTTGAGTTAATGTCTACACATGTGAACTCATGATAAACAGCAAAGCCCACAATCCACATGGACATCATCATCGTTCAGGAACAGGCATGTTCTCCATTCTTTCCACGCACACGCCCCAGCTTCAAAAAGACATCTGAAACACCAGTGATGACCGTCATTACCCCATCTGCGGGCTCCAGGCACGGCACAGCCCTGCAAGGTAAATGTTATTACTGAAGGTCAGAGAAGTTCCGTAATTTGCCCAGTCACATACCTGGCACGGAGCTAAGCCAAGCTTGGAGCTCAAGTCCTCCTGGTGCAAAAGTTATTTCCACTGAACCAGCCCAGGCAAAGTCCTGGTCAGGTCTGTGTTACTCTTTGCTTTCAAAGCAGATAGCCTTGAGGAGATATGTGTGTGTGTCCATTAAAAAAAATCCAGAAACGACCAAATTCTCGCAACTTTCTAGAACGTATTTTGTACCTAAATGAATGTGGCTCAGCATTGCCTTTGTTTAGACTTTGAATACAATCGAACAGACCATTAGAAGCCCTATCCACCCAAAACAGTAATCAGCCTAATTTAAGAAGAGAGAGATTTTATTCATGTTATCACTGTTAGAATGCTGATTGTGGAAGAAATGCATTAAGAATAAATTTTGTATGGGAAACAGCATGGCAGCTCCTCAAAATATTAAAAGTAGAATTACCATATGATTCAGCAGTTGTACTTTTGGATATATACCCAAAAGAATTGAAAGTAAGGTCTCAAAGACACATTTGTACGTCCACCTTCATTGAAGAATTATTCACCATAACTAAAAGGTGGGAGCAAGCCAGGCGTCTATCAACAGGTGAAGGGGTGAACAAAATGTGGTCTGTGCATACAATGGAATTTTATTCAGCCTTAGAAAGGAAAAGCATTCTGACTCATGCTGCAACATGGATGAATCTTGAGGACATGATGCTAAGTGAAATGACAAATCGGTCACAAAAGGACAAATACTGCGTGATCTCACACATGTGGGATACTTAGGGAAGTCACATTCATGGAGACAGAAAGTAGAAGAGTGGTTGCCAGGGGCTGGGATGAGAGGGGAATGGGAGTGAGAATGGGTCCTGTAACCCATTCATTCCTGAGGTTGCAATTTTTTGAATTTTTGCAATCAGACCTTGGCGATGATCTTGAGCAGTAGGATGTTTGTAACTCCCACATGCTTAGCGTTCCACTAATGGAATACTAGGCATAAATGGGTTTGATGGGGGCAGTATTTCAGATTTTCAAGAAGCAAAAGCTCTGGGGATTGGTTGCACAGCAATCTGAATGCACTTACTACTGAACAGTACACTTAACAGTGGTTAAGGTAAGTGTGATGTTCTGTGTATTTTGCCACAATTAAAAGAATAAAAAAGTAAGTTTTGGCTGGGCGAGGTGGCTCATGCCTGTAATCCCAGCACTTGGAGGCCGAGGTGGGTGGATCACCTGAGATCATGAGTTAGAGACCAGCCTGGCCAACATGGTGAAACCCCACCTCTACTAAACATACAAAAATTAGCCAGGCGTGGTGGTGCCTGTCTGTAATCCCAGATACTCAGGAGGCTGAGAGAGGAGAACCTTGAACCCGGGAGGTGGAGGGTGGAGGTTGCAGCAAGCCAAGATTGTGCCATTGCACTCCAGCCTTGGCAACAAGAGTGAAACTGTCCCAAAAAGAAAGAAAGTAAGTTTTGATTGTTATGTAGTAGGTGAAAAACACCTTTTCAGAAGTGACGTCTGTCCCCCTGTGCAGGCGAGCCACCTCTGAGAGGACTGCTTGTTTGGGGACAAGCTGCAGAATGTTTTCCATGACCCAGGACTCACTGTCTGGATGGGATGAGATACCCAGAGGAGCAGGCACTCGGGAGAGGGGAGGAGATCCCTGGCCTCCCTCTGGGAAGATGGTAACTACCACAGCCCTGCCCAGGGAGGAGGCATTGCACACAGAGGGGTGGCAAGTTATCAGTGACAAGAGAAGGAAAAGAAATACAATTTCTAGGAAATTTGCCTTTTGGGGCTGACCTTTAAGAAAAACTGAGGGAGAAATCTCCAAAGTCAACATGAGAGCGAAGCCACTAGATGTCACCACAGCCTGCACTCTGGTCATCGAGTCCCCAGATGGAGGAAAGAGCACATCAGCGTCCCTGGACAGATATGGAAAAGCTGGCTAAGACATGCACATGGACCCAAGGCACTGCAGAATTCCATTTTTCCTACAGTTAATATTTATGGCACTTTTAAAAATGCAATAGCTACGGTTTAAGACTGATCCGTTGACAGAGACATGTGACACCTGAAACTGTCCCTCTTAATGTGGATACTATCCACATGTTACTGGGCTAAGCATCCATGCAAGACTTGAGGACCTTCTGCAGGCGCAGCCTGTCCCCTGCGCCCTGCTCTATCAGATCCCACCTCGCAAGGTGCAGGCTGCATTCTCTCAGGACAACCTGGTGTGCTATACCCCCTAAGAACCATCTCGCCTTGGCTCCTGCCAGAAGCTGCCCTTTCCCTTCAGGCTGGTGTAGAGTGGTTGAGGCATGCAGAGATCCAGGTTTTGTCCTAAGAAACAGAAGACAGAGTGCCTTCCAGAAAGTGCCTTTTCCTGCCCAGGGCCGCATTATCTCGGCATCATTCCCTGGGGCCGTCTGCACTCAGCTCCCAGTGTTTCTCTCAGCCTACCTCTATGAATTGCACACATACGCATTCCTGAGTGAATATGCATGCAGCAGTTCCTAATTCTAAAACCTTCCACAGGAAACTCTTTTCCCTGAAGATAAATATTAACCTGTGCTCACGTTCTTAAGTTTTGTGATGTACAATAACTAAAAATACTCCATAAACAAGCTTGCATCACTGTTGTTGCTGGGTCCTCAGTGGGAACAGAACTGGCCCACCTCCCTGCTGCAGTACACGGCGATGGTCTTCCTGGGCCAGCAATACCTGAACGCTGGCTGCATGCAAGCAGGACGGGAGGGCATGGGGTCCCACAGTCCACATCTCTTGTACCACTGTGGGCCAAGCGTCCGCCCCTCTGGGATCCCAGGAGCCCGTGATTAAAGTGCTCGGTTATTTCACCCTAGGGGTTCAATTCAAGGGCCCAAATGCCAGACTGACTAAACTTAAATCCGGGCTCCGCCCTATGTCAGGTACATCACCATGGCCAAGTAATTGAACCTCTCTCACCAGATTTCTGACCTGTACAGCAGGAATAATAGACCCACTACTGGTTGTGACAAGCATGTATAACAGTTGCTGGTGTGTACTGCAGTTGCTCAATGGATGTTACTGTAAGTCATTATTTAGATCACAGCTATTAATGAGAAGAGTTGCCTCAATGTGTCACTTGCTGAACCTACATTTCCTTATGAAGACAGTCCTGTCAATGAGAATATCTGCCATCTTAAAGTTCCATGTTGGTAACTCTGCCACTCTCCTTTGGCAGGTGCTTTTTCATTTCTCAGCCCTTTTAAATCTGAAATTCTTTTTCTTAATTCTTCATACCTATTTTGAGCCATACAATAACTCTATGAAATAAAGTTTTATTCTTATAGATGAGCAGATTCAATGTAACGACACCAGTAAGTGTTTTCTCCAACATTCCCACTGCCCTTCCACCTGAAATGATCCAACAGAACTAAACTGTGCTCCTGGTTTTTTACCTGGCACATCAGCCCCTTTGCAAGTTGACCCCAATTCGCTTTCCAACCTGACCCTCTGGTCTGGTCCCCTCTTCCTCATCTCCATACCTTTGACCATGCTCTGTCCCTGGCCTTGGAATATCCTTTCCCTTCTCCCCAAAAGGCCAAATCCCACTTGGCTGCAAGTCCCAGCTGAAATCTCATCTGTTCTGCAAAGCTTCCTTGGCCAGGGCAATGCTGGCTTCAGGGAAACCATGTGCCATGCCGGCTACCTAGCTTGTATGTGTCTTTCCAAATCCTATTTGGAAACTCGTAGGTAACTAATTATGCCATGGGGTTTCCCTGTCACTCTCTGAATAGGGCGCATAGTTTGTGTTCTCTTTAGAAGTCTGAGTCAAGTTAATAAATTCACGTCACTGCTTCCTCCTGGACTCGCTTCTTAAGAAAGTTCACAGTAAGGAGGAAGTGAGGAAATACTTTATGGTAAGAGGAAGGTAACTCAATATTCCCAGGTTTGATTTTTTTTAGAGATCTTGACCAACATGGTATTCTCTGAGTCTCAGCAGGAGGGAAGATTTTAGCCACATGGTTCCCTAGAGCTTAGAGGTAGACTGGAAAATGCCACCAAAAGGCCTAGAAGCGAGACTGTCATTGATTAGACCCAGGTCCCTGAGCCTGTGCTTCCTACCGCACTCTGAATCTTTACCTGTGAAGACCTAGTGGCAAGTGACCCTTTTCTTTTCTTCTATCTGTTCTGCCTGTCTATCTATCATATATCTGTTTAGAGACAGGGGTCTTGCTATATTGCCCAGGCTGGTCTCAAACTCTTGGCCTTAAGTGATCCTCCTGCCTCAGCCTCCCAAAGTGCTGGGATTACAGGCGTGAGCCACCATGCCCAGCTCAAGTGACTCTTTCCAAACAGAAAAGCTCCAAAACCGATTTTTAGTTTCAGTTATTAGCACCATGCCAGTAGCTTGATTTTGCTATTTCCTTAGTACTCCATTGTGAACAGCAAACATGAGTGTAACAGAGATTGCACTTAGATGCTGAGAGGCAACAGGGTCAGAAATACAGACACCTTGACAGACTTGCTGAAGAACTTTAAGATGGAAATATCCGGTTTTAAATTCCCCTAGAGAGAAATTGAAAACAAAAAGAAAGAAAAAAAGAGTCTTTTATACTTCCCAGAAAAAAATACCAAGGCTAATCTTGTGCTCACAGAAATGTCATGCATTGCAGTAAAATGTTGATAAACATGTAAGATTAGGCCCGCATACTTCCTTTCTGGTTTTGTATTTTTCCATTTCAGAAACATTCCTAACATGGGCTGTGCCTGTTGCTTGGCTCCAAATGTGTCCTTTTTAAGACTTTAGCTGAGCTTTAGTGGCAAGTGGCCTGGAGGAAGCCCTGGACCCCGCAGCTCATGGACGGTCTGGGTGGCAGGGTCACCAGACTGAAATGGCTGGCTCTCATCCTCCCTCCTTCGCACCCCGTTCCACCAGGGCTGGGACCAGCCATTCTTCAGATCCATACGATTTCACTTCAGCAATGGATTCTCACATCATTCATGCTCAGCATTATGAAAAGATATTCTATGCTTGAGATCATCAGGTTTCCAACTGTACATTCTTTCAAATCCTTACAAATAAAGATGCAGAAAAATGGACAACAGCAGAAATGACAGCTCTGTGTTGGCACGTCACAGGTCTCCCTAGACGTCAACTCATTCAATTACCCCGACAGTCCCATGAGCTCGGAACCCCAGTTTATAGACATGGAAACGGAGACTTATAGGTGGCAGGACTTGTCCCCTTCGTGCAGCTCGTCAAAGGTGGAGCCAGGGAGATTCGGCTCCGGGGTCCGGCCTCGGTGCATGCGACGTCACTGTTGAGCTCTGTGCACCTCTGCTGCTATGTCTTGTGGCTGAACTTTTGGTTTCACACACTGACAGGTCCTTCTCATGGAATCCATCCAAACAGCTTTGCTCCTGATCCTAGGACCCTCCTTGATTAAATTACCTTCACAAACAGACTTTTCTCTTGTAGGAGGAAATCCAAATAAATACACGTTTTCATTGCTCGTTACAAACTCTGTGGACAAATTCTACATGGAAGAAGATCCAAAAAGGTAGTTTTCTCATTGAGAACTTAAAAACCACCCCAACAAATAAAAAAGCACCAGGTTGGCAGGCTGGACCCTGAGAATGTGACTGGAGTAGCTGCTCTTCCCCGAAAAGAGTCCAGAAAGACCAGCGGGGGAGTCCTGTGTCACACCAAGGACAGAAGGATGGATTTTTCAAACCTGACCTTACACCTTTCACTAGGCTTGGTCAGAAACCTTCCAAAATATACCAGAGGCATCTAGATTTAACCCGCATGTGTGAAAACCTTCGTCTCCTATTTCAGAGACAGGTTGCTTTCTGCCAAAATACCACTGAACTTTTCTGTCCATTACCAAACATTAACTGAGACTTTTACAGCATGATGGGTAAACCTCCGCCAATTTGATCATCACTTCAATGTTTCCTATTTAATTAACTACAAAAGCTGGAAAGAGTTTGTGAAACAACTTGAGCCTCACTTCTGCAATCATGACCATCTAAAGGGGGCCACGAGAAGAGTAGGGGCCTTTGACTGAAGGTCACTTGATAGAGGCCAGGTGGTCACCACCTCTTACTCACAGGGACTGACTACATCTGGCCCGAGAGTCGCGTAGACAGGGTCCTGTCCAAGGTTGCAGGTGGCAGGTGGCATCGCATGCTAGGTGAGGACCCTCCAGGTCTGGGCTCAAATTGTACCTCGGATTCTTCCTAATCCTGTTAACCCTGGGCAGGATCCTCATCCTCTCTAGGCTTCAGCGACTACTCCATAAAATGGAATGAAAAAAGTTCTTACTATAGGGTGTTAGGAGGAATTTAGATCATGCAGTGTAGGCATTTACAAGTGCCTGGAACAAGTCATCAGGTGACACACGGTGGTTTCAATGACTACCACTAAAAGCTAAACCCAGAATGCTAGTTTCTGATCTGCAGATCTTTTGTTCTTGTTTATTATTAATTTTTTCTCTTCGTAGCACCCTCTACGCACATAGGTGGGTGTGGTAACCCGTCCGATTTCATGGCATTGCTTGCAAACCCATGGAACATTCAAAATCTGGGTTAGGTGTGTCACCCAGGACTTAAAATCACCAACTTGTTAAATGCACAGTATTAGCAGCCATCTCTGGAACTCCAGCCTATTTTTTATTTTTATTTTTTTAAGATGGAGTCTCGCCCTGTCACCCAGGCTGGAGTGCAGTGGCACGATCTCGGCTTAAGGCAACCTCCGCCTAGCAGGTTCAAAATATTCTCCTGCCTCAGTCTCCCAAGTAGCTGGGATTACAGGTGCACACCAACACACCCAGCTTACTTTTGTATTTTTAGTAGAGCCGGGGTTTTGCCATGTTGGCCAAGCTGGTCTCCAGCTCCTGGCCTCAAGTGATCCACCTGCCTCGGCCTCCCAAAGTGCTGGAATTATAGGCATGGGCCACTGTGCTCAGCCCTATTTTTTCTTTAGTTTGTTGAATTTTTGAAGCCCAGAACATAGGTAGATCTCCCAAAAACTCTGTAATCAGTCTACAAAAATATTTTGTTAATATTAACAGGTATCCAAGAAAACATTCAGGAAGGGTGTAATGTCAGAGGATCATAACATTGTATTAGCACTGCCTAGTCTCCACTATTACACTGGCCATACAAATCAATAATCTTTACCCTTTGAGATCACAGCATTTTCCCAGAGTAACTTAATAGAAAAAAAGGTTACAATTCAGTGGCTACATAGAGAGGATGTTCAAACTATAGAACAGGCTCTGAAGTCTTGCCTGTCTCATTGAAGTAGGTCAGGACTCTCAAAATTAGCCTAATTCCTATAGGCATGCCAACATTTAAAATGTACACACATGAACACATCCTTTAGAGAGAAGTAGCTGAGGCCCGTGGTGGCTGTGCTATTTTAAGAGAAGACATTGGCCACCAGACCTAAGAGCGCAGTTCCTCTATCAGGTATCTCCCCGCCTGCCAGGACTGTGGGCTTTACTTCCAGAAAAAAACAGGAACATTTCTTTTCTGTCATTGCTTCCACTACAAACCCAACTACCTGCTTATTTTTGAAAGTCAAGAAAATCACGCCTAAAGCATCAAAAGCCCCAAATGCCAAGGTCTCGCTTCAACTCAATGTCTCTTTTTGTTCCAAAATGTAGAAAATCATACAGTGTAACCCCACGTATCTCAAAACATGAATCCGAGTTGAAAAGCTCAGCACAATTCACTCCTGGCTTGACAGCAGCCTGGATGATTTTGGCTGCATTTGGGAGACTCTTGTTTATTTGCTCATAAAACATGCGTGGAAGGATGACTGGTTTTTTGTTTTTTTTTTTTTTTGAGACGGAGTCTCGCTCTGTTGCCCAGGCTGGAGTGCAGTGGCCGGATCTCAGCTCACTGCAAGCTCCGCCTCCCGGGTTCACGCCATTCTCCTGCCTCAGCCTCCCGAGTAGCTGGGACTACAGGCGCCCGCCACCTCGCCCGGCTAATTGTTTGTATTTTTTAGTAGAGATGGGGTTTCACCGTGTTAGCCAGGATGGTCTCGATCTCCTGACCTCGTGATCCGCCCATCTCGGCCTCCCAAAGTGCTGGGATTACAGGCTTGAGCCACCGCGCCCGGCCCAGGATGACTGGTTTTAAGGATCTTTCCACTAACTCACTGGAGAAACGGCAAGTGATTTTTTGTTTTGTTTTTATTTCAGCCACTGATCAGGGATGATTAGCCCCAAATACCCAAAATCTGTCCTTGAAAGTGAGAGTTACCCTTTGCCAGATGGTATCTGAACCACTCACCTACTTAAGTATTTCTTTTCCAGGTGAAGTTTTATCATTGTATTTTTCTCGGGCCGTCTAGTTCTTCCTCAAACTGGACATTTTTATTGATGTTTCCAAAATGAAAAGCGACAAAGAGAGAGGGTGAAGTGTCTGAAAGGTGTGTGGAAGGGACATGTCACAAAAAGAATAAGGAAGCGGCCGGGCACGGTGGCTCAAGCCTGTAATCCCAGCACTTTGGGAGGCCGAGACGGGCGGATCACGAGGTCAGGAGATCGAGACCATCCTGGCTAACACAGTGAAACCCCATCTCTACTAAAAAAAAAAAAAATACAAAAAACTAGCCGGGCGAGGTGGCGGGCACCTGTAATCGCAGCTACTCAGGAGGCTGCGGCAGGAGAATGGCATGAAGCTGGGAGGTGGAGCTTGCAGTGAGCCCAGATCGCACCACTGCCCTCCAGCCTGGGTGACAGAGCGAGACTCTGTCTCAAAAAAAAAAAAAAAAAGACTAAGGAAGCAGTCAGCAGAAAGGGGGCAGTCTGGAACTTACCCTGTCCGCTGCTAGAAGAGCGTGAGGGCTTGTAGCTACATATTGGAACCATCCTATGAAGCAGACCCCTGGTTCTCCCCAGTTTTGTTTGTTTGTTTGTTTTTTGAGAGAGAGTCTTACTCTGTCTCCCAGGCTGGAGTGCAGTGGCATGATTCTCGGCTCATTGCAACCTCCACCTCCCAGGTTCAAGTGATTCTCGTGCCTCAGCCTCCCAAGTAGCTGGGATTACAGATATGCACCATCACACTCAGCTAGATTTTTGTATTTTCAGTAGAGACAGGGTTTCACCATGTTGGCCAGGCTGGTCTCCAACTCCAGCCTCAAGTGATTCGCCTGCCTTGGCCTCCCAAAGTGCTGGGATTATAGGCGTCGAGCCTATGTGCCTGGCCGGGTTCTCCCCATTTTATAGATGTGGGGATGTGCACGGAAGGGTCAAGTAACTGACCCAAGGCCATACAGCAAGTGAGACACGGAGCCCGGGCTGGAACTGGGCAGTCTGGTGGCTGAACTCTCATGCTTGGCCTGTTAAATACTGGTACAAGTGACCAGTGGTCTCTGCTGAACCACGCTGTGCCATCCCAGGAGAGCCGTGAACGCGTTTCCCCATTGAAAGGAAACAATACAAATCCTGTCCTTCTCTCATTAAAGGAAAAGAGCCCACAATCTTCCAAGGACTTTGTGCTTTTATGTGCCCATTTATCCAGGAACCCACTCTGGTTCTCTCATGTACACATTCATTCATCAAATATTGACTGAGCACAGCACCTGCTCCGCGTTACTCACCATGGGGCAAACAGACAAGAGGAAGAGAGCACCGCCCTTAAGAAAGTTACAGTGTTGGTAGGCAGCTGGGTGGTTAGATAAGGGCACTAATAACTAGAACACAGAAAATGTACTCAGAGACACTAAGCACGAAAGTCCTGGCAAGGCCCTCACCCAGTGCTTGTGGGCAGAGATCACATTAGCTAGAGGGAAGAAGCTTCCGAAAGGCTACGTGCAGGGTCCGCACCTCTCGGAGGGGGCTCAAGAGACAGACTTCAGTGGTGGATCAGGGCTTCAGCACAAATCACAGAGAAGCCCGTGTTTCTTGGGGGAGCACCGGGGACCCGCAGAGTCCCGTGGCAGGTACCTTGCAGTCACAGCCGATGGGCTTCCCACACTCCTCGCAGGTGTTGGCGAAGAGGGTCTCGAAGCACGCCACGCAGTAGGGGCTCTCCTCCCGCAGGATGTACTTCTTGCCAAAGAGAGATTCGTTGCAATGGTGGCAGTCAAAGCGCTCGGTCATTTTGACACCTGGCTTTTCAGCAACCTATCAAAAAGAAGGGAAAATCCAGGTCCCATTGAGCACTCTCTGAAAGGGATGCACACAAATACATTAACTGTCCCACTGTCTGTCATCTTTAGCTGAAAGGTGGTTAATTCCTCTGGATGAATAATTAAAACTCACCCTTTAATAGGTCATAATTTTCAATGATAACACCTTTTTTGTTTTCTTTTTCATTAGCTAAGGCAGTTTTGTGTTTGAATGCATTCACTTTGTTTTTTGTTTGTTTGTTTGTTTGTTTGTTTGTTTTGAGACAGAGTCTTGTTCTTTTGCCCAGGCTGGAGTGCAGTGGTGCAATCTCAGCTCACTGCAACCTCTGCCTCCCAGGTTCAAGCGATTCTCCTGCCTCAGCCTCCCGAGTAGCTGAGATTACAGGTGCCTGCCACCATGCCCAGCTAATTTTTATATTTTTAGTAGAGACAGGCTTTTACCATGTTGGCCAGGCTGGTCTCAAACTCCTGACCTCAGGTGATCTGCCCGCCTCGTCTAGCAAAGTGCTGAGATTACAGGCGTGAGCCACCACACCTGGTCACATTCCACTTCTTGAAAAGCACAAATTATTTTTTACTGTGTCAGAAAAAGCTATCTCAGTTTTAAATACAGGTAAGGGCTGGCACCAGAGCCCCCATCCTGTCCGGCTGTGACCCAGCCTTGCATCTTCCCCTTCTCCCTGCCCCCAAAATAGAAAGGCAGGCATAGAAATAATGTGTCCATTTCTATAAAAAGATTTTCCATGAGCTCCTCTTTATGATTCATGATTTGAATAGGAAGAAATCACAGCGGCAAAAGGGAGGGAGATCTGACCTGGGAAACCTGAGAGTAGATGCAATGAGGCCACTATTACCCTTGACCTCAGTGCTGCATTGGGAGTGCAAGCTGACCTTGCACAAGAAAAACTGCCAAAGTCCCTGAGGATGAATCATTGCTCCCTATGGGAAAGATCATCCTGCGGCTGCCCAGGTATCCTGAAAGCAGGATAAAGGGAAAGATTCACTTCCCAAAACAACGATATGGAATAGTCAGAAATGCAGTGGCTGCAGTCAGTGGCTCTCTGGGCAACACTTCAAGCCCTTTCAACAGGAACAAGACACTGGCGAGGTTGCGGAGAAAAGGGAACATTTATACACTGTGCGTGGGAGTGTAAATGAGTTCAACCACTGTGGAAAGCAGTATGGAGATTCCTCCAAGAGCTACAAACAGAACTACCATTTGACCCAGCAATCCCATTACTGGGTATACACCCAGAGAAATACGAATCATTCTACCATAAAGACACATGTACAGGAATGTTCATTGCATCACTTTTCACAATACCAATGACATGGAATCGACCTAAATGCCCAGCAATGACAGATTGGATAAAGAAAACATATGGTGGTACATATACATCATGAAATACTATGCAGCCATAAAAAAGAATGAGATCATGTCTTTTGTGGGAACGCGGATGCAGCTGGAGGCCATTATCCTTAGCAAACTAATGCACGAACAGAAAGCCAAATACTGCATGTTCTCACTTATGAGTGGGGGCTAAATGAGGGAACACATGAACACAAAGAGGTGAACAACAGGCACTGGGGTCTACCTGAGCAGGGAGGGAGGGTGGGAGGAAAGAGAGGAGCAGAAAAGGTAACACTTGGGTACTAGGATTAATACCTGGGTGATGAAATAATATGTATAACAAACCCCTGTGACAACAGTTTACCTATATAACAAACCTGCACATGTACCCCGAACCGAAAATAAAAGTTCAAAAAAAGGCGTCTCCACGCCCGGCACACTGCACTTTTCCTAGGATGAATACATGGTGTGCATAAGCAGCAAGGGATGGGCCCTTCTCTTATGACCATTCCTATAAAATCATGTCAGAATGATCCTGGAGAGAAAACGCCTACCACAGGAATAGCTGGTGTGGAGAAACGTCCATAGGGCATTAAAAACAGACAAGTTTCTTCAGGAATAAATGGCAATATTCCATTTCCTAAAAGTGGAAAGTTTTCTCTGTTGTTAAATAGGTACACCAGGCTGGGTGCGGTCACTCACGCCTGTATTCCCAGCACTTTGGGAGGCTGAGACTGGTGGATCACCTGAGGTCGGGAGCTCGAGACCAGTCTGGCCAACATGGTGAAACCCTGTCTCTACTAAAAATACAAAAAACAAAACAAAAACCAAATTAGCCAGGCACGGTGGTGCATGCCTGTAATGCCAGCTACTCACGAGGCTAAGGCAGGAGAATCGTTTGAACCCAGGAAGTGGAGGTTGCAGTGAGCTGATAATGGCACCTCTGCACTCCAGCCTGGGTGACAGAGTGAGACTCCGTCTCAAAAAAAAAAAAAAAAATAGGTAGACTGGTTGGCTATGTAACTGTGAGCAAGAGTTCACAGGCTCTAAGAAAACTTGGTTCAATTTGCAGTCTTCAAACGATAGGAGAGTGAAATCCCAGAATCAGACCTTCTGATGCAAATAAAATATTGCTGCCTGGTTTATGATTACAGGAAATTTGATAGAGTTTATTAATTTTGTACTATTGCATATACACGGTCCTGACAACTGTAAGCAAGGAAAAGATCATCTTTCAAGCATCCATTCTTGGATATTTCTGTGTTTACAGAATAATTCTCTTCCAAGAGCAATAAATACGCAGCTGGACACATGTGGCAAGATCCGTCCTTCTAAATCACTCTTCCTGGAGTTAAAGAAAACATTGCCTGGACATTCTTGTGATAACATCACAAGATGAGGCTCTTGAGCACTTGAATTATTGTTCTGAAACCCAACGTATAAATATCCTTTGTACCGCGGCCATCTCGGGTTGGAGCAGCCATGTTGGCACAAGATTCAATGCTTTCCTGTAATTGTTCAGTTATTGGCCTTGAAAGTGGCTGTCATTTATTTCATCGCAATTGAGAGCTGCTTTTCCAACATATATATTTTTCCGATAAAAGGTGTGATTTAGCTGTGGGACAAGAGGCTCATGGGCCATTCTGTGCCCACAAACATAAGAATAATAACTTGGGAATTTGAAATAAGAACCATGAAAGGACAGAGAACTATACATTGTGGAATTGTAAAAGCTGGAAACAAATCCCCAGATTCTCTATGACAACTTCCTCATTCTATGGATGGAAAAACTGAAGCCCAGGCATATTTATGAAAAGGAGGGCCCACTGAGCTTTCTCAAATGGCCATCTGACTTAGAGAAAATGAACTCCCAATCTAACTTGAAAGGCCGTCTGTGTGGGTCAGGACAAGCACCAGCCCTGCTAGGGAAGGGAGACAGTCTACACCCTCTGTCAATCTCTGCAGAGCTCCAATTCTGTTGGCAGCTGGTGAAAGGGGTGCATCTGTTTTCCTCTGAGGTAATAATCATGATCATGATGCTCATAACCTGATATATGTTTTTCACCTCCTCCGAATCTACAGGACCAGGACAGAAAAAAAAAAAAAATCTGGCCAGGCACGGTGGCTCACGCCTGTAATCCCAGCACTTTGGGAGGCCACGGCGGCCGGATCACAAGGTCAGGAGATCGAGAACATCCTGGCTAACACGGTGAAACCCCATCTCTACTAAAAATACAAAAAAAATTAGCTGGGCGTGGTGGCGGGCGCCTGTAGTCCCAGCTACTTGGGAGGCTGAGGCAGGAGAATGGCGTGAACCCAGAGGCAGAGCTTGCAGTGAGCTGAGATCGTGCCACTACACTCCAGCCTGGGCGACAGAGCAAGACTCCATCTCAAAAAAAAAAAAAAAATCTAAGGGAATAAACTCTGAAAATAAGTAGGGTTCTACATTTGCTCAAAGTATGACTCAGGTTATGAATGTCATCATCAGTGATACCAGCTCCTAGCAGGAACAGTAGCAGCTGCTATCTGCTCAGTGGGTCCACCTGGGAGGAGGCACCTGGCCCTGTGGTTCAGCTTCTAATTCTACAGAATTCTTTCTGAGAGTGGGTGGATCCCTCTTCCAACTTGTTCCTCATCTTCTAAGAGGTCAGTAGACTTCTACAATGAGCAGAGAGCATTTCTACTCCAACCAACAGGACAGAGCATAAAATGGGCACCTGCAGGAACCTAGGAGCACAGCAGGATGCACTGTGTGAAAGCAGGCCCCTGAAGGAGGTCCACACAGTTACATACTGCACAAACCCTGAGCGTCAGAATAAACAGTCTGGGAGTCAATAAGCAAGCTCAAAGCTTCCCTTCTATTACAACATGTTTAAAAGTGTAACTATAGTCCTATATTAGAAATCTCCTATAACTTGCTTTTTTTTTTTTTTTTTTTTTTTTTAATTGAAACAGAGTCTTGCTCTGTCACCCAGGCTGGAGTGCAGTGGCATGATCTCGGCTCACTGCAGCCTCCACTTCCTGGGTTTCAGTAATTCTCCTGCCTCAGCCTCCCGGGTTGCTGAGATTATGGGCACGCGCCACCACGCCCAGCTAATTTTTTTTTTTTTTTAGTAGAAACGGAGTTTCGCCATGTTGGCCAGGCTGGTCTCAAACTCCTGACCTCAGGTGATCCACCCACCTTGGCCTCCCAAAGTGCTAGGATTACAGGCGTCAGTCACTTGCATTTTTTTTAAATCCCATAAATACCTGATTGCTCATTCATTCATTGAATAAACATTGGTTGAGCTGGAACTATGTGTCTAATGTCACAAAAAGTGCTGAAGATACAAAGATGACTAAGATGCAGGCCCCTGCCCTCAAGGAACTTGTCATCTGGTGAGGAAAAGAGATATATACCAAACAGACTACCAAGCCCCGTACTCAGTGCGTGCTGGAGGTGCACGGTATGATGGGCACGCAGAGGAGGAGTCGCTGAGAGAGCAGGCAGGCATCCCAGGGGAGATGCTATCTGTGCTGGGAACAGGTCAGCCAGGTGATACGGAAGGTCAGGTCTCGGGGTGGAGTAGGCAAAGCCAGAGAAATGAGAGACAGAGTAGGGTAGGCAGAGAGCTCAGGAAGATGGAAGACCCAGTCAACAGCCAAGGCAATGAGGGCCTGGGCGCCTTGTTCATGGACTTGGGTGTGCCAAGCAGGCAGTGGGGTGACAGACAGCCCAGTGAAAGTTTACTGCATGGAAGCCTGCCTTTACTATGCAAGACGGGGGGCAATGACTTCTAAAAAATGTATCAGGGTATCACAGTCCATTTCTGAATCATTTCTTCAAATAAAAGTAGGACATCTTTGTTCTCTAAGGACTTATTAACCTAATTGTGTACAATCCATTTACTCTCTCTGAACTCTTCATCCCTCCTGACAGGTTATCAATAATTCTTGCCCCTTAGCTGGTACACAGGAATGCTAAAAGCATCCGGCAACAGCTTGCAGGGAGATACCCAAACATAAGGTGCCACCCCTTCTTGTTATTTCATTGAATCAAATTCCAAATCACAGTTTCCTGGAGTTCTTATTCCTCACCAAGCTAAATCATTCCATGATGTCATTACCCCTTCGGCCCTGAACAGGGTATTTGAAAAAGGTGGATCTTAGGGTACAGGCTTGACTCCAGGTCAAGGGAACTGCCATGGTTGAGGCAGGTGCCAGGTGCAGCTCGGAGGTCTGGGGATGGCCCAGGGAAGGCCTTGATCTCTGAGTCTCTCGCCAGCCCAGCTTTGACTCAGATATAAGAATAGGTTGCGTACAGGGGCTCATGCCTGTAGTTCCAGTACTTTGGGGGACTGAGGCAGGCATATCATTTGAGCCCAGGAGTTCAAGACCAGCCTGGGCAACATGGAGAAATCCTATCTCTACAAAAAACACCAAAAATTTGCCAGGTGTGGTGGCATGCACTTGTAGTCCCCACTACTCAGGAGGCATGAGCCCAGGAAGTCGAGGCTGCAGTGAGCCACGATAGGACCCCTGCTCTCCCACCTCAAGGAAACAGCCTCATAGTGACACAGACCATGTCTCAAAAAATAAATAAATAAAAAGCATGTAAGAATAAAGGTTCAGAGGGCCAGGAAGCGACAATGCACAGCTCCTACTAACAATTCATACTAATTTTAAAAGTTCACAAGCTTATCAATGTGATCTATTTTTAAAATTTTCAGATTCAAAAACTGTAAAACAAAGTATGAGTGGGGAAAGTGTCAAAGCTAGAGGAACATAATGGGAAAAGGAAAACAGAAAGAGTAAAGGGAAGGGGAGAGGAGTAGTGACAGGACAAAGAAAGGAAGGAGGGGGGGTAAATGAAATGAGGCAGAAGAGAGGCAAGGACCCCATATGCCAGAAAGCTCTTTGTTTTTTTGAGACAGTGTCACTCTGTCACCCAGGCTGGAGTGCAGTGGCCCGATCTCAGCTCACTTCAACCTCCACCTGCCAGGTTCAAGCGATTCTCCTTTCTCAGCCTCCCAAGTAGCTGCGATTACAGGTGTGTCCCACCACACCCAGCTAATTTTTTTTTTTTAACCAGAAAGATTTCAATCAAAGGAAGGGCTGCCAT
Organism: Mandrillus leucophaeus; assembly: GCF_000951045.1. Classification (NCBI taxonomy): domain Eukaryota; kingdom Metazoa; phylum Chordata; class Mammalia; order Primates; family Cercopithecidae; genus Mandrillus; species Mandrillus leucophaeus. The sequence continues at coordinate 264,970 of NW_012109807.1, read as the reverse complement.
GATAGACAGCCTCGCTTGGCTTGTTGGCTCAGGCCTTGGAGTTCCAGGAGCCTAGCAGATCCCTACAGGTTAAGCCTGAAGAGGTCAGATTAGCAAAAGAAGTCTATTTAAGCATCCTTTTCAATGCACCTTTTATTGGCTACCTACTTTCATCTGACCCCAGTGGGCCCATTTTCTCCTTCCCCTTTGAAACCCGAAGTGCTTCTCCCTATCAACCCTGCTGCAGGAGGTTCCTCTAATGTAGTCATTTCCTAAGGAGAAATCTATGAATGTTCCCAAGTTCTTCCTGCATGCAGCCCTTCAACACATGCAAAAGCAGCTTTGGTAAGTCAGTCTCTGGATCTTTAGATGCCACCGGGGATCCGCATGGGACATTCAATTGCCTATCAATAATCAACCAGAGCTTTCCAGAGCCAATTAGGAAAACTGGTCTATGTGGGCTCTTTTAAAAAATATATTATAAAAGTGTCATGTTTTCATGCAATTGCCCTGTCCTCTGCCAACCGTAAGCATTGGGAAGGGTGCCACTACCTGTCGCTGAGACCTCACCAGCAGGGAACACACACAGGACCACGGGCTTTGTGAATACTTGTGGAATGCATGAACAAATGAATGGATGGGTGAGTGAATGCAAACATGTCGGAGTACAAACATACAGGCAAAAATCAAGCATGAAAAATTAGGAACATATTATGTGAACAATCCACCCTGCATAGCAAACCCAACATGTAATGTGGTTTGGCATATGACATCATGAGCTTCCATCGCTGCCCTCGTCCCTCCCTCCAGATAAGCTGCTGCTTCCGCAGCGGATAGAACTCTTCTTGTTGTGTTTGGACTCCAATCCCATGTGAACACACAGCTGCACAGTCCAGGATGCAGCCTGGCCAGGTCAAGAAGCAAAAAGCCAGCTGGGAGTCTTGCCCGCTTTGGGAAGAACGCACAGATCCCCAACACAGGCTCCAGGTGTCAGCACAAGGCCCTGATGTTCTACAGACACGTGTTGCCTATAATCAAAGATCCTCCATTCAAAGGCACGGGACTCTCACACCTGAAAATGTGCTCAAAGAATACCCTGCACCATTTTGTTTTCCTATGGATGGGAGTGTCTACACACAAAAACTGCTCACCCCCAACACTCGTCATTTGTCTAGCCAAACGATTTGTTTTAAACAGAAATTCTGATGAAATGGAGAGGGCCATCATGTCAAGGAAAGTTGCTGTTTTATAAACTAGAATAACGGATCAAGCCTTGGAGTTCCTAAAGAAAGAGGATCTCTTGAGCCCAAGAGTTCGAGGCTGCAGTTAGCTGTAGTGCTGCCACTATACTCCAGCCTGGGCCATAGTGTAAGACCCGGTCTCCACAAACAAACAAACAAAAAATTATATCAGTTGGATATGGTGGTGTGTGCCTGCAGTCTTAGCTACCTGGGAGGCTGAGGCAGGAGGACTGCTTGAGCCCAGGGGTTTGAGGCTATAGTGAGCTATGATAGCATCTGTGAAAAGCTACTGCACTCCAGCCTGAGCAACATAGTGAAACCCTGAAAAACAAAAAAAAAAACAAAAAAAAAGAAGGAAAGAAAGAAAAAAAGTCATCTAGCATCCACTGGAAATCTATTTTTAAATTGTTGGATTTTAAACAATCTTGGTTTGTAAGGTATAAAATTGACTAGCTTACCACTGTATAATATATTTACGGATTAATTTAATGAGCCTTTACTACACGCATGTACAGGCAGGTGTCAGAGGTGTATTATAGTTTACATAAACTGGTAACTTCCAAATTAAAAATAAATAAATAAACATCTCCATTCATCTCTGGTGGTTCTGTGTGAGGCAATGTTTGAATAAGGTAAACTGCTGTCTTCTGAATTATCTTTTGAATATTGATTACTAAAAAGAAATGGGAAAACAATAAATATCAAATTTCTGATCTGAAGTCCATGACTACAAGAGGAGTTATACTTGTTCTGATGTCATTCAGGCTTTTGAATCCAGCCGACAAGAATGTGTTGAGTAACCACTGTTTTCCATGTGCTACGTGAGGCACCGGGAAGCTGAGATAAAACACACAGTCTATGAATGAGTTCCAGTCTAGTTCTAGCTCCAAATAATTTAAACACCTTTAAGATCCCATCTTGTCGTTTAATCTCAAAACACGTCAATTGCAGCCACGCAGGTCAACCATAGCTGCACAGGCTAGAATGGCGGGTGGCCTCGGGTCCGTCAATCACACCAGTGTAGGGACCGAGGGCGACTCCATCCTGCATGCTATGGCTCTACCATGCCTTCCCTGAGTGAGTTACGAACACTTCTACACCTACAAAATGAAAACCACCCACTCTTTTTCATGGCAGGGGTCTCCTCTCACCTCCCAAGTGTGGCTCACTCTTCACTCTCCCAGCCATCTGAGGTGCCTATGACCCCTACTCCCATGCTGGCCTTTCCCTTGGTGTCCAGCAGCTTCCGTGAATGACTGGCCACCTCCTTCTCACTGCAGTCCTGCGGCTCTGTGGGGTTTCTCTGGCACACTGCAACAGGGCTGTGTCCCGAGAGGCTTGTACGCTTCCTTCTGCTTCATTCATTGCCTGCCTGCTTTTCACTGCCTCCGAAAGTTGTATTAACCCAAACAGACAGGTCTATTTCCTTGTTGACTGACAAGCTCCATATTTATATACTGCAAGGACATTCTGGCATTAATTCTGTTCACCCATGAAAAAAGGGCAGCTGCTTCTGCCACAGACATCCCTCATCTCACTCAGGACTGTACGCCTGGAGGATCTTGAAGCCGCAGACAGAATCAGGGCAGTAAAGGCATGGGTCACGAAGGCTGAAGATGTGTGTGAAGTCTGAGTTCACACCAGGCAAGGCACCACCCACAAGCACTGGGATGGACCCGGGAGACCAGATGCTGCTCCAGACCCCTTGTGACATTCCCATGCAGAGAGCATGTTTTACAGCAAGAGGAAAGCCAAGACTCCCAGGAGCAAAGTAGTGATCAAATCTTTAAGAAAGGGAGAATGACAGCTGGTGGGGAGAATATTTAAGTAGATGCTACCAGAGAGCTGTAGTAGTCAGGGTTTTCTAGAGAAATAGAACCAACAAGAGATGTACATAGAGAGATTTGTTGCAATGATTTATCTCACGCAAGTACGAAGGTGAAAAAGTCCCAAGACCCGCAGTCAGCAGGCTGGAGACCCAGGAGAGCCGATGGTGCAAGTTGCAGTCTGAAAACGGCAGCCTCTATAGACCCAAGAAGAGCCGATGTTTCAATGTGAGTCCAAAGGTGGAAAGGACCAATGTCCCAGCTCAAGCAGTCCGGCAGCGGGGCTTCCCTCTTACTCAGTCTTTTCGTTCTATTCAGGCCTTCAACTGTTTGGAGGAGGCCCACTCACATTATGGAGAGCAGCCAGCTTGACTCGGTCTACCCATTCATATGTCAATCCTATCCAAAAACACCCTCACAGACACACCCAGAACACATGACCGAATGTTTGGGCACCACATGGCCCAGTCAAGTTGACACATGAAAGTAATCATCACGGGAGCTAAAACTGAAATCCACAATTTAGGATGACAGAGGAAATTCATTTGACTCACCCCAAAGTCAAAATGCCAGCCTAGTCTCCAGGAAGACACAGTTCTCAGCCCCTAGAGAAAGCACATGCATTTTGTTTCAGATGGTCATCTTGAGGAAGCGGCTTCAGTATGACGCAACCTGAGATGGACACTTAATAAATGTGGCTTTGATCAAATTCTCATAATAAAACCGCACAGAAGAACCCAACGTCTGACATTTCCATTCACCCAGGCTCAAGGAACTTTTTACCTCAGGGCATCTGAGTCAGAGAGCCGCTTACCAACTTTACCAGCTCAGGCCCCGGTGCTGACAAAGGAAGCTGCCTGAGTCACAGAGGCTGAATAACTGGCCCTCAGCACAGGACGGGAGTAAACTCCTGCTATCTAGTCTGATTTGTGTGTGTGTGTGTGCAATATTCTACTGGGTGTTTTTGACTGCAATTTAAATATCTTTCAGTACTGGAAGTGGCTTAACACGCAATCTTGGGTCAAAGAATGCAGCATAAGGCCTCATAGAAATATTCAAATGTTAAAAAATAAATAAATATTCAAATGTTCCTCCCGTGGTGTGTTTAGGGTTAGAACTCAGGTTCTCAAGTTAAGCTGCCTGGGGTCAGATCTCAGGGCTACCATTTACAGCCTGGGAAACCCTGAGTTAAAGTTACTTTGATCTCTGTTTTCAGTGTCTTTACCTGTAAAAATGAGGCTATCAAATATGTACACACTGTCTATGATGTCCAGACTTTTTAACAACCCTGCCAAAGAGACAACATCATTGTCACTGTTTCCCAGTGAAGGAAACCGAGACACCACGAGATGAAGTGATTTGGCCCAGGCTGCACAGGTTGAGGGACCCGGATGTAAATTTAGGCAGCCTAGATGCAGTCCCCCGCATCCTCTAGCCTACCGCATCTGCCTGTGGCTATTTGTGAGACCGTGAGCTAAAATGAGACAGAATCTATGTGCCCAGAACAGTTTCTGGTCTTTAGTAAGCCCATCATTAGCCTTCATTGACATATGATGGTGTAAACGCATTTTAAACCATGGCAGGCTAATAAACACCATGAAAACACAATTCTATGTATCAATTGATGATCTTCTAAATTGGAGGGTGATCTAAATCCAGTAACACTTGAAAAAAATTTATATAAATGCACAATGAAATGTTCTTTGAGTTTGATTTTATTAAAATTAAATTGATAGACTAGGAATTCCTGTACTTCTAAGACTTGCTGCAAATTTTTTTTTTTTTTGTCTAAAACATCTTCAGGATAGTGCAAAACCTCTTTTCTTTAATATATTATTATAAAACATTCGTTAGTAGAGTCAGCACCAAAAATGTGAGATGTATTTGGAGTTGTGTTTTGAAGACAGTTCTCCTGATTCTAAGCCCAAATTGTGATTTATTACCTTCCAAAATATGTGGAAGGGAGTGCGGGCCTTAAGTTCAGTGCTGTCTAAGTTCACTGCTGCTTGGAGGCCAGCTACACATTTCAGCTAACGGGGTTAGCCTACTTCCAATTAAAACCTGACTGGGGATATGAAAGTAAATATGATTGATTCACTTAAAATCAGAAAAACAGTATTTTCTTCCCTCAATTTCTAGTATGCTAAGATATCACACGAGTGCAACTTAAGAAAAACTTAGAACCTTTTTCATTTAAAATACACCTTTTTTTTTAACCGAATGGTTCAGTTATTATATGTCTACACGAGTCAAGGAGTGAGGTCACACTGCAAGCTCCACTTATTTCTACTGAAGGGAAATAGCCCGGACACCCCCGCGCAGACCACCGTGCCAGGACAACCGGCTCCGGAGTCGGGCCTTGAAGCAAGGGGACAGCGTCACCTCCCCGCAGCCGCCGGCTGGGACCCGCGGCCAGCCTTTACCCAGGCTCGCCAAGCCCCTGCCCGCATGGCGGTGCCCCACCTGGTGAGGACTTGGGCTGTAATCCCCTCTCTGGGGATGGGTCCGTGGGCTCCTCTGAGCTCTAGCGCCCCCAGGGTCTAGCCCCCTCTCATTGCTCCGCTCCCCTCTTCCCGTGGTCTCCCCACTCCCAGCCCCCAGGGATCTGCTCCCCTCTCCCGGGTCTACCCTACAGCTCATTTCCTTTCTCCCGGCTTCTCTCCGCACGGTTCGGCTCCCCTCTCCCAGTGGTCTTCTACGACCCACAGCTCTCCTCTCCACTCACCGGTCTCCCCAACTCCGGATCTGCTCCCCTCTCCCCGGGTCTCGCACCGGATTCGGCCCCCTCTTCCGAGTCCTGGTGGCTAAGCCCCTCGGCCTCCCTCTGGGGCGCAGGGAGCTGAAGGTACTCACGGCGCCGCAGCGACCCGGGGACTCCCGGACGGCGCGGGCGGGCGCGGGCGGCTGGTGGCTGCGGCTCCGCTGCCGGCCGAGTGGAGCGCTGCGCGGCTCCCGCCCTCGAGAACCCCCTCCGTGTCATTTGACCATATAAGGAGATGCACGCCTCGGCTCGCTGGCACCGGGCGTGGGGCGCTGGGGGCGGGCGCCCCCTGGCCTAGCGGTCGCCGTGCCCCCGCCCCGGGCTGCGGCGCTCCCGGCCCGTGCCCTTTGTTTGCCAGGGCTCTTTCTTCTTGCCCTCCGGGTCTTGGGAGCACCGTGGTTATCCCGAGAGTCTCCTCCGACGTGGGCGTGAGTTTCGGACGGGGCCTGGACGCCAGTGGCAGGGGTCTGCCCACGCCGGGATCTCTGCCTGCTCCCAGGAGCAGGAAGCCGGTGAAGCCCGAGGAGGTGCCGGGGGCGGCGGAGGGAGGACGGGGCCACTTCTCCGGAGGCATGTGCCTGGGATGTATTTGCACGGTGGATTTTTTTCCTTCTTACCCTGCAGATGCTTCTTTACGAAAAGAACCCCACAGATGACCGTAAAGAATCGTTCGTTCCACTAGGGAGGGGACTAAAGGAAGGTCCTATCCCCACCTCTCCCTCTCGGGGTCGGAAGACTAGTTAGACATCCTGGATTCCCCTCCAGGGCGGGAAAAGCAAAGTGAGCTGGGAGCGTGCCTCCCACACTCCAAGCCTGTGCCCTCTGAGTGAGGCTGACGCTGGGTAGGGACAGATGGCACTGTTCAACATTGTCGCAGGGAGAGCACAGGCTGAGCCCATCCCTGGGAGAGGGTGCATCGTGATAGAAACGTTTGCTCCTGAGCAGGTAACTGGTCCACTTGCAGAAACCGATGGACGATGAGCAGGTGGACAACAAAGGCGTCCTAGGCACTTTTGGGGGCAGGTGTATTATTTTTAACATTCAGGGCAGCTCATAGGAATACATCCTCCAGAGAAGGCAGGAAGAACTCCGTGATTGCTTTCTTTTAGTTGATACTCCCCATCTGGTAGCCCTCATGGATCTCCATCATGGAATCACAGAACTTGAGAATCAAGGGTTTCATCACCTTAGCTTCCACTCTGTGAGCACTAGCTCCACCTGGTATCTCATTTGATCCACACTTCCTTAAGGTAAAGATTTTTACCAGATTTATGGTGAGGAAAGTTCAGCTCAGAGAGATTTGCTCAAGGCCACATGAAAGGTAACTGTGCCAGCTGAGATTTGAACTGGAGTCTGGTAGATGGCAAAACCATGTAGGTATATTACGGGATCAGAAATGCTTCTCATCCCTCAGTCACTCAGGTGACTCCAGAGGACTGAGACTTGCCATAAGCCCAGCCAGAACTAGATGTGCGGAATACAGCCATCCCCTAACCCCACCCCACGGTGTCCCTGAAACGGGACACTTCCCTGAAGAACCTGAGTTAAGGCCACCCTACCTGAATTTCCGCTAAGTGTCAAGGCAGGCTAGTATTTTGAAATTCAGAGTAAAGTTTGTGTAGAAAAGGCTCCCAGCCCCTGACAGCTACCTAGCAGTGTTGTCGCTATCGTTACATATTAGGAAATGGTCTCCTAGTTCTCAAATGGTGAGCCTTAAGCTGCAGTTTGTAAAAACAAGTCCTAAAATGATGAAACATTAATTCTGCATTTATCTTCTTTCTGATTTCCTCTTGTCTTACATTTTGATTTTTTTAAGCTTTCTGACTTATGGGTGTAATCCATTTAACTTTGCTTTTTTTACTGATAGAGTTATTTAGTTCTGTTATTTTTCTTCTAATAACTGCTTTAGCTGTGCCACATAGTTTCAGCGATGTTGTTTTATTATTAAGAAATTCTGCGATTTAATTTTGTGTTTCATTTTTGACCTAATGGGTAGCAGAACATTTTAAATGACCCTGTGGTAATTTGATAGGATCAGTAAAATCCAGACTCTGGAAGCAAACATACCTAGTTTCTACAACAACAATGCACAAAGAAAAAGAAGAGAGATGGAGGGAGAAACCAATAGATTAAAAAAAGACTTAGCCAACTGCAATGTATGGATATTATTGGATTCTTTTTGTTTTTTGTTTTTTTGGATCTTATTGGATTCTAATCAAAGAATAAACTAGTAGAAAATCAATTTTTATGAGACAATCTGGGAAAATATGACACTGACAGGATATTTTCTAGTATTAATGAATAATTTATTTTAGGGGTGATAGTGTGATTACACACATACATATATTTTTCTTTTCTTAAGTCCTTGCTTTTCAAGAACAGCGCCAAAATATTTCCTAGTGAAACAACATTATGTCTGGAGTTGTTTCAAAATAATTTGGGGTGGGGAAATGGATAGGGCCTATATCTATATGAAATACGATCAGCCATGGATTGTGGATAATCGCTGAAGTTTGATGATAGATATGCAGTAGTTTATCTTACTAGTCTGTCTCCTTTTGTAATGCTTGAAAAATCCCATAACGAAAAGATTTTTAAATTACAGATGAACATACCATTGGCTCCTTACCCAGCATTTCCCTTTATAGGAAATTATCTTGTAGATATGCTTGCTTATGTGCAAAACTGTATACACACAAGGGTAGTCATTGTAGAATTGTTTGTAATGAAAAATACTGGACCATGTTATGTGTTCATCAACAAAGGGCTTAGTTAAATACAGTATGGTGCATTTTAGAATTATTTACATATGTGGCTGTTAAAATGAACGAGGTAACTATATTTACTGATTTGGCATGATCTCCAAGATAAATCAACTGAGAAAAAATAAAAGTAGAGAACACTTTGTAGGTAGAAACCAACCACTTGTGTTCATGAGCAAAGAAAGGACCAGGGAAGACAATGTATACTTATAAGTGGTTGCCTCTGGGGAGATCTGGGTGGTCAGGGGTCATGGGGTGGAAAGGAGATTAACTTTTACTGTACACATTTTTATTTCTTGTAAATTTTGAGCTATGTTAATGTTGTACTCATTCAAAAACTAAATATATATATATTTGAGATGGAGTCTCGCTCTGTTGCCCAGGCTGGAGTACAATGGCGCCATCTTGGCTCACTGCAACCTCCGCCTCCCAGGTTCAAGCGATTTTCCTGCCTCAGCCTCCAGAGTAGCTGGGACTAGAGGCATGTGCCACCACACCCGGCTACTTTTTGTGTTTTTAATAGAGATGGGGTTTCATCATGTTAACCACGATGGTCTTGATCTCCTAATCTTGTGATCCGCCCCCCTCGGCCTCCCAAAGTGCTGAAATTACAGGCGTGGGCCACTGTGCCTGGCCCAAAAACTAAAAATATTTAAAAAATAAAAGCAACACACAGACTCCTTTAAGGAAAATAGGAAACAAATTTGTTAAACTGAGATGAATTGTAAGTCAAAGGAGGTTGGCAAGAAATAGAGGAAGGGAATGCAATTTCTGGGTTTAATGACATGTATGCTTTGATGAGCAAGTCCATCGAAGGACAAAGTATTAAAAACAAATTTTCATGAGACAATCTAGGAATATGTGTTTTGAAAAGTTCCATCTGTCTTGTACATCATTATATTCCTGGGACCTTGTTATAGAGCATGGCACATAGTATGTGCTTAATAAATACATGTATTGAATAAGTGACAGATCACACAATTGTTTGTGACAAGTCTTTCACTATAGTGCGTAAGACTTGTGTAACGCTATCTATGGCAGATCTTTGAAGTCAAGCCAGGATTTGAATCTCTGTTCAACGTATGACTAGCTCTGTGATCTCCAGTAACTACAAAACTTCCCTAACCCTCAGTTTGCTAGTTTGTAAAATGGGTTAATAACATATAGTTTGTGAAATTGTGGCAAAGGTCTTTCGATGCGCATAAATCACTTAGCACTATTAGCACATTACTTGGCATGAAGTAGGCCCTTAGTAAAGTCTTCTGTTTTATTCAATGGCAAAGGGGAAATTAATCCAGAATAAGAAGTAAATGGACTTAACTCCCACAAGAAAGAAGAATTAAGGTTCAGATCCTGTTCTAAAGATGACAGATTATCTTCTTGAGAGAAAACCTCTCTGCTAGGGATAAAAGGAGAGTTCATGGAAGAAAAAAAAAAAAAACATTAAGAAGTACTATTTCCTGGGCAAAGGATCAACGGTGACTGTGATGAGTTATTCAAGTTCTTCTTTTGTTTATTCCAATTATCCTTACATTCCTTCTTGAGACAACACTGCCCATAATGTCTCCCGTCTCTCCTGTAGGTGGGCTTCAGGGAGAGACACAGCTAGGAAGGGAGGAAGGAGAGGAAGAGACTTCCTGCGGCTAGTAGGTCTCAAAGCCTGGTCCCACAGTGCAGCAGGATCCCCTGCAAACCTGTTAGAAGTTCACATTGTTGGCCGGGCGCGGTGGCTCAAGCCTGTAATCCCAGCACTTTGGGAGGCCGAGACGGGCGGATCACGAGGTCAGAAGATCGAGACCATCCTGGCTAACACGGTGAAACCCCGTCTCTACTAAAAAGCACAAAAAACTAGCCGGGCGAGGTGGCGAGCGCCTATAGTCCCAGCTACTCGGGAGGCTGAGCCAGGAGAATGGCGGGAACCCGGGAGGCGGAGCTTGCAGTGAGCAGAGATCCGGCCACCGCATTCCAGCCTGGGTGACAGAGCGAGACTCCGTCTCAAAAAAAAAACAAAAAAAAAAACAAACAAACAAAAAAAAGAAGTTCACATTGTCAGGCCAGCTCCTGCTTTAACAAGCCCTCCAGGTGATTCTGATGACTAAAGGTGATTTGAAGTAAAATAAATACCTCTTAGGGCTTCCAACTCTGGACTCAGTAATTTACCAGAAATCTACAAAATGTCAGTTTATGGGGTGAGGGAAGGAGAGTGAAACAGAGATAGACTAAACATAGACTAGACTCAGGAACTCTAAAATCCAGTTAGAAGTACTACTTCCTCTATCAGTTACTTCACTCAGGGAAGCAGGAGGTAGAAAAGTTTCAGCCAGTGGGTCTGAGCTGTACAAATGCTGAAATTTCATTCTCTGGGAGAGGCGGAAGAAAGGCAGAGCTTCCAGGAGTGTGCTCGCAACTGCCACTCTGTGGTGAGGTCGTGGTGGGGGAGGCTGGTGCGCTAGACCCATCTGTGCAGGGGCAAACAGTAGCCTCCTACCCGGATAGGGGGCTACCCCAGGGGGGTTAGGATGAGCTCACCATTACCAGGTAGAAAGTGAACACAGGAAAACATGAGCTGGAGGTCAGACCCCCGCTACATTCGTTACCCTAACTGACCACTGCTGTCAAGATTGTTAAGCATTTTGTCACCGTTAAAGGATTTCACACAAGCTGCTCCTCCCACTCAAACCTTGGCCAGGAAACTGGTGGATGATTTGCCCTTGATTCAGAGGTAATCGTTCTTAATTGCCTCACATGGTTGGAAGGTGAGTAAGTGTCTAAGATCATAAACGCTGGCGGGAAGGGGTCAGGAGTGATCAAACCAGCTCGCCTCCTGGCAGTGGGGTCAGAAGGCAAGTCCCTGCACGCCTTCCCATGACACAGTACAGATCCCAGGGTGGTGGCACAGAAAGCTGGATTCACTTTTTCTGAAAACACTATTTGCCTGGCTCCAGCAGGAAAGTCTATGGAAGATGACTCTACAGAGGCAGGGTGTACACCTGCCTGTGCCCGTGAGCTGGGTGCAGTTGTGACGGGAGACCCAAGGGCCTCCAGCAAACAGGAGGAACTTGATCTGGTTACAGGAATGATCTTGCAGGATCCAAACTTTGTTCCTTTGCCTGTCAGACTTTCAGGAAAAGCTCAGCTTTCCACAAAGGGCAAGCTCTTTTCCTTTTCTTCTCCCTTCTGCCATGCTCTGGTTAGGAGGGAAAATGCTTGGCTCTTTCTTGAGATACAAAATTTCCATATCCCGTTTCTTCCCGCTCTCCTTTTTCACAGACTGATTTATTGGATGCAAATAGTCAGTGTTTCAAGCCTCAAAAACATGCCAGACTTTGAGCCAAATCCACAAACAACTCCATGATTCCGAGTTTCCCATCCTTGGTTAGAGTTTATTTGGGGCGTTGGATACAAGTTTCCATTGTGGGTTTGATACCTCATTAAGAAAGGCTGTGTTTGGTACATGAATGACCAATAGAATGAAACTATTCGTACCCATAGTTCATTTGGGCCAGTAAATGTTGCTGGATGGTTTCAGTTGAAAAGTATTTGTAAGGTAGACTCTGAAAAATTTTGCTTCTTATTTGAGATCTCTTTGTCTCTGATTTCAGTCCTTTTCAGCAGCAATCCATTCACTTCTCTGCTTGCCTCTCTTGCAGTTTTACTCTTTTTTTCCTCTGTCAACGATTCCAAAATCCATTTCAAGGGAGTATTAATGTCTAACGTCTGTGCAAACCTGGCAAAATTCTCTTCTGAATGAACGGTTTGCTTCCCTAAAATACCTGAAATGGGAGATTCTTCCAGGCATTTCTGAAATGGGAGAGTCTCATGACTCACTTGTTCCTCAGAATGTTTATTTTATTTTATTTGAAACGGAGTCTCACTCTGTCACCCAGGCTGGGATGCAGTGGAGCAATCTCTGCTCACTGCAAACTCTGCCTTCCCTGGTTCAAGTGATTCTCCTGCCACGGCCTCCCAAAGTGCTGGGATTACAGGTGTGAGCCACCATGCCTGGCAAGAATGTTTATTTTAAATCACATCGAAATCTGTTATTCTTTGTGAATTAACTTTATGAGTCAACATTAAAAATTTGAAATCCCAAGTTCCCTCTCCACTGCCACCAAGGTCATTTTGTGCTATTTCTGCTTTGATTAGGGTCACTAACAGAAAATCCAAATGGTCTAACTAGAAAGAGCCTGGGCTGGCCAGGTTCTAGGAGGGAGGGGGCGAACCCCAGGCCCAGGAGCTCCTATGGAGCAATGTGTGTGGCCATAGGTAACACCTTTCACCTTTTTGTGTCTTTTTTACATTACCTGTAAAACAAAGAATGTACCACCTCTCTTTTTACTTTAAAGAGTTATTTCACATTATCTAGATTTTCCTCAAGCCACTTTCATGGCTAATTCACAACTGAGAATGTCTTCTGTGACTAATTCTGCCCCATGGTACAGATTTGTGTGGGATGAAAAACTATGCTTTAAGTTCTAGAAAGCATGTTTAGGCATATCTTCCCCCTATTTCAGAAGATGCTTTAAAACTGGACCTGGGAGTCATGACAGAGCTTCCTGGAGCAACCAAGCATCTTTCTCCATCATTGCTGTAGTAGTTGACTGCTGAAGTACCGGAAACAGATTTTCTAAAATATCTGACCTTCAGCATCTCCTGGCAGGACTGTTTGCCAAAAATTAAAAAAAAAAAACCTTCAAAAATTCTGGGCCATCCTAACACTATAAATATACTTGGAATCATGTGAACAGTCAGAGATGCTGGGCAATTACTCCTCAGTAGGACCAGAGGAGTCATTGTCTCCGCGGAGGGCTGGAGAGGTTCCGGTGGTAAATTACCATCAGATATCCGAACTCTTCATGTAGCCATCTTTGAGCTCGAGGCGAGGGCTTTTTCTTTATATATATATATTTTTTTTGCCTTCCTTTTAATAACTTGAAATTCAATTTCCATGTGGCACATGGCTGTAATGTAATCTCGCTCCCCGACTTTGCTAACATTTTCTGGACTCAGTTCTCTGTGTCACCCTCTGCATGGAGGGTCTGTCTGTATTGCTGTATTGCTTCTGGTCCCTTGAATTTCCAGGTCAGGGTAGAAGCAGATGGAGAGAATGCTTGAGAGGTTTTCTTTTTCCAAGAACATGTTTGGAAAGTGATGAGGTCAGGAAAGCAGACGCCGCGATCCTGTGCGGGAGAGTCTTTGAGAGCCCTCGAGACTCGTTCTCTTTGCACCTCACACGTTCCACCTGTGGCCAGTGAGGGGCGAGCCTTTCGTCCTGTGACTCCTGGAACTGCCTTCCTCACTGTCTTCTGCCTGGCGGACTCCTGTTTGTCCTTAGACCAAATAAGGTGTCCCCGCTAGGAAGGCTGCATGGGTAGCCATCATAGCCTCATTTTTGACCAGTCCACTCCTTCTTTCCCATGTTTATAACAACAGAGGAAAGATGGTGGGCTCCTTCGGGGCAAGAACTGAGACATTTGAATCTGTGTTCACAGCACTTTGCAACTTGATCAGTGTTACTGAATTTAATTCACTTTTCTTGAAAATGCCTAAGCTGCCGGGCACGGTGGCTCACCCTTGTAATCCCAGCACTTTGGGAGGCTGAGGCGGGCGGATCACAAGGTCAAGAGATTGAGACCATCTTGGCTAACACAGTGAAACCCGGTCTCTACTACAAATACAAAAAAATTAGCTGGCCGTGGTGGCAGGCGCCTCTAGTCCCAGCTACTGGGGAGGCTGAGGCAGGAGAATGGCGTGAACCCGGGAGGTGGAGCTTGCAGTGAGCAGAGATAGTGCCACTGCACTCTAGCCTGGGCGACAGAGCGAGACTCCGTCTCAAAAAAAAAAAAAGAAAATGCCTAAACCAATATAAGGCTGCTATACAATGGCTCTATATGACCCTGCTCGGAACAAACCCATCAGGCCCATTTCCCATGTAAGCAGTTGAGTTATCTGGGCTTGGCACTGAGATCCAGTTGGCAAATAACTTGAATTAAAGCAAAGCCGAGAGCTTGGCCTTCCAGATGTCAGTAGATGCAAACTTGGGAATCTCTGCCTGAATTAAAGGAAGTAGCCCCAGGTTATAGCATCCACAGATACAATGAAGAGCTGAAAATGAGGATGCTGGGAAGTGTGCATGTGGACGTTCTTGGGATGGTGCTTCCTTCTCAGAGCCCAGCTTTTCTTCGCTCACGTGAGGGTCTGCTTCTCCTGCCCCAATCCTCCCCCCGCTGCCACCACCACCACCAGCCTAGGCCTTAATCGCAGAGAAGGTCACGCATTGAGGGACTTCCTTGAAGTCTGCATCCTGCAAACCGAAGTCACCATCTTAATTTTTAGGAGTCTATCTGGGGAATTCATGTCTTTAGTTTCTCTGCTTGGGGCATGTCGATTTTCTATCAAATGCTTAAAAACATTTCTGTCTATACAAATCAAATAGTAAAATATAAAGTTCAACAAAAATTCTGTCTCCCACAGAAATTCTATAAAGTTTCTTTCATCTCTGCCAGCATGAGCATGTGTCATTTGTGGAAGCAGGCCTGCTTGCCATGACAACAATTCTTCTGTGGCTTTGCAGAGGCATCCTCCACAGTTGTGGTGTGCTTTTGCTAGGCAGCTGGCAGAAACGGCCCACATAGGACCACTGCCCTTCAACCCCACCTATTTTAAGGTGGACTCATTTGGATTGAGAAACTGGTATTTTCCCCGCACTTGCACGTATTTTGGATGTATAAATATTTTCAAAAGATAGGTTCGACTAATATATGCACACCTTCCTTGACTATCACCATCCAAACCCATAGAGACGACTGGGAATTTCCAAGTCATGTAACCCTAGTGTTGACTTGAGCATCCGCAGGCTGCCTTAGCACACTTTCCAACCAAGACTGGCACCAGCACTTTGGCACTTGCAGAATTACAGCCTTCCCTTACCAGAAGTACAGCTTCACCCAGCCAGTTGGCTTTGTATTGAGAATTCGTTTATTTTGGACAGGTCTCTCTTCCTCATTTACAACTGGCACATGGATGCAGAGAAAGGACAGCAGCTCCCGGCTGGAGCAGAACTAATGGGGCAGACAGTTAGTGAGCATACACCTGATGGCCCTGATCCTAGAAGTGGAGTTTGGAGGAGCAATCATTCGCCATCACTGCCCCCACCATGATTACCACCATGATGTTTATCTTATTTATTAGCATATTTTGAGTGCTGAGAGGGTGGCGTTTTTGGTATAGGAAGGTGAGACCCAGAGTGGGTCTTACTCTTAGAGTCTTGAAAGATTACTTTCTTCCCCTTTCCGTCTGAAGCTCTCAGAAGAGAGGCAGTTTCAGAGGGACGCCTACATCCAGTGTGATGTAACAAGCAGCAGAGCGAGGGGAGAGGGGAGACCAGGCTGAGCCAAGGCAGCACCAGGTCATGGTGCCCTCTCTGTGGGTGCAAGAAAGCAGCAGGAGGTGGGGGTAGGAATGGCTGAGACGGGGGGCTGTGGCCCAAAGAAGGAGAAAGCCTTTGTGCCAAGAGGCTTTAGCTCACAGAGAGGGAGACTCAGAGTCCAGCTGGGAGGAGCAGGCCCAGTGAGAACAAAAGGAGACCCTCTGCAGGAAAAATGGGCAAGTGAGGAAAAGAAAGAGACTATGGGGAGAGCAAGCCAAAGGAAGTTTTTGTTGGGGAAATGTTCGAGGAGTCTGTACTTGGCAGCTGTGCAATTTATATGTGTAAACAAGGGCTCTGGGTGTAATTCACCTGCTGATTTCTGGGAGTCAGGAATCGTTTCCGAGGAAAAAGCTGAAGTTGCCCCCAGCAGTCTCCCATGATGCCCGTGTGTGGCTGTGGCTATTCTAAGTAGGCCCTGGCATTGCAAGCCCAGCAAGATAGCCAGATAGGGAAGGATAGGGGAGATTTGCCAGCTCTTTAGGTCAGTCCCCAAGTTAATAGTAAATTTTACATTTTTGTGCAATAAAGGCATTCATGTAATTTACAGCTTGGTGCCGGTTGAAATATGCATATGTGCTTAGGACCAATGCTACCATTTTGTTCACTGTTTGAGAGAGTCCCATTTCTGATGCATTAGTAAATAAAGCGATATTATTGTTCACATGCCCATCTAGGCTCTTTGTCCCAGGAGCGAGGACGCAGAGGGGTGATATGAAATCCACCGTGGAGCCGTCTCAGGGCTGGTTATTCTGAAAACCTGGAGCTGCCTGTGTGAATCAGACTGGAAAAACACGTGGCTGCGCTTTTCCATGAAGCAGGTAACAAAGCCACGGTTCCTGCCTGGGAAACCTGCCCTAGCATCTCCGCCAGGAGAGCAAGCCGACTCATGCCTGGACGCCCACACGAGGGCCAGTGCCAAGTACACCGGAATGAAGGGACACTGCCGAGGATCAGGAATACCAGGAGCTCAGCCCAGTTACCAGGCTGAGCCGGGGATGCCGAGGTTACTGTGTGCACTCAGGCAGAGCTGGAAGCTGAGGCTGCCATCCAGAAGGCAGAACCCAGACAGGGTTCAGGGATCACACCAGAATCGGGACACGGGAGAAGTTTGCTAACCTAGGTCCAACCCAGAATCAGATTCAGATTCAGAGCAGGAGGGCAGCAGGACAGTTTTGTCTCCCAAAAGGAATCAGGCAGAGGCCAGAGACGCAGCCTGTCAGCTAGCAGAACACTTGAGCAGTCTTAAACCCAGGCAGGTTACTGGCAGTTGCTTCACCTTCTAATGACCTCAGTTGCACGCCTGCTTTCCCCAAGCAGATAACCCCACACAACTGCAAAATGAATTATTATTTTCTCTTCTCTGCTTCTAGAGGGTCCATGACCATTGTATTGGCAATTGGAGAGGTGAGAGTTAAACTGAATGTGAGCCTGTGTCAGGGGCCGTGACCCATTTTAATGGAGGGTCTCTAACAGCACCAGTCTCTCAGTAGATATCACTCAAATGGTGCTAGGCTACCTACTAGCAGATTTAGCACGGTGATGCCTTTTGAAGTCTAAAGTTTTGACTGCTAATCTCTGGGAAACGTGTCACATCCTATGCTATTATTTGGTGGTGGTGTCCAAAACCAACACGTTGGTCTTTCTCAGACGAGAAGGATTTTTGGCACAGGCAGGCAGAGGGAAGTGTGTGGTATGCGCGTCTTCCTGTATCAGCTTGTGTTTCTGTTGTGCTGGAAACCTGAGGTGTCCACACTGGTGGAAAAAAGTGCTGCCAGATTTAAGGTGAGGAGCAATGGCATGAGTAATCCTTTCAGATAGACGTTAGCAGTGCTGGACCCTGGAGGTGGCAGTTACAGCTGCCAACATTCGAAAATGGACTGTTATTTTAGGAAGCCAAGTGCTACACATTGAGCTAACCTCAGTTGAGATGCCTGAGGATCAGTACATAGAAGGTTTTTAAGATTCCACAATTCCATTTCATCATTTACAAAATGTCCGCCATTTTGGCCCTGAACCTACAACTTGCTTATTGAATCTTTGTGAAATTCGAAGGGGAGAGGGAAACAGTAATATGACCCAACGTAAGAGAAGTACCAGCGAGCCCCTGTGGACACAGGTGTGTACATTACCACCATCACTCTAATCCTTAGATTCATCCTTTCTCATTTCAATCAAAAAACTGATTCTAAAATTAAGGCAGACTGACACCCACTACATCCTAAACTGTAGACACATGAAAGGTTATTAGCACAATTTCCTAGTATTATCTTTGACTTTTTAAAATGTAACTTTTAAAGATAAAAACAGATTATAACTTTAGAAACAGTATTATCAATTATCAATGCTGTCATGTACCAAGCGAATTTTTTTTAAAAAGTATAATATACAGTGTTGTTGTCGTTGTTTTTTCTCATTCTTTTTCAAGCACAGCTTGATAAATCTTGTCTCTTATTCCTGGTTTTAGATAGAATTCTGTTTTCCTCCTCAACCAGAATCCTCATCTTTGAAATGAAGAATTTGTAAGTGGTACTGAACTTAGGGGTTTTTTGACTTTAAAAGTTCTCGTGGTTCCCAGCACTTTGGGAGGCCGAGGTGGGTGGATTACTTGAGGTCAGGAGTTCAAGACCAGCCTGACCAACATGGTGAAACCCTGTCGCTACTCAAAATATAAAAATTAGCTGGGCATGGTGGTGAGCATCTGTAATCCCAGCTACTCGGAAGGCTGAGGCAGGATAATGGCTTGAATCCAGGAGGCGGAGGTTGTGGTAAGCCGAGATCACACCATTGCACTCCAGCCTGGGCAACAGAGCAAGACTCCATCTCAAAAAAAAAAAAGTTCACATCGTATCTTTCTCCTAGTAATTGGATTGAGTAGAGAGCCAGAGGGAAACTATTGAGCAGAAACTTGTTGATTGCTAAGTGACTCATCCTCACAATGCCACCAAGATGAATAAATCTCACTCCATCCCTTCTAAGGGTTGAAGTCCAGTGTGACTGGAAGGGAGGGAGCCAGCTGAGTAAAGATGAAACTCCAATAAGTTCTGGTCAAGGTTAAGATATGGAAGTATACCCCACTTCTGGATATACATCTAAAAGAATTGAAAGCAGAGTTTAGAAGAAATACTTGCACACTTATGTTCACAGCAGCATTATTCACTATAGCCAACAGATGGATGCAACCCAGGCTTCTATACATAGGTGAATGTGTGAACAACATGTAGTACATCCGTACAATGGAATCTTATTCACACTTAAAAAGGAAGGACATTCTGACACATCCTTCAACATGGATGAACCTTGAGGTCATTTGCTAAGCTTGAACGAGAATCTCTTGAACCCAAAAGGCAGAGGTAGCTTGGATAACCAAAAGGTATACTCCTCAGGAAAATCGAAAAAACAAGCTAGTGGTGGAGGATGAATTCAATTTTGCCCTATTGAAACAGAAGCAGTTTGGAGACGGCCATCCAAATAGACAAATTTCCCAGACTTGTAGAAATGTAAAATTCAGGGGGAAGGTTGGAGCTGGTGGTATGAACATAGGGGTCATTAGCCAAATGGTAGGTAAAAACCAGTAGAGCAAAAGAGCAAATAAATAAACCAGGAGCATGAGTGAGGTCATGCAAGAAAGCACGTGGATGGCTAGGAGTGGGTCAAAGGTCAAGTTCCAGGGGGAGCCTAAGGTTTAGCGGGCAGCATCCGCAGAGGTGGCTGAGGAGGCAGCGTCAAGGAAGGACGAGGAGAAAGAGTCAGATGCAGGGGCAGTGAAGCCAGTGACTGACGCAGCCAAGGAGCAGTGGCCAGGGGCTGCTGAGAGTGTGTTGCACGTGGCAGCACGGTGGCTGTTGGTGACGTCTGAATGTGATCAGTGGCATGATGGGGACAGAAGCACGTTGCAGTGCGCTGAGGGTGAGTGACGATGGAGGGTGTGGAGATGGTGATATAAGAGGTCTGATGGGAAAAAAGGGAAGAAATTCCACATAGCTCAGTAAGGAAACTGAGGCTCAGAGAGGGCAAATAATATGCTCAAAGTCAGAGTCAATGGTGTAGAAGGACAGGATGCAAATCAGGACAGCGTGTGACTGATGTGACTGCTCACGTTTCCTGGTTCCGTCCCTTCCCCCAGGCTGCCTCCTGAAGCAAGGCAGTGATCAATTTCTGAGCTCTCATGACCCATCCTTATAGCGTCTCCTTCTCAACCAGCGCAAGAAATAAAATAGTCAAACAGAGAGGCAAAGCCTCTCCACAACCCTCTTCCCTGTGTCTTCACTCTCCTGACAACAATGGACTGAAAAATGTCCAAAATCAGGAAGCATAAAGCCTGATTTCTTTTTCTAGTCAGACTAAGGAAACAATTTATTTTCTTTCCACTCTCTTTTAAAGAAAAGAGGAGCAGCACCTCTTCCTGGACCTATTCTAGCAGTTAACAACAAAGCTAAGGGCTACTTACCATAGAACTTTGTAAGATATCAGAAAAAAAAAAAAAAAAACAGTTAACAAAAATTTCTTTAGAGGCAGAGTGTTGCTCTGTCACCCAGGCTGGAGTGCAGTGGCACGTTCACAGCTCACTGTAACCTCAAACTCCTGGGCTCAGGTGATCTTCCCACCTCAGCCTCCCGACAAGCTGGGACCACAGGTTCTCCACCACACCCAACTCATCTTTTTTAATTTTTATTTTTGTAGAGACAAGGTCTTGCTATGTTGCCCAGGCTAGTCTTGAACTCCTGGCCTCAAGCAATTGTCTTGCCTTGGCTTTCCAAAGCCCTGGGATTATAAGTGTGAGCCACCACCACACCCAACCCCAAGCTGTTTTTCTCCTACTGGATGCTCACAGCGCAAGTAACACTTCTGTGACCCCCAGATGGGTGTGATTTTCCCTCCACATACCAAACAATTCTGCAAATGATTCTCCAGCAGACACCAGCTAGGTGTCCTCAAATTCAATTCTGACACTATCTGCCTGGACTTAGATCCCACAGGGCTCAGTTTCACAAGACTGCCACCCTGTACTTCAGATGCCACTTGCAAGTAGTAGGTTGTCACCTATACTTCTGACCCACAGGATATTAATTGGGGAGAGGGGTCCTAGAAACCTTGCTAGAGCAGCTCACAGAGCTGAGGGAAGCACTTTGTTAATGTTTACCCATGTATTATAAAGGTATTATGAGGGATACAGAACAAAGCATAGGGTAAGGCATGTGGAGCTCCTGTTTCCTCCTTGGGGTCACCACCCTCCAGGAACCTCCCTATGTTTAGCCATCCGGACACCCATCTGAACCCTGTCCTTTAGGGTTTTCATGGAGGTTTCATTGAATAGGTATGATTGATTAGACCACTGGCCACTAGTGATCAACTTAACCTTGGGCCCCTCTGCCCTCCTGGGAGGTTGAGGTTGGGGCTGAAAGTCCCAACCCTCTAGTCAAGCCTTGTTCTTTCCAGTGATCAACCCCCTTCCTGAAGCTACCTAGGACTCCCCAGCTGCCATTATCTCATTAGCATACAAAAGTACTCTTATCACTCAAGAGATTTAAAAGGTTTTGTTTGGTTTGGTTTGGTTTGGTTTTTGAGACAGAGTCTCACTCTGTCGCCCGGCTGGACTGCGGCGGCAGGATCTCAGCTCACTGCAACCTCTTGCCTCCCGAGTTCAAGCGATTCTCCTGCCTCAGCCTCTAGAGTAGCTGGGGTTACAGGCACATGCTCCATGTCCAGCTAATTTTTGTATTTTTAGTAGTGATGGGGTTTTGCCATATTGGCCAGGCTGGTCTCCAGTTTCTGGCCTCAAGTGATCCATCCACCTTGGCTTCTCAAAGTGCTGGGATTACAAGTGTGAGCCACCGTGCCTGGCCAGATTTAAAGGATTCCAGGAGCTGTAAGTCAGGAAACTGAAAGAAGACCAAATATCTGTTTCACAATATCACCAGCTTCTTTACAATTCCTCAGTAACCTATGACTTACAATTTTCTCTAATACAACTGTCGTCTAAGTGATGTTGGCTTACTTATCTTTCAATCCTGAAAGTTATATTAGTATATGTTTGTTGTACACAAACACAGATGTATACAGATACTAGAACATTCTTTAAGGTAGCATAAGTTGGGAAACAATCCAAATGTTTATAGGTAGGGGCAGAGTCAAGTCATTCGTCCATACAATGAAGCAAGCACTACACTGCTATAAATAGTGAGGCAAAATCTCACTCTCTGGGCCAATCTCCAAGACAGAGTGTTAAGTGAAAGAGGAAAGTGCAAGTCATTGTGTGGAGTGTCCTACCATTTGTGAGAAAAGGATGCGTGGCCATTATACACGTTTGGAATATCTCTGGAAGGATGCACAAGGAGTTGGCAATAGTAGTTGCTTCTGGGGAGAACTAAGGAAGACTTGAGAATGGAGGGAGGGGAAAATTACTTTTCATTATTCTTTTTGTTCCTTCTGAATTTTGCACCGTGTGCATTGATTATCTGGTTAATGACTAAAATAATATAAAATAAATAAATAATCAGCATCTCTTACCACACCAAAGGCGGTTTAAATAATGTCGTCAAACAATTAAATTCAATAACACTTTTAAACAAAGATTGAAGATGGCTTCACTATGGGCAGGGAAATAATATGTGACACAATTTGCAAGAACAAAAACCGTGTCTGTGAAAATCACATTAAAATGTGTTGGGAAACAGCCTGAAGAAAAGCTGTTCCTAAAATAGAACCAACAACAAATAAATAAACAAATAAACTAAGCAATGCAAATTTCTTAAAAGCACCGGGATTCCTGCATCTTTAAGTTATTTCTTTGTGGTCCTAATCCCAAGTTAAGCACCAGGGACTCCTTGGAGCCGAATGGTACCCCATGGTGGGAGCATGGCCCATATGGTACAATTAATTAGTTGATTTCAGCAAAAAATACATCTTTGACTCAGTGTTTTATACAATAGGAATAGATGGGGAATATTAACAAGAATTGAAACTGTGTGTGGAACCATATTCAATTAATTTCAAGTTTAATTAAGCCAGCTACTCTTAACCCCTATTTTTAAAGAGTGCCTCAAAGAGTACAGCCCTATCTCTACACTTTAACATCATTAAGAATCCTAAAGGGTTTTTGTTTATGTGGGTTATATCTATTATATTTACTGCATTAGAAAATAGAACTTAGAAGCTAAAAAATTAATTCATTTAAAGTTAACAACATTAAAATCCATAACATTCTATAACACAGAATGTTTTCATGAAAAATAATTATACTTTCTAAAACAAAACAACTAGTAAGAAGAGTGGTGTGGTTTTGTATTTTTGCAAATCTCTTTAACATTGAGCCTAATAGAAGACAGCTGGAAAGCTCAATTCTCATGTCTGCTTCTGCATTCGATCCGTTGGGTATGTGGTTTTGGTTGAAATTTATGAAGGAAACGCAACCTTATACAGAAATGTTGTTGGAAAAGAGAAATATTTTGATAGCCATCCCAGATCATCATCTCTCTCTATATATAGATAGATAGATTCTACACCAAAATTTGACACGCAGTTGTTTCTTAACTACTGCTTAAAGACTGCAATGTGGAATCCGAAACCACATCAGTAAACTTTTCATATCCTATTACATTAAAGCCCATTTGGTCTAACTTACGCTTTAAATAGATCTTTAACCTACACATTATTTTGTTAGATTTAGAACATATAGCTTCTATAGATCTTCCAAATGCTGATACATTTCATTATACAATATTAACAAATTACAGTAATTGATATCACCGTCCATCTAATCAGAAAAGTTTTTACACACTGGGAAGCTGCCACGCTCACAGTTTCCCAAAATGCTGATTTTCACCTGAAAACTCAAATTTTATCCTTGAAAACAAAAACAAATACTGTCAGTTGTTTCCCTTAGAATGACAGGCTACTCTTCATTTTTGGGAAAATATCTACTGCCAGAATCTAAGTATGCTTTGTCTTCAGTTGTTCTTTCAACTGAAAATGGAAGAAACAGCTTGTTGAACTCACAACTTGGGCCGTTGCACAACTGCCTTTCCGCAAAACAGCCACAGTTATTTGATATGAGCAGAAGTGCTTCATGCATCTTCCCTTTCATCACTCTGAATATTAAAAAGATGTGTGTTGCGGCCGGGAGTGGTGGCTCACGCCTGTAATCCCAGCACTTTGGGAGGCCGAGGTGGGTGGACCACGAGGTCAGGAGATTGAGACCATCCTGACCAACATGGTGAAACCCTGTCTCTACTAAAAATACAAAAATTAGCTGGGCGTGGTGGCGGGTGCCTGTAATCCAGCTACTTGGGAGGCTGAGGCAGGAGAATCACTTGAACCTGGGAGGTGGAGGTTGCAGTGAGCCGAGATCTTGCCACTGCCCTCCAGCCTGACAACAGAGCTAGACTCCATCTCAAAAAAAAAAAAAAAAAAAAAGAAGAGGAAAAAAAAAAGGGTGTTGCTGGGCACGGTGGCTCACACCTGTAATCCCAGCACTTCGGGAGGCTGAGGCAGGCAGATTGTCTGAGCTCAGGAGTTCAAGATCAGCCTGGCCAACATGGTGAAGCCCAGTCTCTACTAAAATATAAAAAATGAGCCAGGTGTGGGGGCGTGTGCCTGTAGTCCCAGCTACTCAGGAGGCTGAGGCAGGAGAACTGCTTGAACCCGGAAGGTGGAGATTGCAGTGAGTCAAGATTGTGTCACTGCACTCCAGCCTGGGCAACACAGTGAGACTCCATCTCCAAAAAAAAAAAAAGAGGGTGTGTGTCCAGGGTCCAGATTTAATAACATTAATACTTGTTACTGTTGTTTTATCAAGCTTATTCTGGAAAGCGACTGGGCTTTTCTTTTTCCCCCTACTGCTTGGTGATGAAGTATATCATGATTGCAAGGTGGTTTGGAGCCACCACCTTGATTCCTGCTAAGGCACTAGGAGTCTTTCCACCGCAACTTTTGTACCAGCATAAATGCCAACACAGTGAAAAGATGAGTAATATTTTACTAGTATTAAGAAAATAGCTTCAACCACACAAACTCCTTGAAAGGGACTCAGGGGTGTAGGGACCACACATTGAGAACCACTGAATTATGTTTTGTAATAGAAATGGAGGTAGTATATTTTCCACCATGTGGGTAAATGGTGGAGATTCAGACACAGTCTGTATAGCTAGTGTTTTGTGTCTGTCCTTATTTTTGACTCTGTGAATGGCCACCCAAGGCTGCCAAGGGCTCATCATTGAGATGGTGCTGGGCTTATTGAGCTGGATATCCTAACTCCTGGGCCTTCTGGTTTGAAAGATGTACAGGCCAGGCAGATGAGCACCAGGGCAAGCCACCTGGCCCACAGGAAAACATTCTCCCCAACAGAAACCACTTATTTTCTTCCTGTTGAAAATAAGCCTCAGAGACCCAGGCGGTCAAACAACACCAACAAAAACAAACAAAAACCCATTTTAATCTCATAAGTAGGTCAGAGTTGCACATTTCATGAGAATTGGGTCCAAAAGACCAGGTACCACTAATTATCCAGATATTTCAGTTGAGCTGATTTAGTGAGCAGTTTCCGTTCTGCACTTTACATTTTTGTGAATGCAACTGTGGATAAAGTATGTGCAGACCTAGAGTATTCTATTTCTTCTTTAAGAATATATCTCTCTGTAAAGTGTATTTATTCATACAGTAGTGCCCTCCCGCTGCCCTGCCTTATCTGTAGTTTCTCTTTCCACACTCTCAGTTACTCATGGTCCACTGTAGGGCTGAAAATAGATTGAGTACAGTACAATACAATATTTTGACACAGAGAGGCCACATTCACATACCTTTTATTACAGCATGCTGTTATAATTGTTCTATTTTATTATTATTTATTGTTACTCTCTTACTGTGACTAGTTTATAAGTTAGAATTTATCATATGTATGTATACACAGGAAAAAACATAATATATGCAGGGTTTGGGACGATCCACAGTTTCAGGCATCCACTGCGAGTCTTGGAACTTATCCCCACCAGATAAGGGGGGACTACTGTGTAATATTTGTCTATGAGTATTTTATTTAGTATATGTCTGTCCACAAAGTAGGCTTTCCTGTACCCATACATTAGAAAGACAGACAAGTAGATCTATAGAAGGCCACTGGAGAATCAGAATATGCCACACCAAAATATGTCACACCAGAATATGCCACTTCGGCATAAGGATTTTTTTTAAAATTTTTTATTTTCATAGGTTTTTCAGTAACAGGTGGTGTTTGGCTATATAGGTAAGTTATTTAGTGGTGATTTGTGAGATTTTGGTGGACCCATCACCCAAGCAGTATACACTGCACCAAATTTACAGTCTTTTATCCCTCACCCTCTTCCCACCCTTTCTCCAAGAGTCCCCAAAGTCCATCGTATCATTCGCATAAGGATTGTTTTGAGATGAGGACAATTAAGAAGCAACAAATGCAGAAAAGACAGGACCTAAATTTCCCTTTGTGAAGGTGTTTCTCCTCCCCTTTTCCATACCAAGAGGAGAACAACTCTTGTCACTAGAGACAGAAATTCAGCACCAAGACAGGTCTGCACAAACAAACCTCACCAATATCACCCTTACTTTTCATTAGGTTCCCCTATATGTTTACTCTCCCGCTTCTACAAGCCCAGGTTGCTTTTTGCTTGTTTTGTTACTTCTCTGCAAATATATCACCCTTTGTTAAAATGGTATATAAACTCCTGGGTGAAACAGCTTCTTTGGTTCTTCACTTCTTTTCTATGAATTTCCCTTCACACAAAAATTAAAATAATAACATAAAATAAGATTTGTGTATCTTTTCTCCTGATGGTCTCACTTTTGTCAGTATAATTAACAGGCCCCAGCTAAAGAACAGAAGAAGGTCAAGGAAAAATTTTATTTTCCTCCCTTAAACTATGTAGTCCAGTATGACTGAACACACATAGTCACTAAGGGAAAGTGTTCAGCTGAGGGTGGAAGGGGATGCATTGGCCAAGGTTTCAAGAGGAGAATTGACTGCTTGGATTCAGTTCTTCATTTTCTCAAAGATAAGTCACCCAATGCCCCATTGTGTTAGTCTGTCAGGGCTGTCATCACAAAGTACCACAGACTGGGTAGCTTAAACAACAGAAATTTATTGTCTCCAAGTTTTGGAAGCTGGAAGTCCACGATCAAGGTGTCAGCAGGGTTGGTTCCTTCTGAGGACCTTGAGGGAGCATTTGCTCCATGCATCTCCCTAGCTTCTGGTGGTTTGCTGGCAATCTCTGGCATCCCTTGGCTTGTAGACTCACTTCCCTGATCTCTGTCTTCAAGTGAACATAGTATCTCCTTGTGTGTGCGTTTGCCCAAATGTCCCCCTAATATCCCCTTTTACAAGGACACCATTCATATTGGATTAGGGCTACCCTAATGACATCCTCTTAACTAATTACTTTCTAGCAACCCCATTTCCAAATAAGGCCATAGAGTTATTAGGAGTTAGGGCTTCTGCATATGAGTTTGAGGGAGAGACACTCAACCCATAACACCTTTGCTAATAATACTAGCAAATTATTCATAAGTAATAGTAACATGAGGAAGAATCTAATAGAGGTGGGGCAGAGAGAGGGATGGCGAGGAGGAACCAGTGCAGATATCCCTAACTTTTTTGGCACCAGGGACCCATGTCATGGAAGACAATTTTTGCATGAATTGGGAGGTGGGGGGCAGAGGGTTTCAGGATGAAACTCTTCCAACTCAGATCATCAGGCATTAGATTCTCACAAGGGGGACACAACCTAGATCCCTCACATGTGTAGTTCACAATAGGGTTCATGCACCTATAAGCATCTAACGCCTCCATTGACCTGACAGGAGGCAGAGCTCAGGTGGGAATGCTTGCTCGCCTGCCACTCACGTCCTGCTTTGCGGCTGGGTTCCTAACAGGCCACAGGCCAGTACCAGTCCATGGCCTGGGGATTGGGGAACCCCTGAACTAATGGGGCAGAGTTTAGGAGAACAAGGGGCTCCATCCACACCATGAGAATGGGGCACTGGGGTTGTACAGAGCCAGTGGTGGCCTGGTATCCCTGTGTCCCTGTCCTATACTGGATCCGGCTCATGAGACAGATGCAGTTTATGGTCGGACTCCATGTGGTCCAGTCCTCCCTTGATAAAGAAGGTAATCCAATGGGAAGAAAGTGAACTGTCCCCGGTCCCATCGTCACTGGCTTGTCTCTGGCTTGTAAGGACCGCCAGTTTCACATGGAGTGTCTGGGACAGAGTCCTCACAAATTTGATTTGGTGCCAGTGATCTGGGGCTTTGTGGCAATCTTCTGCCCTGCTTGAGGTTACAGGCCAAGGTTCAAAGACCAGTGACCCAAAAGCCTGGTCACTAGAGTGTGGATGTTGGGTGGGGTATTCACAACCACTCTACAGAAAGCCCAATGCCTGAGGTAAGACCATAACCTCAACTCTCCTGATCTAAAAGACAAACACTCTTCTCTAAGACAAATGCTATCTCTAGGACAAATGCTATCAGAATGACAAAAAACAATTTTCTGCCCATTTCTTTTTTTTTGTTCTGACAGATGTGACTGATCTCTGGCAACAAAATGCTCCAGATAAAAGAAATCAAATACTGTCCGCAGTTTAACACTGCCACTAAATTCCATCTTTAGGTTGATTTTTGTGTCCTTTTTATCAATTCACTGCTTAATTGAGAAAATGATTGTCTAGCTCAGTTATACTATGCCTTGCATTGACCAAGAGAGGTATCCCAGTCTCATGACACTGATATCGTAACTGTCAAATGGAGGTACTTCTGTGAGGCAGAGGGCACAATTCCATGCATGAGCTTGCAATGCACGGTCTATGCCATCAGGGACTCAACATTCTAGGATTTAGTTTTCCAGATTTGTTTCTTTGATTTAATGGAAAAGATGTTTCTATTTCCCACCCTGCTATTTTTCTATTTTTATATTGAGACCAGAGTTCATTGGTACATCTTTTTGTTCCCATCAGCTTTTTCCCCTCTTGGGGTCCTGTTGTGTGCACTGGCAGTGTAGCTCAGAGGAGTTGCCCCTTGGAAAGAATTACAGTGGAGGACGGTCCTTCCCCACATGCATGCAAGTCCTCCAACACCATGCATGTCCAGCAGTGATCTTGGCGGCGTTATGGACCAGAAAGGAAAAGCCATAGTAAGAAACAGCTGTTTGGCTTGAAGGTGTGTTGGTTTGCCTATGTTTGTAACTTGCTTGCTTTTTTGCTTTGGGTTTTCAAGATGCTGGTGCTATTGGTGACAATGGCAAGGACTCCTATGTCTTGTGAACCATAACCAGCTCCTGGCATTCTCAAGTTGGTGGCAAGATGAATATCATGTGCATGGGGACTGCAGAGGCCCCATGTGGATGGATCCTTGATGCTTCTCAGATAAGACAAAACTACTTAGGAAGCAAAATTGTGATGGGAAGAATGGATCACATAAAGAGAAATATATATTTTTTATTTATAGTTTCCTCTTGGTTTAATTTACTTTTTCATTACAGGATTATAGCACTAGATAAGACATGATCTACAAACCAAACCACAAGCCACTTAGAGACATCAGGACGATGAAAATCAATTTTCTGCTAATTTGTTGTTGTTGTTGTTCTGACAGATGTGATTTATCTCTGGTTAAAAAAAAAAAAAAAAAGGCTCCAGATGAAAGAAATCAAAATTAAATACTGTCTGCAGTTTAATACTGCCATGAACTTGCATCTTTAGGTTGCTTTTTTTTGTCCTGTTTATTTTATCAATTGACTACTTGATTGAGAAAATGATCGTCTGGATCAGTTATACTATAGGTTGCACTGGCCAAGATACCAAAATCATTGCAGAACCACTGTTTTTCATTCTGATAGTTTTACTCAATAGACACTGTCCCTCTCAGATAACTAAGAAATCAGAGTAAAGGCTTCCATCAATAATGTCAGAAACTAATTTTCTCTCCTGCTTCTTGCCTTTTCCTGCAGCTCAGATGGCATGGGAACCCATTACAGTTCCCTCATAGTGGAAAGCAAGCCGAGGATGCTTGCATTGGGCCTGACCCAGGAAGTGGTGTCAAGCGCCAGGTCCCCTGGGGCAGCTCTTCCCTTCCTCTCTCTGATGTTTGCCCCCAGAGGAATGAAGATTCTTCTAGATTTTAGTACAGAATGGAGGCTGTCAGTGATACTCATATGTTAGAAAAAGCCAACAGAGCAATAATGTCTCCAAGAAATGAAAGATGCAGCTTTTAGAATGAATGGAAATTACAGTTCAGTTTTGAATTACTTGCAAGCCACTTGAAGATTTCAAAAACCTATTTCATCAACTCTAACAATAGCCCTTTACTGGTATAATTATCTGCATTTTGCAGCAGTAGAGATTGAGGTACAAAGAGAGGACATATTATACTTGCCTGAGGCTTTGATGAAACTTCTGACAATATCAAGGGACATATACTTCTAACAGTATTTTTAGCTACTCGATGGACAACAATTGCTTCTCTTTTTAAAGATCACAGTCACTGAGGAATTCACCATATTTCTGTAGTAGGGAGAATGTTTATATCTGTGTCTTGTCTTTCTGGTTAAGGGTATTTGCTTCCATCACACTACCTGACTTCAAACTATACTACAAGGCTGCAGCCAACAAAAACAGCATGGTAGTGATACCAAAACAGAAATGTAGACCAGTGGAACAGAACAGAGGCCTCAGAAATAACACCACACATCTACAACCATCTGATCTTTGACAAACCTGACAAAAACAAGCAATAGGGAAAGGATTCCCTATTATATAAATGGTGTTGGGAAAACTAGCTAGCCATATGCAGAAAGCTGCAACTGGATCCCTTCCTTACACCTTGTACAAAAATTAACTCAAGATGGGTTAAAGACTTAAACATAAGACCTAAAACCATAAAAACCCTAGAAGAAAACCTAGGCAATACCCTTCAGGACATAGGCTTGGGCAAAGACTTCATGACTAAAACACCAAAAGCCATGGCAACAAAAACTAAAATAGACAAATGGGATCTAATTAAACTAAAGAGCTTCTGAACAGTAAAAGAAACTATCATCAGAGTTGAACAGTCAACCTACAGAATGGGAGAAAATTTTTGCAATCTAGCCATCTGACAAAGGGCTAATATCCAGAATCTACAAAGAACTTAAACAAATTTACAAGAAAAAACAAACAATCCCATCAAAAAGTGGGTGAAGGATATGAACAGACACTTCT
>NW_012109807.1:169721-233434 GCF_000951045.1 Mandrillus leucophaeus | reverse complement strand
AAAGACTTGGAACCAACCCAAATGCCCATCAATGATAGACTGGATAAAGAAAATGTGGCACATATACACCATGGAATACTATGCAGTCATAAAAAAGGATGAGTTCATGTCCTTTGCAGGGACATGGATGAAGCTGGCATATTCTCAGCAAACTAACACAAGAACAGAAAACCAAACACCACATGTTCTCACTCACAAATGGGAGTTGAACAATGAGAACACATGACACAGAGAGGGGAACATCACACACCGGGGCCTGTTGGGGAGTGGGGGCCTGGGAGAGGGATAGCATTAGGAGAAATACCTAATGTAGATGATGGGTTGATGGGTGTAGGAAACCACCATCATGTGTACAAACCTGCATGTTCTGTACATGTACCCCAGAACTTAAAGTGTGTGTGTATATATATATACACACTTTATATATATGTGGAGAGGGCTTTATATATATATACATATAAATATATACACACACACTTTATATATAAACACACTTTATATATACACACACACTTTATATAAACACTTTGTGTATATATATACACACTTTATATATATGCCCTCATGTGGAGAGGGCAGCAGAAAAGCACCCCAATTTACAACAATGTCACAAAAGAAAAGCGAGCTCTAGGGCTTGGGGGATGGAGATGCAACTCTCAAATGTCAATAATCAATAGGAGAAACGTGTCCCTGACTTTCAAACAGAGGCCCTTGTGAGGGAGTTATGTCATTGGTCCGCCTTATAAGAAACTTTACTTCGGCATTTCTTGTCTTTCATGTGAAAGGAATAAGAGAGTTTGAGGTTGCAGGCAATATATATGATATATATATATGGTATTTGCTTCCTCTTTGGCAATGTAATGGCCACACCATGTCATCATCAAGGGTGTCTTTCTATCTTGGATGCAAGTTTTTACCCGGTGCATTTGTCAAAGTGCTCTTAGCTCTTGGAAAAGCACGTTCTCTGCTTCCATAAGGAAGCGAGAAGAAAAGAATTTTCCAGCTTTCTAAAAGGCAATGTGTGTTCTGTCTTAGCCACTTCCCATCACTCCCAGCCCCACCAGGAAAAGTCAGTATTCATTTTTGATGTATAAAAGTAATTGCATCTAAGTTACCTTAACCAGGCTCCATAATTCAAGTCAAAAGCAACCAAAAGCAGAATGAAAAACACATGGTAAAGAATGGAAACAGCATGGTCTATTAAAATACCTTTGCAGTTTGCTTTTATCTCTCCTTCCAGACATCCTGCCTAGGGTCGCTCTCTTCTGCTGTGCACCAGGGTCCCCCTCCTCCCTTCCCTGAGCCAGCAGTCCTGGAAAGCAGCCTTTGATGTGAGGGCTCCCCACTCCTGCAACTACCTTCTGCAAAATTACAGGAAGAGGCTGGCAGCCCCTGCGCTGCTGCAAAGACCCTGAAACAATGCAGAAGGGGGGCCAGGCACTCAGGCGGGGATATTTTCCACTTATTTTGTGGCACAGAAGGGAGGTGCATGAGAACACACGCACGGCAACACCCGGCACTCCCACACTTAGGCACAAATAGTGCTGGGGTGCAGATGTTGCCGAGGAAGTGTGGGGCTGCTGAGAATCAGCCGAGTTGCTTTGAAGCTTCTCAGAGATCTCTACTCACGTGGCCCTATCACTCCTTGGTGAATGGTGCAAGGTTTTGGCTTATTCTTTCTTTTCCTTTTTTTTTGATAAAGACTTATGTTTATAGAACTGATCAAATAGGAAGGTATTTCATGGGCTGTAGCCTAAAGGATCCAAGTAAGCTATCTGCAGAGAATGGAGGATGCCTGAGAGGGGTGTGTGGGAGTAAGAGAGCTGCCCTTGGCACTATAAGAATCCAGGCAAAAGGAAAAAGAAAACCTGCAAAGTTGGTTATTTCAGGGGACTGCAAATTTTGGTGGCTCCCCACACCAGGAAGTACATTTTTACATCACAACCACTTCAAAGACCCTCACATTTAATGCTAGAAAAATATACTGTCATGAAAAAATTCTGGAAAGAATTTCTTACTATGTGAAAAGCATTCTGTTCCCTTTAATTCTATTTTTTCCTGCTGTAGTCAATTTCATTTTGTTGTTAACAATGTACCGATCTCAATCCACTGAACTGGATGTTACATGACCCATAACATGAACTATGAAACTGACCCCGAGCTTGAAACACTTCTGTTTCAGTAAAGCCTGGACAAGACAGAGCGTCTCGTGAACACGTGGAGAGGGCAGCAGAAAAGCACCCCAATTTACAACAATGTCACAAAAGAAAAGCGAGCTCTGGGGCTTGGGGGATGGAGGGGCAACTCTCAAATGTCAATAATCAATAGGAGAAACGTGTCCCTGACTTTCAAACAGAGGCCCTTGTGAGGGAGTTACGTCATTGGTCCGCCTCATAAGAAACTTTACTTCGGCATTTCTTGTCTTTCATGTGAAAGGAATAAGAGTGTTTGAGGTTGCAGGCAGGCATTTAGGTGTTGAAGAATCCCTCTAAACCATTGTGCTTATAGTTAAGGCAGCTTCACTAGGCCCTGGGTGCCTGGGTATGAGGCTTCGGGCTCAGAGAAGGGACCCCCTCTGACAGGGCCCTGAGAATCTGCAGTTACACCTGTGGACCTCACATACTTACTAAAAGCGCTCTCAAAAGCGCCTCAGTTTGGACCATAAATTCAACGGTCACCCTAATTATGAATAACTGAGAAAGGTATATCTAGAGTATGCAGTCTACTTTATTCTTATTGCTTTGTCACAAAAACACACAACCCATGTAAATTCACCTCTGATTTCTAACGCTGTGATGCTCATATTAAGGAAAGGGTCAAAGTAACACAACCGGGTACCAGGTAAGTAATCCTGTTCCGAGAGCGCGTGGTCATAAAAGGTTCCAGTCAGCTGAAAACCTGCTGAGGGTGTCCCCTAGTCCTTCCCACCTGGAGGAACAAAGGTCCTTTTAGATTCCAGTCCTGGAGGCCCTGCGCCATCCCCAAGTGGGTGGAGGTATGTGTATATGTGTAGGGGCGGCCCGTGCCATTCATAGGTGAGATCTAGACATAGCTCAGCTGACACAGATTTGGGAGCCAGGGGCTTGCCGAGCTGTGAACACCCCATATTCCCCAAACTGCAGCTCATCTCCAGCTTCTAGTTTCCCTGCAACCCCACTTCTTTTGTCCACAAATAATTCTCGTGTCCTGTTGGCTTGCTCCCTCCCTGGTGGATCAAAGCTGGCTTGTTTGCTGGGCTTTGGAACCACCTTCCATCCCTGAGAGGTTGTGCTCCTCAGAGGCAGCCAGCCTGACTTGGAGGCCCGCCTACTACCCCCTCCTGTGGACAGGCCCTCCCACTACGCCCTTCTGCAGACAGGCCCGCCTGTGGCTGCCCCATGACCACGCTTGTCCTGTCCCTTGGCTTCGTGTGGGTCAGCTTGTTCCGCCACCTTGCCAGGCTGGTTCCTGGAGCTTCTATCTCTTGTGGCCTGGGTCACCACCCTGTCCCTGGTCACCTGTGTGGCCGGACCCTGTGTCCCTCACTGGAGTACCCTGAGCTAGGCCGCCTCAGCTCTTCCTTACCTGCTCCTCTTGCTGTGGAGATCCTGCTTCCAGCTCTGCCCTTGGCGGCTGCTCTGTACTCTGTACAGACACCCTGTTTGACGGGAGGCATGTCATGGCCTGTCCCCACGCTGGGCTTTCATTTTTACTTTGTAACCTACTTTTATCGAATGTCTGTGATTGCTTAAAAGTCAATAATGTATTTGGAGATCGGGTGAGATGGATTGCTTTAAACCTCACCTTGATAAGATAAAACAATGTTGAAAGTTGACTGTGAGCCTTTGGCGTCCTTTACTGCAGAGGAGAAGGGCAGAAGGGGATGACCTGTCCTGTTTAATGTGGCATACAAAACCCGAATCTGGGATCCAGAAGTTTCCGCCCTCCCCCCACTGCCACAAGGAGGGAAAAACGACTTAATAAACACCAGAGACCATACTGCACAATATGATGGTAAAGAAATCGCAGTTCTGCCTCTTAGTAATTGGTAGCAAAATGATAGTCTCCCAAAATGTGCACGTCTGAATTCCTGGAACCTGTGAATACGACACCTTACATGGCAAGAGGGTCTTTGCAGATGTGATTAAGTTAAGGATCCTGAGATAGGGGGATTATTCTACATCAACTGGGCAGCCCCCAATGTAATCACCAATGCCCTTATATATGAAAGATGGAGGCTGGAGAGCCAGGGTGAAAGAGAAATGGGAAGTTGCTGTGCTCTGGACTTTGAAGATGGAAGAAGGGGCCATGAGCCAAGGAATGCAGGCAGCTTCCAGAAGCTGGAAAAGGTGCGGAAACATACCTCCCCTAGAACCTCCAGAATGTATCCCTGCTCATACCTTGATTCTGGCCTAGTGAGACCCGTTTCAGACTTCTGACCTCCAAAAATTTAACACAGTAAATCTGTGTTGCTTTAAGACAGAACGTTTATGGTAATTTGCTAGGGCACCCATAGGAAACTAGTACAGCGACTAGAGCTCCTTAGTTCAGATACTTTTCTGGATTTGTTCCCTCATCTGCAACTGAGGAATTGTATTTGTCCCTGCACCAGGTGGCTGCTGTGAAGACGGCGGGACAGTGCAAAGCAAGTCAAGCCTACGGGGTACTTTCTGCCATACACCGTGGGCTCAGTTGACGGTAGCCGTGGCTGTTAGTGCTTCCTTGAATCCCTGCAAGTGATGGACAAGGTCACCGTTATTATTCTCATTTTACAGGTGTGGTTCTGGGAAGTTAAAACCTTGCCTGGGCCCAGTGTGAGTGGTAGAACTAGGACCTTGTGCCCTGGCAACCTGACTCGCCAGCTCCCACCTCCCTTCCTTGACAAAATGCAAGTGTAGTGGAAGTTTTTAAAGTGAAGTTTCAGTGGTGAACAAGGGACATTAAACTTGGATCCTAACAAGAACACTGTGACCAGTGATAGGCATTGTTGGGGCTCAGCAAACGACACCCCAAAGTGTGGCGCTGTGGCCTGCTGAGTGCTTCGAATCGAAGCACACTGTTCGGCCTCTGAAGCAAAGTCTGTCTCTGATCTTCTCCTGTCCTCCTCCTGTTTCCTTTCCTCCCTTAAGGCAGGTCAGAGAAGCCAGAACCACTCTTCCTACAAAATAAAACTTAGAAATAGGCCAGGCATGGTGGCTCATGCCTGTAATCCCAGCACTTCGGGAGGTCGAGGCAGGCAGATCACCTGAGGTCAGGAGGTCTAGACCAGCCTGGCCAACATGGTGTAACCCCGTCTCTACTAAACGTACAAAAAATTAGCTGGGTGTGGTGGTGGGCACCTGTAGTCCCAGCTACTTGGGCGGCTGAGGCATGAGAATCGCTTGAACCTCGGAAGCAGAGGTTGCAGTGAGCTGAGATCGAGCCACTATACTCCAGCCTAGGCAACAAGAGCAAAACTCCATCTAACAAAACCCTAGAAATATTACTGTAAGGTTTCCCTGGCCCTTTTGTGTAGGAATGGGCTATAAAGAAATTCCCAAACCTATCTTGTCTGAAAGGAGATCCTAAGACCTCATTCCACAGAGGTCCTGCCCTGTGTCTGGGAGGAAGGACTCCCAGACCAAGATGAATCCAAGCAGACAGGACTTGTTGTGGTTCCCCACTCAGTCTGTTGCCATTAGGCCATACCCTTTATGTCCAATCACATTTTTACGCCACTATACACTCTTCATCAAATCTAAACATAAAAATGGACAGTCTTCTCTGGGATCTTTGGGTCTTCATTTCTGAAGCCTCCCATGACGTGAAATAAATTAGTTATGCTTTTCTCTTGTTAATCTAGATTTTGTAATAGGAATGCCAGCCATGACCCTTATAATGGGGAGGAAGAGTTTTGTACCATTCCACCTCTACAATATGAATTACAGTCAAAAAGTTTCTAAGATCTCAAATTAAACATATACCAATAGATTATTCACACCTTCATCCTTCAACAGACATTTATTTAGTGCCTACTAGACACCATTCACTGTAGTAGGTATTGGGGATATCTCAGTGAACAAAATAGAGTTTCTGCATTCATTGGAGTTCACATTTTATTGGAGGAGAGATAAACATATATATATATATGTATGCAGATGTGTAGATGTGTGAGATAGCAAGTAAATCAGGGTAAGGAGCTAGAAATTGATAAGGAGTGTCATTTTAGATGAAGTGTTTAGGGGAAGCTCTCAGACTGGGTATGAATGAAGGAAGGAGGAAGCCTTGTGTTTGTCTTGGAGAAGAGTCTGACAGAGATGCCAGCAAGTGTGATAGGCCCTGGGGCAGGGCAGTGTTTGGCACAGCTGGGTCAGGGCAATATGACTGGAACCCCTCTAGATGGACAGAGAGAGAAGGAAGAGATGAGGTCAGATTCCTGGGGCATGGATCATGTAGGGATCTGTCGGCTACGGTTGGAGTTAGGATTTTATTTCGACTTGGGAAGCCATTGGAACATTTGGGAAAAGGAGACATACTGTCTAATTTAAGTTACAAATATGATCACTAATTTTAAACAGAGACCTGTGGTTAAATGGAGCTCACATTGGCCTCTGGGGTTGCCTGGTTGCTCCTGGCGGAGGCTGGCGGAGGTTTGCAGACACTTCCCAGGAAAGAGTGAAGCACAGCAGACAAAAGTAGAAGCAGCTCAGGGCAGCATGCCAGAATCCTGCCAGGGCTCATCAGCAGCCGGAGTGGAGGATATGCTGCCGCTGCTGCTTCATAATAGTAGCTGAAGGGTTTATCAATCCTTCTACCCAACTTTCATTACTTTAACAATGTTGAACTTGCCACTATGAGTTTCCAAACTGGCTGACTTGTGGAGAGCCCTGTCTTAATTAGAAGGTCCTCATCCCACTCTTCCTTACTGCCTGCAGAGTTTTTCCACCTGAGAGTGTTTGTAGACACGGAACTGTGGGTGTTCTTATTTCTCCCCTCACTTGGATGATCGCCCATGCTGGTTAATTGGAGTGCCGACACATTTGCACCTGCTCACAGATTTTTGCATTTTCAATTTGCAAGAGGAGAGAAACAGGGGCCTAAAAGGAGTTTGTCTCAGGCACTTTCCACATCTTAGCTTTATGTCTTACACGCGCTATTGTTTTTTCACTGGACCTAACTGATTTGGACGTCTTGTTTGACCTCTGTCTTTGATTTTGGGATTGGAAGGGCATAACATTTGGCCATTGGTTCTCTCTTCAATGTAAATAAAGTTGAAGTAAAGAGACTATTCTCTCTCGCCTGCTTTTTTGGTTCCTAAAGTATATTTAAAGAGAGCAAAATATTACAGTTTCCTAGTAAGTTAATTAAAAGATTCTGAAGAAAATTGGACAGCTTTTCTAAAAGGAAGTTTACAGAGTTCAGAATTTTTTCAGCATTTCCATCCTCTTCTCTTCCCCCAACACACACGGACTCATACAGAGACACACACAGACACACGCAGAGACACGTGTACACAGAGACATGTGCACACACAGACACACCCACACAAACTAATACATTAGTAAATGGAAGCTTCCAAGTCAGGGAATCTACTCCTTAAGCATACATTATCATCAGATATTAATACTTATTGCGTTCAAAAATTCCGTTTAAAAAATACGTCCTTGTGCTACGTATCGAAAGGTAGGGAGTGAATCTGAAACCTGGTTCCCAGCTAGGATTGCAGAAGGGAAAAGTACTAGCCAAGAAGAAATACTTCTAGCTCCTTCCTTTGGATTTCAACACTCCTTGAACCCAGCTGAATTAAACACAACAGTTTGGTTCAGCAAATATTTATTAGGCAGCTGTGCACTGTGTACAAGTTACAGTGCTAGCTCTCAGGGTTTAACTAGGGTGGATGAATATACTTCCCAGCCTCTTGAGAAGGTGCTGAAACTAAAGGGAGAATTAAAAATGAAAAATAAAAATAAGTTCAAGTCCTCATTCTTTTTTTTCTTTCTTTCTTTTTTTTTTTCTTTTTTTTTTTTAAAGGAATCTCTCTCTGTCACCCTGGTTGGAATACAGTGGCACGATCTCAGCTCACTGCAACCTCCACCTCTCAAGTTCAAGCAATTTTCCTGCCTCAGCCTCCTGAGTAACTGAGATTACAGGCACATGCCACCATGCCCAGCTAATTTTGGTATTTTTTAGGAGAGGCAGGGTTTCCCCATGCTGGCCAGGCTAGTCTTGAACTCCTGACCTCAGGTGATCTGCCCACCTCGGCCTCGCAAAGTGCTGGGATTACAGGCGTAAGCCACCGCGCCTGGCTTCATTTTTAAGATGAGGTCCTTTCTCCGTTGTGGGGACTTTCCCAAGTTTCTAGTGGGATTAGTGTGAAACTGGCATTGCACTGCCTGCGTTCGAATCCGGCTTCCCCTGTACTGCCTTTGTTCCCCTTTGCTTCTCAGTGCCTCAGTGTCCTCACCTGTAAACAAGGAAACCAGAAGCACTCATCACAGAGCCACCCTACACATCTGTGTGTGTGTGTGCAGCACACCCAACACTGCTGCACACGCCATGAGCACTCAAACGTCAACAACTACTATCTCTCTAATTCAGAGCTTTGCTTTATTTTAAATTTGGAATCCAAATTAGTCCTATTCCAGATTCTTTATGAAAATGATTTTTTTCTTTTTTCCCCTTTTACTTTGGGGAGCCAAGAGACTTCCTTATTTCATTTTACAAAATGTTGGATTTTTGAAATGTCCAAAAGAGAACAAAGAGAAGTGAGGTAGTCTCGTCCTTAAGTCATTACCCCCCCCTCAACACATCTGGCATATTTTCTGGTACCTTCGAAGAAGTCCTATCACTTTCCATCTCCATATTGTTCACATTCCTTCCCACCTGTAATGTTCTCAGTGTCTGCTAATTTCTCCTTTCCTCGAGGCGCCACGTCCCTTTCTCTGTAAACTTTACCCCAAGTATTTAAAAACATCATAGATTTTTGCCCTCAATACCTGAAGCATTCGTTTATGTCATTCAAACCTTGTTGTCCCTTGCATATGGCAACAGGGTTGCTCTTTTGCAATTCAAGTCTAATGCCAACTGGATCGGAAAGTACTGGAAAGAAATACATTGGCCGGGCACGGTGGCTCACGCCTGTAATCCTAGCACTTTGGGAGACCAAGGCGGGCGGATCGCCTGAGGTCAGGAGTTCGAGACCAGCCTGGTCAACATGGTAAAACCCTGTCTCTACTAAAAATACAAAAATTAGCAGGGTGTGGTGGCCTACACCTGTAATCCCAGCTACTCAGGAGGCTGAGGCACTAGAATCACTCGAACCTGGGAGACGGAGGTTGCAGTGAGCTGAGATCGTGTCACTGCACTCCAGCTTGGGCAATAGAGTGAGACTCCATCTCAGG
Organism: Mandrillus leucophaeus; assembly: GCF_000951045.1. Lineage (NCBI taxonomy): Eukaryota > Metazoa > Chordata > Mammalia > Primates > Cercopithecidae > Mandrillus > Mandrillus leucophaeus. The sequence goes on along the minus strand of NW_012109807.1, from coordinate 224,075 downwards.
AAAAAAAAAAAAAAAAGACATTATCTTTAACTTGGTTGCACCCTCGGCAATGAATGACACGGTTCTAAGTTTCAGTTTCCTTCTCTGAAAATAGGAATAATAACAAAATTAATAATAATGTTTACCTATAGGGCTGTTGTGTTAAATGAGCTTAAACATAGTTCCTGGATATCATGATCATTCAATAAATTTTAACTTTTTTTTTTTTTTTTAGATGGGGTCTTGCTCTCTTGCCTAGGCTGTTTTCAAATTCCTGGGCTCAACCAATCCTCTTACCTCAGCCTCCGAAACTAGCTATTATTTGTAATAGACTAAGTCATTCTGGTTGGTTATTTACAATTTTTATAATTGGTGGTAATAATTAGACTGTTTTGTGTTTGCATAGAATTTTGCATTATCAAAACTTTCATGATTAGTCTTACTGTAGAAAATTTAGTAAACTATTTAAAATGTAGAGAAAAATGTAAAATTACCACTAGTCTTGTCCTTCAGAATCAATAATTTTATATATTTTTGTGTATTTTTTCAGTTCCTATATTATGAATATTGTTTTCTAGTCTGAATTTTAAAAATTAAAAGTTCTATGCAAACTTTACTTTTGGTGGTTGCATATATTCCATACTATAGCTGTATCATATTTTATTTAACAATGCTTCACTTTTGAGCTATTGCACTGTTTGTTGGTTTAAGTTATTACATATTATTACATATACATATATATATATAAAATGTTTTCATATAACCCATTGTGCCTTCATCTTAACCATTTCATCTTCCTACAAAGGATACGACTTGGAGTAGAATATTCAAATCATGTCATTTTCTATTTTGTGTTCATACAAAACCATGAACTGATACGTTGAAATTAGTCTAGATTTATCTGCACAGAACTAAGTCCACGCAAAAAAGCACTATGATGGCTTTTACTTAACATGAAAATAGGTGGTTCCCACAGCCGCTTCAGATGCCATCTAGACATGCTTACTCTTTAAAGACTAGAATGACAAAACTTTGGGAGGCTGAGGCAGGCAGGTCACCTGGAATCAGGAGTTCATGACCGGTCTGGTCAATGTGACGAAACACCATCTCTACTAAAAATACAAAAATTAGCCGGGCGTTGTGGTAGGCGCCTAAGTAATCCCAGCTACTCGAGAGGCTGAGGCAGGAGAATCGCTTGAACCCAGGAGGTGGAGGTTGCAGTGAGCCGAGATTGTGCCACTGCACTCCAGTCTGGGTGACAGAGTGAGACTCCTTCTCAAAAGATAAATACATAAACAAACAAACAAACAATTAAAAAAGACCAAAATGAAATTCTTGCACTTTCCTCTTAATATCTAATAACGTGTTCCTCCTTAATAAAACACATCAAGCATGTTTTATACATTGTTGCCATGATATAGTTTTAGTTCAGTTTAATTTTTCTGTGTTACTTTCTAACTGCAACAGAAGTCCTGTGTTAAAATGGATTTCTTATTCCTCTTTTCTCTATCTAAAATGTATCCACTAAATTCAGATGAAGTACCAAATTGTAAAACATTAAATTTCTCAGAACTTATGTGAGTTCTTTTCTATTTTTTCATCCACAGTTTAGTGTATTAGAGACTAAGTGAGGAGGTGCTGACAAATCAATGGTAATTAAAAAACATCATTAAACAGATTTTGTGGGGGCATGGAGGGCATGCAGATCAAGGCACAAGGTGGTTGAGCTTTTCATGATTCCAAAGGGACCAGTAATAGTGTAGAAATCAATTACCAGATCATACTTTGAACTGATGTTATATTGCTATATTCTAATAACGTGTCTTATCTAAATCTTTTTCTTTTTACTTCTCATCTATCCAACTATTATGAATATTTTAATATGTTGACTAAACAAATTGGTCATAATGATATATAGAGATAACCAATTTTCAAGGAATTAGATTTTGAATTAACAGTAAAAGACGTTGACCATAAATTGGACAGAAAGCGGAAGACCCAAATAACTTGATTTTTAATATACATAAGTATATATATATACACATATATATGTTTTTGTTAATTATAATTTACAGTTTCCCACATAATTTAATGTTTTTGGATCCACCTTAAAATATCTCACAGTGGTATTTTTTTTTAAAAAAACTACTATTAAGTTAATGGTTAATCTTTCAATCAAAGACATCTTAGAATCAATAAATAAGATAATAAATTGCAAGAATAGTTATCTTTGAGTAGTAAGAGTATGTACGATTTTCCATTTTCTTCTTTTTGCTGGTCTGTATTTTTTATAGTAAACATAGATTATTTGTAGAGTGAAAAAATAAAAACTATCAATATAATTTTACCTCTTTCTTTGGTGGGGAGAGAATGAATGAATTAAACAGTCTCTGGGCCATATCTTGTAAATATGAAATATTTTAGAGATCGGTAGAAAGCATTCAGGTCCCTGTGCTTTAGGTCATGGGAATGCAGTGAGAGGCATGGCTTGGCCTGGCCTTGGGGATCTGAAATCAATGGAGAACTCTGGAAACTCTGAATAGAACAATGAAACCTAAAAGTACGAAATGTGCTGAAAGGCAAGATGGTGGGTGAGCAGTCAGGGAACACTGTATTGGAAAATATGCAACTTTTCATGGAAGTTATGCACTAAAATATTTTTTAATGTAAGAAAATGCCTCCAAAATGTCATCATTTGAGTGGATTAGTCAGCTACTCAATTAAATACAAAAACTTGTGTAAGGGGCCAGAGGGATCTCAACATGTAATAGACTTTATTCTAGCCCATCCTGGATACCCCAAAACCCTGACTTGGTCATTACACATTCTATGTATATACTGAACACTCACATGTACCCTATAAATATGTAAAATATTATGTATCGACAAAATTTTAAAAGCTTAGCAATAAAATAAAATTCAAATAATATTCCTCAAGAAACAAATAAAACAATGATAATAAACTTACATACAGCAAATATGAGCTACAATAGCATTAATCTGTAACGCAGGTGTTTATTAACACTATCTTTGGACCTCAGAATAATTTAGAAAAAAAAAGACTGGACAGACAACTTTTTTTTTTCTTTTTAGATTAGACTTGATAAAGTGTCTTACATGGATTCTGGCTAGAGGATGTTTATATATATGATTCTATTATCATATATATGGCATCTTATCCGTATTGAGATTGTTACACAATTGACCTGAGCATTACTTAGGACTGTGTATCTTGGAGTTTGCCCTGCTCTGGAAATTGTAAAATATTCATGCATTTCCTTTTCAAAGCATGCAATAGCTCTCTGGGCTTTCAAACCATCAGCTGCGAAGAGTCATGTTGTATAAACACACTTTCCCAGAGTAATCAGACTCATCAGTAATTTGCCATTTCAGCCCAGGCTTTCCGGAAATTCTGTCAGGGAGAAAAAGTTCAAGTGCACTGTGGTTTGCCCCCTTTCCAATGTTTATTTTATAATATTTCTTCTTTTGCTTTCCCCTTAAAAAATGTTTTCCGTTGTTTAAAACGGATTCCCACTGAGAGGGGGCAGGAGTTCAATTTTATTTAAATCTCTCCTCATTCCCGATGAGCAGGGGTTCTCTGTCTTCAAGCTGACACCCCCGGTAGCTCTGGGCAGGGCGGCTTCTGTTCTTGGGCTCTGTCGTTGGTGGGAGCCAGCTGCCAGCACCACCTGCATCTCTGCTGTGGTCGGCGAGCTCCCAGTGCCCGAGAGCTTCCTCCCAGGGCTGGGACACTCCCTCTGTCTGCAAGGAACAAGACGCCTACAGAGCTGCTGTCCAAGCCTGCTGCAGAGACAGGCTGGGAAGGATGGCAAGGGTGAGAGAAGAGCACGGGGGAACCAGTGGCGCTTACCTGCGATGTCAGGGTTCTGTCTTCTGTCCTCCAGCCCGATGAGCAGGGACAGCGGCCGTGCAGGCAGATGGCCGGGTTGGATGGCCTCAACCTTCTGTGCAGCTGCCAGCCAGCTGCGCTGCCCTTGTCAGTGGCGCTATAAATAAGGCACGTCTGGACATCGGCCAGGCCCAGGAGATAAGAACCCAGCCCCTGGCTCCCACATGCCTTTTAAGGTCTCTAGATTAAAGGAGGCTCAGCTTCCAGATGGGAAGGGGCTGCCATGTCCTCACTTGTCCTGCCTGCTTCAAGGACAGCCCAGGCATCATATTTTCCAGGAATCCCAAGGGTGGCTGAACTGGGAAGGCCATCAGCGCCAGAAAGGGACCTCACTTTGTCATACAAGAGGCAGAGCCTCCAACAGGCTGCCCAGCTCCATCTCTGTGAACCCCTCAGATTAGGTGACTGGCTTGGAGGCCCAGGAGTGGAAGGACACTTCCCCCAGGCCACACAGCACCTCAGTGAGCTGGGAAATGTGGATTTCCAGTGCTGCCTTTTGGAACAAGCTCACTGACCTTCTCTTTGGCTTACGAGGGCCTTTGCTTGGGTGAGAGGATGTTGGGAAGACCGAACAATCGGCTTAACAAATGCCAGGCATTTGTGAAGCCGTGGAGTGGTATACATTCGCGGAAAGTTCTCTGCCTCCCTATCCTCCCTGCTCATACGTGATTATAAGGGTTTCCTGAGCCACACACTGTTTTCTCTATAGAATTACAACAGTGAAATCTTCCCGGAGCCTTTTTAAAGCCATATGCTGGGAGAGGAAAGAGGAAACTGATTTGGGGAACCAACAGCCCCTGATTCTTCCTTAATGTCTTACTTACGAGTATGCTGAAAAGGCACTCACCCATGACGAGGGCCAGCCTCTTCCGAGGACTGTTTGGCGACAGCTGTCTGCATTACCACAACAATCCTAAGCCCGCAGATTTATTCCAAGGAAAGAATAGTGGATGTGGGCAGCGACGTAACCGCAAGGACATTTCTCGAAGCTCTTTTTTTCTTGGAATTAGGAAAAGTTGGAAACAACCTAAATGGCTAACAAAAGGGGGCTGATTAAATGAGAAGTAGTGTATAAAAAAAGCAGAACAGACCAGTCACACTGGCTTATGCCTGTAATCCCAGCATTTTGAGAGGCTGAGGCAGGAGGATCACTTGAGCCCTGGAGTTCAGGACGGCAGTGAGTTATGACCGTGTCACTGCACTCCAGTCTAGGCAACCAAGCAAGACCCTGTCTCTAAAAATAAAATCAAAAATAAAGCAAAGCAAAACATGCTGCAACCTTTAGAAATGTCAAAGGAGAATATTTAATGATATAGGAACAATACATATAATAATATATTGAAAATAAAAAGCAAGTCATGGCTGCGCCTGTAATCCCAGCACTTTGGGAGGCCGAAGAGGGGCAGATCACATGAGGTCAGGAGTTCGGGACCAGCCTGGCCAACATGGTGAAACCCTGTTTCTATTAAAAATACAAAAAAAAAAAAAATTAGCCAGGCGTGGTAGTGGGCATGTGTAATCCCAGCTACCTGGGAGGCTGAGGCAGCAGAATCGCTTGAATCCAGGAGGCGGAGGTTGCAGTGAGCCAAGATCGCGCCATTGCACTCCAGCCTGGGCAACAACAGTGGTCACCCTTGAGGGGAAAAGGGCGTATGTATAATATGAAGTTACTACACACAGGTAAGCACCCCCTCCCACACACACACACACATACACACACATCCTGAAAGGATGTACCACAAATGTGGAAGGTGGTGATGGCTGGAGGAACGGATATGGCTGATTTTATTTTCTTCTTTGTCTTATATGCAATCTCTAAATTATTTACAATAATGTTGTATTCCTTTTATAAGAAAATTAACTTCATCTAAAATCTTAGTTTCTGCGAATCAGAAGACAGCTTTCTGTGTTTCTGCATTAATGAATCTCAGTTTATTTTAAGGTTACAGAATTCCTTGGGATTTCCCCACTCTTTGGAAAAACCTATGTAAGGCCCAGAACCTCTTTTTCATGCCAATTCCAATGATCTGATGTAGCTGGATCTGTCAAATCCTCCAAGTGCCCCTGTCAAGGCAAAGGCAAGGCAAGAAAGAGAGAAAGAAAAGAAAAAAAAAGCACTAAGAGAAAAAGAAGGAAAAAGGAAATAAACTTTATATAATATATGCAATCATAATGTATATTTTTATCACACCCAGTCACTTTTATCCGACCTAACATGCCCCATTTATGCTCCAATCAGTACATTAGAAAGGCACTTAATGGGCCTTTTATTTAAAGGAGGTACATGTTCTGATGATTGTTTTGTTTTTTAAAAATTATTTTTAACTTAAGTAATGACCTCCTGATCTGACTGTGTGATAAAGAGGAACTCTTCTTTTACTTAGAACTCATTTTCAGTGATATGTATGTTGGAAGAGGGGACCCCTTTCCTGACCTGGCTCCTGTAGTACGGAGGGGCCCGAAATCCTTTAATTTCCTCATCTGTCTACAGAGACCAGCATGGGGTTGCCTCCCCCATGAATAGGACCTGGCCTAAGACATAGCACTGGGTGGTTTCAATGCTTTTGTGTTGAGTCTTATTGCCAGAGGAGCCTCTATAACAGACACAGCCCTGGGCAGAGCCTGCAGGCTGAGACCCATTCTCTGGACTATTATTTGAATTTGCGGTGCCGAAGCCCTGCTTGGACTATCCAAAGTCCTTCTCGAGTAAGTGCTGACTGCCTACCGCAGAGACTAGCCAGCTGAACCATGGAAAGCATCCTGCAGGTGTCCAGGGAAGAGGGGGCACTTCCAGTCTCAGGTCAGCCTCTGGAGTAGGGTAGAGTTTCTCAAGAGAAGGACAAGATCAGGAAGAGATGGCACTAAAAGTCCTAAGGAAGGACCTCTCTTGGAGGAAGCTAGGCTGGAGGACAAGGAATTGGGGTGCCCAAATAAAGGACTTTCTGAAAGGGCTCGCCAGTTTGCAAGTCTCATCTTTGATCTCTGGGAACAGCCCACCAAAATGAACGAGAGGAAAAACAGTTTTCTCTCTACCCTTCATGAATTCTTAGCTGGGATGCCCTGGAACACAAGACAGATCAACAGGAGAAAAACAAACAAGTTGAATATTAAATAGTGTGGATACCTTCTATATCCACGGGAGTTACACAGTGAGCTGAGCAAATCTCTAGGGTAGATCCAAGAGGGAGTTGAAACTTTGGACTGATATATCATTTTCTGAAACACAGAAAAAATGGTGTAGGAAAGCCCTGTTATGAGGGAGAGGAATGCCCAGAGAAAGCAAAGAAAATGAACAAAATGGATCATATTAAGTTGGCACCTTCTCCACAGATACATGTCAAGGGATTTAGTCATCCTTCTCTTCCTGGTGCAGGAATGGAGATTTCCTTCATAGATGTAAATACTCTTCAAAAGGGTAACTTTTCCAGCATATTTAGGGGTGGTGTGTTTTGGTCTCTAACAATAGCATCTGTTGGGACTCAGGAAACGATACTCCTAAGTATGGGGCTTTGGCAAATTCACTACTCAGAAGGCCTCAGCAACAGCCTTAGCAGCAAGCCCCTCTGACCTTTTCCAGCCTTCCTATCTTCCACCTCTTTTCCTCCCCTGCAGCTTTCAAAGGAACCAGAATCCTCTTCCCATAGTGGGTCATAGAAATCAGAACTCTCCCGCAAAGCCAGCCATAACACCTGAAAGTATGGCCCTACCCTTCTCCTGCCTTTCTGGGCAAGAGCTGGCTGTAAAGAAATTCTCTGAGCTGCCATGTCTGAAAGGAGATCATAAGATCTTCATTCCAGAGGGCTCTGCTCTATAGCTGGGAGGAAGGATTGCCACACGGAGAGGCCAAGAAGAATCTGAGCAGACAGGCCTTGCTGAGTTTTCTCACTCAGCCTGTTAGCGTTAGATCATTCCCTTTTCATCGTATTTCCACGTGACTGTCCATCCCTCATCAAATCTAAGCATAACAATGGACAGCTTTCCTTGGGCCTTTTGGGTCTTCATTCTGAAGGCTCCCATGTCACATAAAGCTTTGATGAAATAATTTTTTTTTAGACAGGTCTCTTTCTGTCACTCAGGCTGGAATGCAATGGCATTATCACAGCTCACGAACTGCTGTCTCAAACTCCTGGGCTCAAGCAATCCTCCTGCCTTAGCCTCCTGAGTAGCTGGAACCACAGGCATGCACCACCATGTCTGGCTAATTTTTAATTTTTTTTTTTTTATAGACACAGGGGTCTTGCTATGTTGCCCAGGCTGGCCTCAAACTCCTGTGCTCAAGTGATCCTCTTGCCTCAGCCTCCCAAAGTGCTGAGATTGTAGATGTGAGCCATCGCACCAAGCTTATTATGCTTTTCTCTCGTTGGCCTGTCTTTTGTTAGAGAAGTGTTGGCTGTGACCCTGCTGAAGGCAAGGAAAGGTATTGTATGTTTCTACCTCCACGCAGCCCTGCTTCACATTCTTCCCGCTCCACGCTGACTCACTCTCACAGTCTTGGCGATGGGTGAGATGTGAGGGAGGGTGCCTGCCTGACATTCACTACCCACAGCAGACACTGTGGGAAGGAGCCACATCTGCCGGGGGTGCTGTGGCCAGGACTTGGGACTGTGGTCAGGACTGGGAGTGCCAAGGAGAGGAACTGCCCATGAATGTGGCACTTGCCTGTCTTCTACGGTATCATAGGGGAAAGGTGGACAGATACTTCTTGGTCATGTTTTCAAAAACTTGGAGACCAAAACCACAAGACAGATAGGTCTGAAACAAACATTTTTTATTCAATTTGGGAAATATGTACTGAGCCTCCACTAGGAACCAGACACTGACAGGCACGAGGATAGACAGGATGGAGACTCACAGATGGCCATGAGCTCCTCCTGTTTATCCCCAGCTTTTCAGCCTGGGTGAGGGCACCTCACCATGGGCAGTGTCTCCTGCACAATCTCAGCACCCCCAGGCCCATGCACTCAGGCATTTTGCCTGTGGGACGTAAAATCTTCTTGTTCATCCATCAGTGTTGTTCATTCATTTTTCCAAGAACAGTCCATGGAGCTTCTTCCATGTGCCAAGCATTGTACTAGGTCTTGGAGCCTCAGTCCTGAACATAACAGAAGAACCTCAGGTCAAGGAGCTTGCGATGAACTAACTGTGCACTGTTGTCATAGCCTGAGGCTCTCACCTTGAACCTGGAGCACCTTCCCTTATAGTCACTGTAGGTGTCATTTACCACTGTTGCCACCACCCTCATCTTTGAGGGAGTCACTGTCACTACAGCTTCTTGCTCTGGGGTGGGCAGCCTTAAACTTTCTGTGAACCTGGTTCTGTGGCTCCTTGAGCCTGCCAGAGCTGAGCTTTGTATGTGGGATGGGGCGCATCGTCCGGTCAGCCACCTGCGTGCAGCACAGGCCCATGGCTGTAAGCCTAGCGCTGCTGAGCCTGCCGGGGGCTGTTTGTGCTTCTCATCTGTCACAAGGACCAGTCAGGCCCACGTTTCCCTCCATTTCCTCTATCCTACCCAGCTAGACTGCTGCTGGGACTGCCTTTTCCTCCTCTCCCTCCCTGAACTGAGATGCCATGGGGTTGGGGGTAACGCACCTGGCCCCTGGCTGGAGGGAGCTGGGTCTCTTTCACCATGGACAGGCTTTTCCCTGCTAGCTTGGTGGTTTGCATGTCAGAGGAAGACAGCTAGCCAAGGAGCCAGAGAAGGATAACAGAGAGGTGAGAGGAGAAGCACTTAGTGCTGGGGCAGAGAGAATAGGGTTTTAGGAGGGAGTGCATGAAACGATATCATTTTTTGTAAGCTGAAAAGAGTGTAGACCAAGGAAAGCGTTGTTTTTCCGAACTGGAAAGTCCTCAGATGCAGAACCAGTGTGTGTTGGGGTGCAGAGGATGAGCGGTTTGTGAACCGCGTTGCTTACCAAGCGCCTGTCTGCAGAATCTGGAAGGACAAGCCCAGCCTCGTTTTCAAGTGAATACCTTTGATTGCCTAACCATTCCATTCGCTATTCCTGAAACCTCTACATAAACATTCCTTCGCACTTCCCGGAACAATAAACAGGCAGGAAAGGTTGCATAAATGTCCAGTAAGTGTAAATACATTTACGATCAGCTCTGGGAAGTTTCAACCTGAAAAATAGCACCACCATTTGCCGGTGTACAGAATCCAGGCACCTCTTCTTTTGGAACTTGGCTTGTGCTGAACCTAGTTTAGGTGTTGAAATGAACCACGTTACCCTATCAGGGAATTGACTCAATAATAATCTCAGTATGATGTTAAGGAGTTTGGGCCATAACCTGGAAAGATACAGTCCCAAAGGCCATAACGTTGAATGTTGAATTCCCCAAAGACCCACATCCCTAAAGTTTAAATCCCCCAAATTTCAATCCTTAAAGATCAAATTCCCCTAAATATAATTCTAGAAAAAAAAAAGGAAAATTCTTTACAAGACATTTATTTACATTTTTAAAAGGGGACTTATTAGATAAACATAAAAAAAGTCTACTTCATAGGCCACTAAACGGAATAAAATAGTCAATAATAACATATATCTTTTTACAAGCATAAACACTGTAGGTATACTAACGATAGTCGTACAGGTATAACAGTTACGAGCAGGTGAACCAGATTCCTAACTGTGGTCATGTGAACTATCATTATGGACAACCTGTCTTTTGATGAGATTGATCAAAAACTACATGAGGCCGGAGGCCATGGGCTCACGCCTGTAATCCCAGCACTTTGGGAGGCTGAGGCGGGCAGATCATGAGGTCAGGAGTTCGAGACCAGCCTGACCAACATAGTGAAACCCCATCTCTACTAAAAAAAATACAAAAATTAGCCAGGGGTGGTGGCAGACACCTGTAATCCCAGCTACTCAGGAGGCTGAGGCAGGAGAATCACTAGAACCCAAGAGGTGGTGGAGGTTGCAGTGAGCCGAGATCACACCACTACACTCCAGCCTAGGTGATAGAGTGAGACTCTGTCTCAAAAAAAAAAAAAAAAAAAAAAAAAAAAAAAAAAAAAAAAAAAAAAAACCTACATGATGGTCACTACCACATATGCAGTCACCTAAAGAACCAAGACCTTGAGACATTTTGTCCTTCACAAACCTGGATATACAAAAAGGACGTCTGTACTTATTGAGAACGCACACAAATAATGCTTACATACAAAATCAACATTGTGATAATGCACTTTCATGGAGTCAAATTTGCAAAAAAAAAGAGCATAAAACAAATTAGAACTCTCTCAAAGTCTTTACATGATTTAAACCTCCAGTATTGGAAATGATGCAAGAACGAAATATATAGCAGAGAGAATTGTAAAAAATAATGCTGCCAGTTTAAAATAGTGGGAAACAAGTTTAAAAAGAACCCTCCCCCACATAAACTAAAAAGAAAATTCAGCATGTGAAAAAGTGTAGTACAGGGATGCATCATGGGCAATTGCACAGAGATAGTCCACAAATGCTGGCTGACTTTCACTATCATTAATTTTATTTTGAAGTCTTACATCAAAAATTTTCTTTTAGGACATGGCCCTCCTGAGAGAATACATTTGCCTCCATTTTCTATATGATGCTGTTCTTTTTGAAATTCTTCTATGAGTCCGTGTACACTGACATGAGCAATCCCCGTTAATTTTTCCCATCTTCTGTGCCATGCGTCTAAGTTGTTTTGTGTACAGGGAAATTCATTCTGCACACATGCCTATACAGACCCCAAATTTGGTGGAAACAACACTGCTGATCAAACAGCAACAGTGCTGTGTGTTACCTTATTTTAAACTGGGGTTTTAGGCTTTAGAAATTTTGATCTTTAGGGATTTCAGCATTTGGGATTACAGAGTTCAGGACTGTAATGCTTTCCAGGACTACGATTGGCACCTCATATTACATTATCATATCTTCAGCAAGAAAGCAAGCATGCTTACTGTATGCTGAAGACAGGGCTGGGCTTTTCAAACATCAGTTAAATTCAGGACATCACTCTGTCTCAAGGCACTGCTAAAAATATACACAAAAAACAGAATATAACAGTATACCAATAGGTCAGTATCACTCTGTGCATTCCGGATCCTGTGTACCCTTATTTTCTCTCCCTCAAATCCCTCTCGAATTTATGCGTAGAGTCTTTATCCACACCAACTTACATTATAGATGACAGCTGGTGATCCCTTGGCTAAACTTATTTGTACTCTAGCAGCGATCGACACCCTCAATCAGAGGGACGAAACGTGAACGGGTGACATGTCAAACCTCAAATAGGAGCTGAGGGAGAACATGGAGTGGACCAAATGCCATGCTAGCCCCTGAGTTTATATAGAAAGCCACTCCCAGATGTGCCTGTCCGTTGCTATAGATAATGGGCTGTAATCTGTTCAACAAGACTCTAATTCTAGGGCCGTTTTCAACCACCATGTGGCAGATCACTGGAAAAGCCTGACCATCCCTGGAGACATGATACTGGAACGGAAGGGACCCTGGGCAACTCTGCTGCTCCCCCCACACCCTTGCTGTGTGACAGGGTGGCTGATGTGAACAAGCATCAAAGACCTCCTTTGGTGTCTGGCTTCTGGTTGGGTTTAGCCAATGGGAAGAGTCACCCAGAGAACAAATGCAGGAGAAGAGTGAGGTCAGGTCTTCAGGTGCCCAGGTCTTCCCTGGATACCAGTTCAGGAAAAAGCCACAAGGTAAATAGGTATTTTAAAAATTTAAAATGTATTATTGTGGTAAACATAAAATTGACCATTTTAACCATTTAAAATATACAGTTCAGTGACATTAAGTATATTCAAATTGCCGTGCAACTGTCACCACCATCCATCTCCAGAACTCTTTTCACCTGCCCCAACTGAAACTAAAACTCTGCCCTCACTGAACACCTCCCCACTCCCCACCCACCCCCCACCCAGCACCTGCTGACCCCCACTCTACTTTCTGTTTCTAGAAACTTGATCACTCTAGATATCCCCTCCAAGTGGCATCATACAGTATTTGATCCTTCTATGACTGGCTTATTTTACTAAGTATACAGCCCTCAAGGTTCATTCCATGTTGCAGCATGTGGCAGAATCTCCTTCCTTTTTCAGGCTGAATAATACTCCATTTTGTTTATTCTTTTACCCATGGATGGACACCTGCATTGTACAAGGTCAATATTTCCTTTCTTCATTAAATCACCAAATAGTCTTCAGAATAAGTTCACACAGACATAACTGAAACATCAGAAAAATTCAACCTGTGTGACTCAGTTAGGAGAGATGTTAGAAGAACGGGTGTTTCATGAAGCAGGTGTGTAACCCAGCCGAGGAATGTAGGTTTGCAGGAAACTCACTCTCTTTATTTCCTTAGTTGTCCAACACCATTTTGGGAACATAAGCCAGCCTGTTAAAAGATGCAACGTGGAAAGCACTATGGCTAAGACTCTGCCTGAGAGTGCGGCTGGAAGAGGGGTGAGACAGTCATTTTCTTCCATCCTGTGGACGTGAAGTGGGCCCCGGAGGACAGAGGCACACGTCTCACTGTCAGGAGCCATGGAGCAGCCTCAGCTGCCTGCATCATGTGGACTGTTTTGGAGCCTGGAGAAGGAAGGCTGGGACCCTGGCTTAGGCCTCTGCCTCCGGTCCACTTCACAGCCCTTCTCCTGCCTGCTCTGCTCCGGGTTCCCAGGGCACATTGCGCTGGAGCCTCCTTTCCCAGCTTCTGGGGCTTAGCTGGGTGGTCCCCTCTCTGTGCCTATGCTGGTGTCTCTGGCAGAGCTGTGGTCCCTTCCATGGTTTGAGCTTCTTTTGGGTGACCCCAGTCCCCGGGCCACTGGCAGTGGCTCCTCCTCACTCTCCCAATTCAGCCTCTCAACACCCCCATCATCCGTGCACCTGGTGCCTAGTATAAGTTCCCTCTATTGAAATTGCTTGAAGTAGATTCTGTTTTCCTCTTTAGACCTTTCATTTATTTATTTATTTATTTATTTATTTATTTATTTATTTATTTATTTTTTAGACAGAGTTTCACTCTTGTTGCCCAGGCTGGAGTGCAATGGCGCGATCTCTGTCTCCCAGGTTCAGGTGATTCTCCTGCCTCAGCCTCCCGAGTAGGTGGGATTACAGGTGCCCACCACCGTTTTTTGTATTTTTAGTAGAGACGGGGTTTCACCATCTTGGCCAGGCTGGTCTCGAATTCCTGACCTAAGGTGATCCACCTACCTCGGCCTCCCAAAGTGCTGGGATTACAGGCGTGAGCCACTGCACCCGGCCCTATTTAGACCTTTTAAACCATTTCTGGAGGTTGACAGAGTTTATGTAAATTAAAGTGTCATTACATATGAAGGTCTGAACAAACTAACTAGAAATATAATCCCATCCTCGGAGCCTCTCTATTTTATATTTTCATGTTGAAGTGAGCTGGATGTCCTCTAAGATCGGTAGAGCAACACTTTGAGAAGGGGAATTCCTTAACCAGCCTAAATCAGTGAATAGGATTTTGCAGAGGGAATTAGCTAAATACACTCCAAATTACGGAAGAAGGGATTCTGACAGCTAGAAAACGCGAAACTCCAGACTACAAAGGGTAGCAGCAAAGCAGACACGGAAAATGGAGCATAAATACACTAGCCTTTCATTTAATTAATCACTTCGATGAGTATTTAATTTGAAGAAAACTCTATTGTATTAGAGGAGAAAATGTCTTAAATTTAGTTAGTGGTAACAAAATGGATTAAATCAGTGAGTTCACGGGACTGTGTGTCTGACAGCAGGAGAGCCAAGAGCTGGGCTGGGCAGCTGAGGGTGCAACAGAGCCCTGTCCAGGTGCCTGTTCAGGTAGGGCAACGTTGGGAGGGGCAGCACTGCAGCACCCAGGCCAGTCTCCAAGGCTTCCTTCCATGCACCCAGGGCTCCAGGTAGGTGAGGCAAAGTGAACTCATGAACACCTATTGATTTATGGCACTATCACCCACTTGAGCCAGAGATACAACAGATGTTGAGCACCCAAGACTTCCTGAGCACAGAGACTCGGTGCATTATCAGCTGCTCTGCCCTTTACAGTATCACGGTGAGGTCATTAACAAGCAAAGGAGGTTGATATTGATGAGGGGTGGAGCAGCACTTTGTATTACGGCTAGTTCCGGCTCAGGAGAAGACCTGTGGAGAAACTTACAAAGGATGGGCTCTTTTGGGCATGTCCCACGTTGTAAGTGGAACCCATTTCACCAAAGGAGTGAATTCCACTTAGAGTACAGAAACTCCAAGTGAGCCAAAGAATAGGGAGGTGGGGCCATGCACACCATTACAGCAGAAGAAAGTGGCGTATGTTTAGCTTAGAAAAGCTGCTCAGGTGTTTCTAATGAATCCCTGCCTCCACCTCCAATCTCTCTGTCTGAGAGTTACCCTCAAAGATATTTGCAACAATCCTCTCTTAATGGCATATGAAGAAACTAGAAATCAGAATCATTTGTGTTTGTTCCTTTATCATGGTTTACCATAGATATATTATTTAAGCCTTACTTGATCCAACAATAATGTATTTTGAGTTTCATTCATTCATACATTCATTCAACAAACCCCTACAGACAGGGGTTAAGTGACAGGTGCTAGTGCACACAACCTTGGGTATTGATTTCACATTACCTTAATGTAATGGCTTCTTATTACCTTAAAAACCCAAATACTTCTGCCATATTAAGAAGAGATGTCCAAATAAAATTCATGTTTAATGATTCATTCTTGATTCCCTAATTGACCTTTTCTTTTTCTGAGACAGAGTTTTGCTCTTGTTGCTCAGGCTGGAGTGCAGTGGTGCAATCTCAGCTCACTGTAACCTCCGCCTCCTGGGTTCAAGCGACTCTCCTGCCTCAGCCTCCCAAGTAGCTGGGATTACAGGCATGCACCACCATGCCCAGCTAACCTTTTGTGTTTAGTAGAGAGGGATTTTCACCATGTTGTTCAGGCTGGTCTCGAATTCCTTACCTCAGGTGATCCTCCTGCCTCAGCCTCCCAAAGTGCTGGGATTACAGGCTTAAACCACCACACCTGGTCCCCTAATTGACTTTCAATTAGTCCCCGTTTTATTTTTAGCCACTCTTTAGCTTTGTGTAACAGAATTAAAAGTTTGAGTCTGGTACAGTTTGAAAATTCTTGTCTCCTGTAGATGAAATTGCTAAGAAACAAAACAAACAAACAAACAAAAATCACTCTGAGCTTTAAGGTCCCACGAGGGGTTAACTTTTCAGACTGCAGTCACTGGCATTAGCTTGTGCTCAGCACATGGGCACCGTTGAAGACATGTGGACCCAAGTGTCTTGGAAGCACAGCCACACAGCTGTTGCTGTGTTAACTAATGTGTATTTTCTGTGATCATGTCAAAGTTACTCCTGGCACCTAACCGGTAATCCAACCCCTGGCACTGGGCTGGTCCAGTGTTGATGGAGAGCTTCTAACACTACAGTGGGAGGGATGGGTTGATTTTGATCATCTTGGCACTATAAAGAGAATTTAGGAAAGGGGGTAGAAACTGGCTCTGTAGGCAAAGAATAGAGTTAGTGTCAACAAGCAGAACACGTAGGATTTTTGAACTTGGAAGCTGGATTCCCCCTAATTGTCAGATGCTGAAACTTACACAATGGAATATTTTCAGAAGTCTGAGATAAGGGAAGGCATCCGTAATAGCAACTATTCAGGAAGACATTGAATTGGACCACATAAAAAGTAAATGGCATGACATAACACATGACTTACAAGGGTTAAAAGGCAAATACAAACTGGAGAAAATATTATAATATATATGACAAAGTATTAATATTACTAATACAGAGTTTTTATACATTAATATAACAAAAGTAATCAATCCAATAGAAAATTTGGTCAAGTACATAAAGCTGTTAATTTACCAAGCAACAACAAAAGATGTCAATGACCTAATGAAAATGTGCCTAACCTCACTAGTTATAAAGAAGTGCAGGCCCAGCACGGTGGCTCACACCTGTAATCCCAGCACTTTGGGAGGCCGAGGTGGGCAGATCACTTGAGCTCAGAAGTTCGAGACCAGCCTGGGCAACATGGTGAAATCCCATTACTACAAAAAATACAAAAATTATCCAGGAGTGGTGGTGGACTCCTGAGGTCCCAGCTACTGGAAAGGCTGAGGTGGGAGGATTGCTTGAGCCCAAGAGGTGAAAGCTGCCGTGAGCCATGATTGTGTCACTGTACTCCAGCCTGGGCCACAGAGGAAATAGTCTCAAAAAAAAAAAAAAGTGCAAAGTAAAAAAAACCCTAGCAATATCAAGATACCACTTTTTCCTACTACTCTGGTAAAAATTAGAAATTGGCAGTAACCCAACGCTGGTGCCACTGAAGGCAAACAGCAACTCTGGTGTACTGTCGGTGTGAGTATATATTAGGTCAGATTTCTGGAGGGCAAGTGTGATAGTTAATTTTGCGTCAACTTAACTAGGCCATAAGGTGTCCAGATATTTGGCCAAACAGTACTGTGGGCGCTTCCGTGAGGGAGATTTTGGATGAGATTAGTATTTGAATCAGTGGACAGAGTAAAGAAGAATGCCCTCCATGGGTGGGCCTCATGCAAATAGTTGAAGGCCTGAATAGAACAAAAGGCTGGCCCTATCCCAAGTAAGAAAGAATCCTTCCCCCTGGTGGTCTTCATCAGTCGTGAATCATCGGGTCTTCTTGGCTCTACAGCAGCCTGCTGGTTTCTTTATCTAGAACTAGACATCAGTTATGCAGATTTGAAACTTAGCAGCCTTCATAATTGCATGAGTCAATTCCTTACACATCTCTCTGTTGTTTTTTGTATACATAGGTAAATAGATCTATCCTTTTTCCTTTGCTCTCTTTTTCTCCATATATATATACACACATATATATGTGTGTGTGTGTATATATATGCACACAAATATATATGTATCCATATATATATGCACAAAAATCTAGAGGTCCCTAAGAGCAGTTTAACAATGTTTGTTAAAATTTAAAATAAGCATGCCATTTGATGTAGAAATTCCATATCTAGAACTCTGGTCTAAGAACATGTTTCATAAGATGGAAGAATTGTCATCATGAACATATAGCAGAAAAAATGGAAACAAACTAAATGCTTTTCTGCAGAGTTTTATTAGGTTGGTGCAAAAGTAATTGCAGTTTTTACCATTTTTTTATAAGTAATGGCAAAAACTGCAATTACTTTTGGGGAGGCTAAGGCAGGATGATTGCTTAAGCCCAGGAGTTCAAGACCAGCTTGGGCAACATAGTGAGACCCCCATCTCTACAAAAAATATATACATTTTTAAATTAGCCTATCATGGTGGTATGTACCTATGGCCTCAGGCATTCAGGAAACTGAAGTGGGAGGATCTCTTGAGCTCAGGAGGTTGCGGTTGCAGTGAACCCTGGTGTGGCACCACAGCACTCCAGTCTGAGCAGTAGAGTAAGACCCTGACTCAAAAAAAAAAAAAAACAAGATGAAATATGGCTATATTTATTGACTTATTATATAGTGAGTGTAAAAAGCATATTATAGGCTGGGTGCATGACTCAAGCCTGAAATCCCAGCACCTTGGGAGGCTGAGGTGGGTAGATCACCTGAGGTCAGGAGTTCAAGACCAGCCTGGCCAACATGGTGAAACCCCATCGCTACTAATAATACAAAAATTAGCCCAGCATGATGGCGTAGGCCTGTAATTCCAGCTACTTGGGAGGCTGAGGCAGGAGAATCGCTTGAACCTGGGAAGCAGAGGTTGTGGTGAACTGAGATCTCACCATTGCATTCCATCTTGGGCAACAAGAGCAAAACTCTGTCTCCAAAAAAAAAAAAAAAAAAAAAGTAAGTGTCATGTATAGTATGTATAGTATGATTCAACTGATATAAATGGCATATTACTTGTGTACTTATATGCATATTATGGAGAAAGCTGTCCAGAAATACATTTAATACAATGTTAACATTAGACCCAGTGGGTCACGTGTGGGTAGTGGGAAATTGGGTTTTTATTTTATGCTTTATACTTTTCTGGATTATTGTGTTTGATAATAAACACATATCTTTTTTTCTTTTTTTTTTTTTTTTTGAGAAAGGATCTTGCTTTGTCATTCAGGCTGGAGTGTAGCGGCATGATCACAGCTCACTGTAGCCTCAAACTCCTGGGCTCAAGCTATCCTTTAGTCTCAGTCTCCTGAGTAACTGGAACCACAGGCATATGCCACCACACTCAGCTGATTTTTAATATTTTTGTAGAGACAGGGTCTTACTACATTGCCCAGGCTGGTCTCAAACTCATGGGCTCAAGCAATCATCCTACCTCAGCCTCTCAGAGTGCTGGGATTACAGGCACGAACCAGTTCACTCAGCAAATATGTATCATTTTTAGTCAGAAAAAAGGTAAGTTATGTTTAATCAAATAATAAATATCCACAAAGATTCAAGGGCTCAGCTGGAACTAAAATTTTACCTCCTGGATTCTCTGTCTAATCTCTTCTCACCCACCTTGTTGTGCAGCTGGTGTACGTTGCACCAGCAATCCCAAGCCATAAGTTCTCTCCATGGGTAGCAGTATGGTGGGAGTGAGGGGATGCTCCATTAGAAACTTCTGAGACTTCCCTGACAGAAATAGGAAGGTTCTCAGGTTCCTCCTCCATCCATTTGGGAAGAATTTCCACATCCTCTTCTGAACCTCACCATGTCAACAATGACAGCAGTGACAAAAGTGTCTGATGTCCAAGTGGACATATCACTCTCAGTTCAAAATTCTGTTTTAATAGAAGCACCAAGATAATAATTGGAGGTATGACTATCCTTGGCAGCAGCCTCAAACAGTTATAATCCTACAGCAGAGAATCCAGTCGCCCCTTAGGAATGCACATTCGGCCAGTCATGGTGGCTCACGCCTGTAATCCCAGCACTTTGGGAGGCTGAGGCGAGTGGATCATCTGAGGTCAGGAGTTCGAGACCATCCTGGCCAACATGGTGAAACCCTGTCTCTACTAAAAGTACAAAAAATTAGCTGGGCGTGGTGGCAGGCGCCTGTAATCCCAGATACTCAGGAGGCCGAGGCGGGTGAATCGCTTGAACCTGGGAGGTGAGGTTACAATGAGCCAAGACTGCACCATTGCACACCAGTCTGGGTAACGAGTGAAACTTTGTCTCAAAAAAAAAAAAAAAAAAAAAAAGATGCACATTCACATTCAAGCTAACAGATGCTCACGTTTTAAAAACTGATTATGCACTTTGAACCTGTTTACATCTTCAGCAATCTTGGATATTATGCCGTGTTCCTAAGTTTATAACAGGCTGTACGAATTAGCACTTTCTTGCATTTGTCTGAGCACACCTGTTCTATACTTTTGGTAGGAGGTGTTCTTCGGGTTTGAGCTTGAGCCCTGGTTCACCTGGAGCATCCTATTCAACCATTGCCTTCTCCAGGCTTTTGTCTCTCTTGAGAAAAAATTCTCAACTGTATTCTGACTTTCTGTGGCAATGTTTCAGTTACCTAACTTCAGTCCCACTGAGTCTTCTTAAAATTGTGGCAACCAGAACTTCCCAAAGAGAAAATGAGTGATGACTGGTGCAGGGATGACATTGAAAGAATTGTACTGATGGGATGCTGGCCAATCGGAATGGAGTTGGGCACAGAGGCCTTCTGCTGTGGAGGTACAGGGGTAACAATCAGGTTGCTGGAGCAGACAGCAGTCCAGTAGAGTGTGGGGGGACTTAGGCATCTTCACGCCATAGTGGGGCCACCTGGGGGAGCTTGTGAGGCTGCTGTTACCAACGAATAAGGAAGTATTTCAATATTTTAATAGCCAGAGGGTAAGCTTTGGTTTTGTGCTTGGATAATGCTTTCTGTCTCTTTCCATCATTGTACCACCATCAGGCTTGCATTTCAAAGAAGAGAACTGATTTCTAATTCCAGCCTCTCACTGAGCACTCATGAGGACTCTGGCCAAGTAAAACTAGGGTTTGGGACACATCAGAGGGTTGGGTCAAATGACTCCCAGCAACATGAGTCATTAATTCCAGACTTTGAACTTCTTTCTCTAACTATAGTCACTGATTTACACACACAACACGGATGCTTCAAGTGCCAACAGCCAATAACCTATAACCCGAATGACATTAGGCTGGGACTGAAAGAAGTCAGGCAGCGGGCAGGCAAGCCTTTTAAAGAAAACTGAATCCAAGATCCACAACCATGGAACTACGTGCCATTGGATCTCCAGTAACTCTGAGGATTAGGGGTTGGACAAAAGAAATTTTTATTAAAAAATGTTTATCTTAATTGGCTATTCCTGTACTTTATGTCAGAATTTCCCGTTTTGTTGTTTACTTCCTTTTTAAATTGTAAACCTCCCCTTTCATTCTCCTACCCTCAGATAGCAATCATCAGGATCATTCGCTCTCTCCCTATATTTTCATTTCTTCCAATTTCTAGCTAGGGTGTTTGTATTCAGGGCAGTGCCATGGGCACACCACATGGGAGGCAGGAAAGCCAGTTATCAACGCATTCAGGAAACAAATGCCAATAAAGAAGCATTAACGTGAATGATTTGCCTTTGAGTCAGTGAACAAATACCATCCCCTCCAGCCTTTGCCTCTCCTGTCTTTTCTACTGAGTGAATCAGAGAGTACAGACCTGACTGTTGGCCATACCACAAAAGACAGCTGGTTAGAGGACAAGCATCCTTCTGAGGTTACCAAGTCAAAGCCACCTGGGAGTTGTCCTGGGTCCCAAGTCACACACTGAAATTCCTCTTGCTTACGACTGGAGTAACTGTGCTAAAAGCTATGCTTTAAAGTTGGTTTTGGGCGCTGGAGTGGGAAGCTTGTTGGATTCAGGGAATCCAACAAGCTTCACCTCCCCAAAACACACCTCCTGATATCAGCACATTGGGGCTTGGGATTTTACAGTTGGTTTTGGGATGGCAGTGGAAAGCTTGTTGGATTCCGGGATATGTGGGAATAAAGAAAATCCCGTGTGCCTCTAGGTGCATGTCTGTGTGCATAAGCGTGTGCGTGTGTGCGTGTGTCTACTTGCAGAGTACCAAGGAATGTGAATTAGGTGTGAACCCTTTCCTAAATGTGTTGTTGGCACACACAAAAGGGAGCATATTGACGAGGATTACAACTAGCAGCCAAGTGATCATGGTAGGAAAGTATATTCCTGGAATATCCCCAGAATCTTCCAACTGGGCTGAACTGAAGACACCCTATCCTGTGTAGCACAGAGATAAACTGTGGGGGAATAAACCAGATGGTGATCTGAATTATTAAGTAAGGGAAAAGGTTGGATTCAGGCTTTTGAGCTCACAGTGACACCCACCCATTCGGAGAAGATGCATAGAAAAAAATCTCAAGGCACATATTTAAGGGAGCAAAGAAACATCAAGAGACAGCCTCAGACTCAACATAATGCTTTAGAGATTTTCTCAAGGTCTTGTCTGTGATAATACATCTTTCCTTTGACAATTATGCTTTTTATGTTCTTCAGTGACACCATGAAAGGTGAAAATAGGGTCAACTATTTTGACAAGATCTGCATATCTATACATGAAAATAGTTAATCTGATGTCTGAGACACATGGGTCCTGGGCAATTGTAACATGTTTAGCAGGAGTTTGAAATCATTAAGCAGACAAAGCATTGAGCTTCTGAGCATTCAAGGTCTAAAAGAGTGTTCCCCATCAAAGCAACACACATATATCACTTACATTCTGCTGCAAGCCCAGCCTAGTTGGAGGGAAAGTAATGGTGGTATTTACCAGTTTTAAGAGGACAGCAGTCATATTGCAAATGAGCTTTGCAACTTCATTAAGAGCTTGGAGACCAATTTAGGTAACATACTGAAGTAATTAGCTATAAAAGCCCGAGGATGGCATTCGGGTGGAGGAGATGATGGTGGACAGACAGCCTCCGAGTGGGAAGGCAATGGGGTCTAGAGGTGCCATGTGAGAAGGCTTCTGGCGATGCCAGGTCAAGCAGGTCCTGATTTAAATATAAAATCTTTTATTGATTGTGCTTGTATTTAGATTGAAAGATCACTCACAGACCTTTGCATCAGAACTTGAATGGAAGCATTAAGTTGGTGATACAGAGATATATAATGCAATTATAGAATATATTTGTCATTTTATATATATATATGTATGTATGTATGTATCTAGTGGTTATAAACTTGTTTGGGAGTTTCACAGGCACACACTTTTGAACCAAAGGGAACAGAACACATTTTGTCAAATTCAGCAGGCTCTTTAATCATGTTGGGTGCCTGGTGTGGAGGCTACACTTGAATTTTGGAAATGACAAAATTTTGTTTACCCTTAGTAAAATATAGTTTCCTGGTTTGGGGCCTGGGCATAAGAAAGCCTTTTAAAAGAGGCTTATTGAAATCTCTTAAAAGTGTTCTCGGACATTAAGAAAATAATAGTTGTATTAAGCGCAAATGTTGTAGAAACATAGAGGTTATATTTCATCTAAAGTACACATGAAATTCAACAGTCACAGTAAAGTTATAAAAAGTCCAGGAAGGGAGAGATTTGGTTTTGCTGAGCTAAAATTGTTGAAAAATAAATAGTGACATTTGACAAAATCAAGATGTCACCATATTTGTCAACGTCCCCTTGAAATGAACTCTTCCCTGTGTAGAACAAGAGGCCGTGTTCTCCAGCTCACTTCACAGTGCCAGACCATTGTAATTTATGAAAATATGGAAGGTTTTAAGCCAACATAGATTGACCCATAAAACTCTCCCGACACATGTGAGTGGTCTTGGCACTAATTGATTCTCTGATTTCTTGTTGGTAGTATAGTGAAGACATTTGCACAGAGGCACGAAGAATTGCCACTTAACTGGGAGAGGTGAAAGGTGGCCACAAGAGATTAGCGATCATATCAGGCTGGATTTCTACCCTCAAGCTGAAAACTATGGACTTCAGGTCTAAAAGCAGGGTTGGTTGAGTACAAAGAAGGGAATGAGGGGGAGGAAGGATGTGAGAGTGCTGGAGAGGAGGACGGGGGAGAGGACAGAGAGAGGGAGCTGGGGGTGGTGAGAAACATAAATAGAAGATGCATGCCAGGAACAAGCGGGACTGCAGCCATCTTGTTTTGATTTAGAAGACATCCAGAAACTAAAATGTCACATGAAAATGCTACCACACACCCAACAATTTATTTGCCAAGGGGATGGATGGGATGCCCCTCCAAGAAAAAGTCAAAAGGATAAAGTAGATAGCAAACCTTTCTAAGCATATCATGAGGAACTAATTCAAGGAGTTGCCTAATCTTCTCCATGTGTACTTTTTTCTTACATACAGGTTGTGTTAGTCCATTCGAGCTGTTATAACAGCTACCATAGACTAGGTGGCTTGCAAATAACAAAAACTTATTTCTTACGGTTCTGGAGGCTGGGAAGTCCAGGATCAAGCAGCAGGCAGATGCGGTGTCTGGTGAGGGCTTGTTTCCTGGTTCGTAGATGGTGCCTCCTCACTATAATCTCACATGGTATGAGGTGTGAGGGAGCTCTCTGGGGTCTTTTTAATCCCATGCATGAGGGCTCAGCCCTCATGACCTAATCACCTCCCCAAAACGTACCTCCTAATACCAACACATTGGGGCTTGGGATTTCAACATACAAATTTTGGGAGAATAGAAACATTCATACCACAGCACAGGTTTTGACCTGTCTCAAAAAAAGCAGCTGTGTAACTGGTGACAATAATGTACTGTGACATATCCATTCTTCCAATGCATAATGTTTATTCTCTTTTTCATAATCATCTATTTCTATGTAATCTTGGCACTTTGGGAGGCCAAGGTGGAAGGATTGCTTAAGTCCAGGAGTTTAAGACCAGTCTAGGCAATGTAGTGAGATCCTATCTCTACAGAAAAAAAAAAAAATTTTTTAATTAAAAAAAAAAAACAGGTGTGGGCATGATAGCTCACACCTGTGATCCTGGCTACTTGGGAGACTGAGGTGAGAGGATTATTTCAACTTGGGAGTTTGAGGTTGCAATGAACTGAGGTTGTGCCAGTGCACTCCAGCCTGGTTGACAGAGTGAGACTCTGTCTCAAAAAAAAAAAAAAAAAAAGGTATGATTAAGAGGGCATCCGAAGTTAATATTCAATTTGGGACAGGAATCAAACAGAAAGGACTTTGTGTAAGAAGGCAATACTCATTTTCCCTTATGAAGCTATTCATTGATTTTGAAACACTTAAGGTGGGCAGGAAGTAGAAGTTCAGATTATAAAATAAAACAACCACAAAACAAAAACATCCTATTTCTTTTTTCTCAAAACCAACCTCTCCAATAAAGGGTGAGATAGCCAGTGGTGGGAAGTTTGAGTAGCGGAGGGAAAAGGTTACTTCCAAAGGCTTTAGAATTCGGTATGGAAAACCCAACGAATTCAGTAGAAAAGGAAGCCTTTAGGTATTCGGCCTCACATTGATAAGTGTGGTACCCAATTAGCTCTTTATTCTAGAAAGTTTCAGGGTTGCTCTGTTCTCCCACTGTGCTAACACATCATGAGGGGTGGATGAAGATATTAAGGTAAATGATTTTGTCTTGCTTTAATCTCTTGTTTTGATATACCTGGGCATATCCAGATGAAGACATTTAAACCCAGAATGTCATTAACTCCGTGTTCTATATGTGGATAATGAACTTCCTCTTACCCCCATCAGTGGGCTCTGAAGGGTCATTGATTGTAAACTCCTTTGGCTTAAGAAATTCTAGTCTTGACTCCAGAACTAATGTGCAGGTCTGAAAAGAATGTGTCCCTTGGCCGATGTCCCTGAGTAAGCCAAACAAGCAAACAGAAACTAATCAGGAATGTCTGCAGCTTCCCAGTGATCATGTTCTCTTCTTCATAAATTGAGATATTTATGGAAATTTCTAAGTAAGCTGTTTTCAGTAACATTCCAGAAGCAAGAAACTCAAGGTCTGTTTTGCTTAATGGAAAAGAAAAATGTAGGAGGGAGAGGGAAAGGGGAAAGAAGTGGGGCAAACAACAGAGCAAAAGGCTGCTGCACGTAACTGGGTTTGGAAGAGCTAGGGTTCCACGTAAGATGTCTGGAAACCTTGGCTAGCACTGCTGGGACCAAGGCCTCTGACCCTGGTATGATTTTCCAGTGGCCTTATCATTTAAACTGGCCAGACTGGCCTTAGGTTCTCCTCCAGGGCTGGCTGTCTGCAGCTGGGGGCTTGGATCCCACTGCACCCTTTTTCTGTGGTTCTGTTTGTCCCCTTTAGTGTCTCTCCTCTATTTCCTCGTCTTAAGTGGTCCATGTCACACATTCATGCACCCATCTGGTTGTAGGCACATGAGTTTGCAACCTCTGGACTCTCTCTTAAAGGTTGTAGATTCAGTAGTGAAAGTGCTCTTAGCAGGTTCCAAGGAGATGCAAAAATTGGAACAGGAAGGTACCTGCCCCCAGTGTGTCCCATCAATACCTACCTGGCAGTTTTTCTTATGCACATAGCCCTGACATTGTAAGCTTTGACAATGCCGGGTTGACCTAACCACATAGACCTACCCACCGGTGACTCCTAACGCACTTCAATCTCATGGTGTGAGCATGTGTTGAGTCTCCTAAGAAGCTCCTTGGAAAAAAGAAGACAGTCCTTGTGGCTCATGCCAGAACCAACCTCTCCTGCCCCATCTACCACAGCTACACCTAAACACCGATGTCAATCCTGGGATCAATCTGTACATGCTGATTTCTACGTGAGGCCTATGAAGACTTCCATGATAGCCATCCTTCCAGCCTGGGGCTATTTTGGACTTTTATAGAGATTTGGAAACCAGAGTGGGAACTATACTGCCAAATAATTTGGCAGAAAAGCAGTTTATAGAAGAGCGGCAATTCAGAGTGTGGTCTCATCTCTGTGACTGGGGCTTGGTCATCAAGTGCAAGCTGGCGCTACAGCTTGAAAAAAGATGCAGAGGTTGGGCATGGTGGCTCACGCCTGAAATCCCAGAACTTTGGGAGGCCAAGGCAGGAGAATCGCTTGAGCCCAGGAGTTCGAGACCAGCCTGGGCTACACAACAAGACCCTGCCCCTACACAAAATAAAGAAATTAGTTGGGCATGCCGGTGTTCACTTGTAGTCCCAGCTATTTGGGAGCTGAGGCAGGAGGATTGCTGGAGTCCTGGAGGTCAAGGCTTCAGTGAGTAAGCTGTGATGGCACCACAGCACTCCAGCCTGGACTAGAGAGCAAGACTCTGTCTTAAAAAAAAAAAAAAAAAAGTGCAGAGCATATTCCTTTGCAGTGCCCGGGTGTTGGCAGACATCCGTGCTTACAGCTATCACCTACCCCTTAAGGGCTAAGAAAGTGTTTTCAAAAATCTCATATACTGAAAATTTAGTTCTTTTCCTAATAAAAAGTCTGGTATCAGCTCTTAAGATAATTTTTTATCCAATTATAACTGTTTTACCTACTAATTTCAGAAATAAAAACACTGTTATTCTCACCATCTAGAGTTAGCCATTGCTAATAGTGTGGTTTATTTCTGTTAAATAAAAGGCATGAGAGGTGATTGTTTTAGACTGAGCCCCGGGGCCCCAACAGACAAGACAAATCAGAATGGAATCATTTATGTAGGTGCCACCTGATCAAACTGAACTTTAAAACTAGCCAGTTTTCCAAAACATGAGATTCACACAACCAACCAGAAGGGTCCCAGTTTACCTGAGCTGGCATGATAAGGGAATCCCTTCTGTTTTAATCCTATAAGGAAAATGACTTTGAAACAACCAATCTGCTTTTTGTTCTTTGTTTCTGCTTTCTTCAGCCTTTTTCTGCCTATAGAGCTCACCTCTTGAGCTCAGCTCATCAGAATATCTTTCCAAATCTTTACAAGGGATTCTGCCTGATTCATGAACCATTGATAAAAGCCAATTCGAACTTTAAACTAAGTTTTAAATGTTGAAATGTTGAAATGTTCAGTTCCACTATTTTTTCCCTAATATATATTAAAACTAGATATAAGAAGAATCTTAGGCTCATACTGTATATTCTGTTATGGATACTGTTTTTTTCCATTTAACAATGGGTCAACATTTTCTCCTTAGAAACTTAGATTATGAAAACGATCAAGTCAAATAACCAGAAACAAATCAGATAAAGCAGAATGCTATCAAATGGAAACTAAAGGCATCTTGCTTCAACTTGAACCCCCTCCTACACACACAGTAGTGTACCCCAGGAATAGCCACCTGTATCCATTTTACTTGTTCATCTAAAACAATTTAATAGCACGTATTCATCCTTCTGGTAGTTGATCCGATTTAGATGAAATCTATTATCTTTCCATCGTGTAAGTGAAGAATTTGGTTCACAGATATTTCCCCCATCTTCTCCACCCCTCTTCATTTTTTAATATTTATTTTCATTCTTCTACTCTACATTTATAGAATACAAAACCCCCACACCACCTTGCACCCCTCTCTGCCCTTCACCTCACAACTCTTAAGCAATTCCATTCATTTTCTTTGATAGAATTCATAACATTTACGTTCTCTTCTTCCACTATTTTGAATGGTATATCCGTACTTTGCCTATAAGGTTGATATCAAATACTAAAAACCATGAATTTTTATAAATACTATGCAGATGCAAAGATTATTAGTCAAATGAACCCCATAGTAAGAATGGATATACAAGAACAAATATTAACCCATATCATTAAACCTATGGCTCTTGAAGGAGAAAGACATAATTTTTTCTTTTTAATCTGGTGCCATGATTCCCAAACTGCAGTGCCCTGGATATGCTACAGCAAATTCAGAGTCCCTGGGACTTTCAAATTCTAGTGGGGAAGATTTTGATGCTTGACTCTAGCCCACACCATGTGGACTCCAAGCTGGAGGTAGTTTGTAGTTTCAGCCCTAGATGATATGCTGTTTGATGTCAAAGGCAAGTCACTGTAATAAAATAAAATGTAAAGAAAGGAAATGTGGGCCGGGTGCAGTGGCTCACGCCTGTAATCCCAACACTTTGGGAGGCCGAGGTGGGCGGATCGCCAGAGGTCAAGAGTTCGAGACCAGCCTGGTTAACATGGTGAAACCCCATCTCTATTAAATACGCAAAATTAGCCAGGTGTGGTGGTGCATACCTGTAATCCCAGCTACTCGGGAGGCTGAGGCAGGAAAATTGCTTAAATCTGGGAGGCCGAGGTTGCAGTGAGCCGGGATCGCGCCACTGCACTCCAGCCTGGGTGACAAAGTGAGACTTGGTCTCCAAAAAAAAGAGAAAGGAAATGTGGGTGATGGCGTCTTGGTTTGCTAGTGCCGCAGATTGGGTGGCTTAAATGGCAGAAATTCATTTTCTCACAGTTTTGGAGGCTTGAAAGTCCAAGATCAAAGTGTCAGTGGGTTTAGCTGCTCTTGAGGCCTCTCTCATTGCCTGACAGATACCATTGAAGGGAATCAAAATATGCCACCCCAAAATATTTTTTGTCTTAAGGACCATATTGAGTTGAAGGCAGTTAAGAACCAACAAATATAGGAAGATCTATCTGCTCTCTCCTTGTCTCTCTGAAAGCAGGGCATAAATTTCCCTATGTGAAATTTTCCCCCTTTCCCTTGGAAGAGAAGTGCACTCTTACCAATGAGATGAGGAGTCAGCACTGAGATGAGTTTGCATAAACAGACCTTACTAAACCTTATCTGCCACGCGTTCTCCCGTATATTACCTGGTCATCAACTTAAGATTCACCATCCTTTGAAGCCCAAACCCCCTTTCTTTGTTAAAATGATATATAAGTCCCTGAGTCTAACGGCTGCTTTGAGTTCTACTTCTTTTCTGTGAATTCCTATACATGTAGATATTGAGAAAAACAACGTATCTTTTCTCCTGTTAATGTATCTTTTATTAGTTTAATTCACAGGCCCGAAGTATTAAACCTAAAAAAAAACTGTCCTCCCCTACACCTTTTCTCTTTGTTCTCGCGTGGCCTTTCCTCTGTGCATGTACATTTCTAGTGCATCCCTTCCTTTTCTTTCTTCTTCTTCTTTTTTTTAAATTTGAGATGGAGTCTCACTCTGTTGCCCAGGCTGGAGTGCAGTGACGCCATCTCAGCTCACTGCAAATTCCACCTCCCAGGTTCAAGTGATTCTCCTGCTTCAGCCTCCTGAGTAGCTGGGATCATAGGCGTGCACCACTACGCCCAGCTGATTTTTGTATTTTTAGTAGAGATGGGGTTTCACCATGTTGGCCAGGATGGTTTCGAACTCCCAGCGTCAGGTGATCCACCCGCCTCGGCCTCCCAAAGTGCTGGCATTGCAGGCGTGAGCCACTGCGCCCGACCCCTTCCTTATGGCCTCATTTAACTTCAGTTATCTCTCTAAAGGTCCTGTCTCCAAATACAGTCATACTGGGGGTTAGGGCTTCAACATATGAATTTTGAGGGGACACCATTCAGTCCACAACAGGTGGTGTTTAATCTGATTGTGATGTTCGAAAAGTGCTTCAGTGCCCTGTAGACATGAATGTGAATAATACAAAATTGTGGTTATTACAGAATAAAATAAAAATTTTATTTATTTCACTTTAGATGTATTTTTTTTCCAAATGGTTGCTATGTTGTTAGGGTATAAATACTTACCAAGTGGTTTGAATGTAATTTCTTAACATAAAGAACTGGTGGGTATGTCTTTGGCCTAGAGCCAGCACGAAGTGATTTCTCAGACACTAAGGGTGCTGTGAGCAGAGCCTCTGGCGGGATGGGCGGTCTTTCCTTGCACTGTGGATGGTCTAATGTAAGGACGTTGTCCTGGCAGCAGGGACTCTCCATCCTTTCTCTAATGAACATCCTCACTTGGGCCCTGAGTAACAGGAGTCATTGTCTCAGAGAAAATGGCCACAGTGGAAACTGAGATCGAAGAAGGACAATTCTTGGCTTTTTAAGTTAAAACATGAAAACCAAATCAAAACAAAAACACCTTTGTCCAAGTTTTTAAAAGGGAAAATCCGTGTATAACACCGTCCGGCAGAACCGGCCTGTTTTCTATTCATGACCTTCATCTCCTACCCTCCCAAGCCTAGATAAAGTGAGGGAAGGAGCAAAGAGGGGCAAAGTAGGAGACGATGTAGGGAAGTGGACACTGGTATGGGTACGTGCCGAGTCTGTGGTAGGCACAGAACTGGCAGCAAGTCTGGGGCTCCACGGTCAAAGGGTCTGTGCGCTCAGTCCTAAGGGTCGTCCTGGGAATACGACCCCAGGGTATAAATAGGATCCCAGAGACCCTGCTCACGGTGCCAGTTGGGGATCTGGATGGAAGCAGAAATGGGAGAGATGGTGGTTGGAGTGGAAAGTAGGATTCGATGTATTTCAATCTGAAATGACTGAAAAAAGGCTGAAATGATCTGAAAATGACTGGCTTGATTTTCTCCATTAGGCGGAATGGGAGCGAAGGTAAAAGTTAAAAATCACTGATAAGAGAATAAAAGAAGATGCATTTGTACATACTTGAGTTTATAGGTCAGGAATGCCACACCACTGTCTGCTCCATTAATTTGTAAACATTTTCTTGAATGTTCAAGAACATGATTTGAAGAACTGAAATATCTTTCAGACTCAGTAAAATGAATCTCCACTGACTGTTTTGGGTATTTAGAAAATCTGCATATCAAGGGGAGATCTAAACTTATTGTACATAGTGGGTTGAATGGGGATCCTCCAAAATCACATCCACCAGGAATCATAGAATGTGATCTGTTTGGAAATAGGGTCTTTGCACATATAATTAATTAGTTACTTTTTAACTTTTTTTGTGATGCTGGATTTTGGATGAGCTCTAAATCCAGTGACTGGTGTATTTAAAAGAGGAAGGAAAGGCAGGCGTAGACCCAGCAAGACACAGGGAGAAAGCGATAGAGCAGAGATTAAAGTCATTCCTTCCCAAGCCATTGAACGCCAAGAGCCACTAGACATTGAACTAGACAAGGATGTATTCTCTCTAATGCCTAGGAAGGGAGTGTGGTCCTGTGGACATGCAAACTCTGGACTTCTCTCAAGAAAAGTGTGAGAAAATACATTTCTGTTGTTGGAAACAAGTCTGTGGTCATTTGTAAGGGCAGCCATAGGAGTGGACTGTCCTTCTTAAGCATCACATGTACCTCTGTGCTCCACTGGGCATTGTACAAACGAAGGCCCATTTACTGCCCCTTTTTTCAGTTCACCTTTCTTGAGTGCCAGGGTAGTCTGGACACTCAGGGTAGAGAAGAAAATGGCATAGAT
Source organism: Mandrillus leucophaeus (assembly GCF_000951045.1). Lineage (NCBI taxonomy): Eukaryota > Metazoa > Chordata > Mammalia > Primates > Cercopithecidae > Mandrillus > Mandrillus leucophaeus. Next base: position 191,948 of record NW_012109807.1, on the reverse strand, counting down.
TGGAGCTTGGAGCTCAACTGGGGAGACCAAAAGTCGAAGTAACCAAGTCCTATATTGGAAATAGTGGTGTCTGTGTGGGGATAATCACAGGGTAGGAAAGCAGGGAGCCAGGGAAGCATGGTGCCCCAAAAGCCAAGCCAAGAAAGTATCTCCAGAGGGAGGGACTAGCTGGGGGTGGCCAGTGTCCTAGACGCATAAAATAGGACACAGAAGGGACCCTCAGTTAAGCAGAGTGGAGGCACCCATGCCCTTGACAAAGAAGTCTTGTGGAAATGTACTAATGCCAGCCCCATTGGAATTGCTGGTGAGGAAGTAAAAGAACTGGAGACGTCAACCTTCCTGAGGGGGTTCTGCTTGCAAAGGGGAGCAGAAAATCGAGAGGCAATTAAAGGGGGCCTTATTTGGTTAGTTTGTTTTTATGTTTAAGATTGAAGATAGTGTCACAGGCACTTGAACAAGAGCAACTCCATCTTGAATAGGGGTTGGGTAAAATGAGGCTGAGACCTACTGGGCTGCATTCCCAGAAGGTTAGGCGTTCTTAGTCACAGTATGAGACAGGAGGTCGGCACAAGATACAGATCACAAAGACCTTGCTGATAAAACAGGTTTTGGCAAAGAAGCCAGTTAAACCCCGCCAAATCCAAGATGGTGACGAAAGTGACCTCCGGTTGTCCTCACTGCTCATTATACACTAATTATAATGCATTAGCATGCTAAAAGACACTCCCACCATTGCCATGCCAGTCTACAAATGCCATGACAATATCAGGAAGTTACGCTATATGGTCTAAAAAGGGGAGAAACCCTCAGTTCTGGGATTTGCCCACCTCTTTCCCAGAAAACTCATGAATAATCCACCCCTTGTTTGGTACATAATGAAGAAATAGCTATTAAGTATACTCAGGCAAGCAGCCCATGCTGCTGCTCTGCCTATGGAGTAGCCATTCTTTTATTCCTTTACTTTCTTAATAAACTTTCTTTCACTTTACTGTATGGACTTGGCCCGAATTCTTTCTCATGCAAGGTCCAAGAACCATTTTTGGCATCTGGATCAGACCCCTTTCTGGTAACAACAGTGTAGTGTGTATGCTGATGAGAAGAATCAGCAGAAAGGAAAGGCAAGAGGGTGAGAGACAGGAGGAGGAAAATGCAGGGGAAGTCCTTGGGTAGGAGGAAGGGGTGAGACCCAGTGAACAAAAGACGCAATTGCCTTGACTGGGAGCAGGGTGGAGCCTCAGTAACAGTTGTGTGGGGAGAGTTGGTGGTGGGGAGGTGAGGTGGTTCTCTTGTTGATTGCTTTTCTTTTCTCAGTGAAATAAAAATCAAGGTGATCAGCTGAGAATGAGGAAGGGGAGAGGGTGCTGGGGACCCTTAGAGAGAAGATGTTTTTGTATCTTCTCTGCAGGTGTTCACACCCTGTGCTGGGCCCCCAGGTGCCACACGGAAGCCAGCTGTGAGAAGGTCAAAGTCAGATCACTGAAAGGCCCACAAGTCACCCCCAGTGGTTCCCACAGCACTGCCTACTGAACTGTCACTCCTCTGTTTAAAACTCTCAAATAGCACCTGCAAAGACAAGGTCTAAATTCCTTGGCTCAGACTCGGAGCCCCATAATGGGCCCCCAGCAGACCCTCCCATCTCCTTTTGTCCTGCAAAACAGGCAACTGCAGAAGAGTGGAGAGGCCTGGGGCCTCCCGGACTTGTCAGAAGTGCAGTCCCCATCACTGAGATGCAGGACCCAAGACAGCGCTGCTCGGGAGTGAGGGGAGGGACCAGCAGAGGAGCAGCCTCTACTCACCTGGGGGTGTTCCCCGAGGACACACAGGCCCCGTGCTGCCAGCGCTTCCCGTGTTGCCAGAGAATAGCCTAATGCAGAGTGTTAGGTGTTGCCAGAGCAGTTTTCTCTTCTCTGCCGATGAGCTAGTATTATTATTTTTTCAGTGCATTATCTTAAAGTCCCCGCTAGTATCGTGGAGCAGGTTCTCTTCCTATGAGTGGGTTAGACTTGCAAGACTTCCCCAAGTGAACTCTTAAAAACATTTCTTCTTTAATGTTTCTACAATTCTGTTGGGAGCAGATGGGTTCCAGTAAGCCTATGCCAGAGAAGAGGCAACAGGAAACCATTTTTGTGCTAACTGTTCTATTCTGGTTTTGAGTCCTCTAACCTTCTCTTCCTTCTGAAAACTCATTTCATCTAAGCCTTTGCCAGGAGGATAACTCTTGCTGGTCAGAGCAGAGAGACTGGGGAGGAGAGGCTGGGTGGGGGTGTCTGCAGGGTTGGGGAAGGAAGAAGATTCCAGTTACTTAAAAGGCACTACACACGATGGGGTTGGGGAGGTGCAGATGGTAATCCCGTGTGGACATTGGTCCTATTCACCAGCCCTATGTTGAAAGCAATGGCGATGTGTGAACACCAACACTGAATAGAAACCTAGAGCTTGATGCATCCAAAGTCTTCCAGGCCCAACCACCTGCCTACGTGTGCTCCATCCCAGGCCCTCCTCCAGTGGGATCACTTGTTCCTGTAGGGCGGTGCGGAGCCAAGGACACACAAGCCACACTGCCCCCCAGGGTCTGAAGGAGTCACCTGCTTTCCAGTGTTGTCTCTCCTCTTGCTCGATGTCAGGAGACCACTGACAACACAGACTCGAGGCGAGCTTGGTAGGACACGCGTATGATCTGTGCATAACAAGAGTGAGGCCTAATCTGTGCACGAGTGGCTCATGTTTGTACAGTTTTTCTACCTTGAAGATGTGTTTGAAACTCTGCTGCTTTTCTGTACTTCAGAGATCTTAGGCAACAAGCACAAGACATCAGATACACCTTTTTCCAAAAGTGTACATACTCTCGTTGTGGTCTAATTATAATAACAAAAAAACAGGAAGCAGCTTACATGTCCAATGTGAGGAGATGTCTAATAAATTATGATGTGCCAGTAAGACGGGTCCCATGTAGCCAGCCACACAAGAACATGCTCACCTGTCACCTTAACTGAAGAAAGTTGGATATAAAAACATAAAAAATGAATAAGGAGCACAATCCCACTCTGTCATACAAAAACTTTTGTTATATAAGAGCACCCACATACGTGCACAGAAAAAAGACTGAAACAGTATTCTCTAAGATATTAAAAATGTCATCTTTGAATAAGATTGTAGGTAACTTTTATTTTTTCTTAATAATTTTCTTGTTTCCTTTTTTAACAATAAATATTTATTATTTACATAATAAAATGTGTATGCATTTTAATTATATATATTCTATTATATATTGTATGTGTGTGTGTATATATGTATATATTGAGACAGTGTCCCTCTGTCACCCAGGCTGGAGTGCAGTGGTGCAATCTCAGATCTCAGCTCACTGCAACCTCTGCCTCCTGGGTTCAAGCGACTCTCCTGCCTCAGTCTCCTAAGTAGCTAGGACTACAGACACACATGCCACCAAACCTGGCTAATTTTTGTAGTTTTGGTAGAGACAGGGTTTTGCCATATTGGCCAGGCTGGTCTCGAACTCCTGACCTCAAGTGATCCATCCGCCTTGGTCTCCCAAAGTGCTGGGATGACAGGCGTGAGCCACCATGCCCAGCCTCTTTCTGTTTTTCTTTGTGAAAAGCAACAGCTCTGCCAGGGAGCCCTCTTTACAGCTCCTGCCTCTCTCTCAGGCTGGTGGCTATCACATTTTCCCCGTCCCTCCAAGTCCCAGCTGGTACGTGCTTTTACTTGTTGCCTGCCCTAAGGAACACCACTATCCCTTGTTAAAACAGTCCTCTTATTAAACTCGTTGCAGACCTCCCTCCTGCAGAGTGCCATCTGTTTCCTGCCTGGACCCAGCCTGGCTCGGTGACTTTTGTGCTCAGCCCCCAAGCTTTCTCTGGTTCTCTAGAGTCTGAATCAAGCAAACCAAGTCGCATGTTCTGTAGACTGGAAAAGCCATTCTGCCACGTGTAAAACTGGCTATCATAAAAGAAAAAGAATCACACAGAAAAAGATGCATAAGAAGTAAGTAGTAGTCATCTTTTTGGGGTAAAGATTTATTTTCAACCTGAATTCATAGACATGTTGAGCAAGCAAAACACAAGGAAGAAGATCACCTTTTTTGAGCATCATTTCTTTGTCAACAAATTAAAGGGTTGAAAAAGGGCCAGTCCCTTAATTTCCTTCCTTCCTGTGTTCATACCCCTGAGGGTGACCCAACATCAGGTCAAGAACATATTTTTCTCAGGCCCTTGCAGTCCTCACCTCCTAATCTGGGGTCCTCATTCTAAAGATGGGTCTATGTCTCCTGACATCAGGGCTGCTCTGAAATGTTGACCTGAGGGATGTGAGCGTGAGGTCAGGTGGGAACACGCTTGGGTGCATGGGTATAGCTTAGAATGCTGGCTCAGAACCTCTGCCCAAACTCTACCTGCTATTTGGGTACACTCTGAAGTCTATTGCTTATTGAAGACCTAGCTCTTCTCTGAACTCTGAAACAATTCACCATGAATTTAGTGTACCCTTCTTTCTTTCCTGAATTAGTCTGTGAACTCCCAGATCACCTACCTTATAGGGATGTACCTCTTAGCACTTCCCAGGGTGTTGGATGCAAACAGTGTTGTGTAGACCCCAGCTGATGAACAGACATGTGAACTGTGTGTGGCCCATGACAGTTATAATAGAGATAATTACCTGGACATAACAACTAGCACATGCTTTACCCTCTACTGGCTACTATATTGTGTTTGCCCAGACAACCTCATTTAATCCCTACAAACATCCCATGAGTTAGGTAATATCCCTATGCCTATTGCATGATGATGGAATTTAGGCTTAGAAAAGTTCAGTAACCTGCTAACAGTCACACAATTATAAATAGCAGAGACTGAAGCCCAGGTTCTTAGCCCCTCGGTTTTTCTGCCTTTTTCTTTGGTGACCATCCCCACTCCTCCATAATAACGTGATAACAATTTCAGTGAACCATTCCATCACATGAGACAGGGTACTTATGCCTTAACTGGACACTTTAATGAGATCAAGAGACTTGGAGTTCACAAACATCTACACCCGTCAGGGGAATAATAGGTCTCCTTTAACAGTCTTGCCCTATGCTAGGCTTCCTTCAAGTGGGTTCACACCCAAAACAGACCCTTCTCTACGCTCAGAACAGCCAATATGAACCCAGAGAGACAAGTACAACTTTTCTTTTCTTTTCTTTTTCTTTTTTTTTTTTTTTAGATGGAGTCTTGCTCTGTTGCTCAGGCTGGAGTGCAGTGGCGTGATCTCAGCTCACTGCAAGCTCCAACTCCCGGGTTCATGCCATTCTCCTGCCTCAGCCTGAGTAGCCGGGACTACAGGCACCCACCACCACGCCCGGCCAATATTTTTTGTATTTTTAGTAGAGACGGCGTTTCACCGTGTTAGCCAGGCTGGTCTCGACCTCCTGACCTCGTGATCCTCTCGCCTTGGCCTCCCAAAGTGTTGGGATTACAGGCATGAGCCACCGCGCCCGGCCACACCTTTTCGAGGGGCCTCTGCCTGAACTTTTCCACAACACTGAGCCAAGTTTTTTTTTTTTTTCTTCCAGACCTGGTCTTCTGTTTTAGCTCAGGGTAGAACCTCTTTTGAACTCCCAATTTTAAAATGGAACAGAAAAGAGAATGACTAAAAAATTCTGTTAAAGGTGCATTTTGGCCAAGTGGCTCAAGGGCATTTCTGTGGTTCAGAAGGTTTTTTTTTTTTAGCATCCACTTTGAGAAACCCTGCAGCAGCTCCCAGTCCGTGCCAACTTAGGTTTTGGCCTAATGAGATGCAATGTTCACGCTCAAGTCAATAAAACGAGATGAAAATCACTCTTAGGCTATGACCGTAAGATTAGGACCACAAAACCACATAAAATATTTGGTCACGAAATACTTTCTCTGATGCCCTGGACTGGAAAGTCTGACTTAAAATTTAATGAGGTGATCCTGAGATTTTAATTTTTATAATAACATCCCTTAGATTGATTTGTTCTCAATATTCTCTGTCAATTGAAGAGTGTGAGCTTAGAAATCATGACCTGGGGTGGGGTGTGGGGAGCACTGGGAAGTAAACAGCAGCAGCCCAGTTAAATTTAGTTAAATTAGGGTATTGGAGAGTCTGAAAAAAGGACATTGGGTCATGGGGTGTGGAGTTGAAAAACATACCTTTTCTAAGAACTTGGCAATTCAAATTCTGGCCACGATCAATCACATTCCTCAGGCTCAGAAAACATAGACATGCACGCAAAAATGTTCCTTAGTTTTCCCCAGAACAGGCAGGAAGTCTTTGAGATGGAAAGTAAACAGAGCTATCAGCACATCGGCCTGGGTTCAGTTCACTATTTTCAACTAACTGGAAGAAGGAAAATATATGGCCCTGTTTTCTTTGCTTGATTGATGTAAAGAGCATTTTTACAGAAACATGCATTTTCTACTAGATACATCTGCCATAGCATCTCTCTACTCCACCCATGAGCTGCCTGTGAGATCCATACACATCTCCTGGGCAATGAGTCTGATCAACCAGACACCAGGGAGTGGGAAATGTCCAGGCTGTTCCCCACTTGTGTCTTTTTGTTGTGGTGGTGGTAAAATATACATGATATAAAATTTACACTTTCACCATTTTTAAGTGTACAATTCAGTACCATTAAGCTCATCTGTAATATACAGCAACCAGCACCTCCATCCATCTCTAGAACTCTTTTCATCTTCTCAAACTGAAACTCCGTCCCCATCAAACACCAGCTCACTCCCCATTCCCCCTCCTCCCAGGCCCTGGTAACCTCTATTCCACGTTCTGTAAGAATCAGACTGGAGTGCAGTGGTGCGATCTCGGCTCACTGCAAGCTCCACCTCCTGGGTTCACACCATTCTCCTGCCTCAGCCTCCCAAGTAGCTGGGACTACGGGCGCCCGCCACCATGCTCGGCTAATTTTTTTGTATTTTTAGTAGAGATGGGGTTTCACCAGGTTAGCCAGGATGATCGCAATCTCCTGACCTCGTGATCTGCCCACCTTGGCCTCCCAAAGTGCTGGAATTACAAGCATGAGCCAGTGCACCTGGCCTCACGTAGCATATTTTCAAGGTTCATCCATATTGCAGCATGTGTCAGAGTTTTCTTTCTTTTTAAGGCTGAGTAATATTCCATCATACATACACACCACATTTTGCTTATCCGCTTTTCCACTGGTGGACATTTGGATTGTTCCACCTTTTGACTACTGATGTCTGAGTCTCTGCTATAAATCCTTTTGGGTATGTCCACAGAGGTGGAGTTGCTGGGTCATATGGTAATTCTGTGTTTAACTTTTTCAGGAGCCACCATGTAGTTTTCCAGCATTTCATGCCAGCACACGGTGCTAATTTCTCCACATCCATGCCAACACTTGTTATTTTCTGCTCGTTTTGTAACAGCCATCATAACAGATGTGAAGTGGTACCTTCCCACTGAATGTCTTTTAAAAGAAGCACAACTGAGGATGTGCTTCAAATAGGGTGGCAGTTGTATCTGGATTTTGAAGGAGTTTTTAAACTCACATCCCAGAATCTTTTGAGTATGTTTTATAAACAACAACAACAACAAAGGAAATGGAACGTAAATGAGTAAATGAAAACAGAATGAAGCGATAACAACAATTAGAAAGAGGAAAAGTCAAAATATCTAAATTGACCCAGTGGTGGCTTAACTAGTGATGTATACATCTGTCTATACATCCATCCCTGCGTTGGCCTACGGGAAAGTTCACAGTTGACCCCAACACCAGCACATTTTGGTGGAGTCTGGCTTATTAGTCGAGTACTTACGATTCACCGGGTACTCTCTCTAAGCAGAGGCCTTGGAAATGGAATCCCCACTCCTCCTCTTTAGGGCACATCTCCAGGGAGAACCATTAACAACATCACACCCAGCCTGCCAGTTTGAGGGTGGACAGCTCCTCCACTGAACCAGGAGGACGGCAGGGTGCACGACACAAGGGCAGGGCTTACATCCGCGGAGTCACAGAGGCCACCACCTTTCTGCCTTGCCCTCAGTTCTCCCAATTCCTTAAAAACAACGAGCATTCCCCACCTGTGATCTTCATCCCAGTACAATCATGTGCACTGGGGAAGTCATCTCAGCTTATAGACAAGGAATCTGAGGCCTGAGAGGCGAAATAACTGACGAGGTGGCCCAGGACAGCACAATGAGTTTTGTTCTGCTGGCTTGGTCTTGAATGACAGTTGGAGCTAGGGGAGTACACTGTCCATCTTGGAACCAAACCAACTCCACCTCCAACCAGAGGGATCCTCCTTCATTTTTCCCCCACACATGAGTGCAATAGTCCTAAATCAGAGGACAACACCAGATATCTGTCTCACAAAACTCGTGCAACTATATCAAGAATATCCTGTGTGATGCCCCTGGGGTCTAAAAGCCAGCGCTGCTCATGTAGTTTCAAAGAGGTCTACAATGCCAGGTCACATGGAACTGAATCTATCCCGTAGCCCATTGAGAAAAACAGTAACTGGAATCACTGCGCTTGAGTCTCTGGAGATTCATGGTGGCCTCCTACTCTTTGTTGCCATTAATTGTTTTATGATATTGTTTAAACTAAATCATTTAACTTTCAGCTTCTTCAGCTATTACAAGCTTTCCGAGAAAACAGAGCACGTGTTCTTTTCAGGGCATCTCCCATGCTTAGCACAGGTGACTCACTAGTGAAGGCCAGTTGTAAGTCCTGTGTTATCCTTGGGGCCCCAACTCCCCACCAGTCACTTTCTGTCTTCCCACACTTACATGAATTCAGACCTGCTGTTTCATCTTAAATCTAGATGGCACACAGCACTGTTAAGATGCTCAAGCAGGTAAAAATGCATGCTGTTTGGTGAGTCAAGTAATCATACAGGTACTTTTTGATCTTCAAGTATAAGATTTGAGTGGACTAATTTTTAAATGAACCATGTGTCTATTTCTGAATATAGAATTACAGTAAGGATGACATAGTAGAACTTCACTTAAAGTTGGTGACTAATGGAGCACTAGACCTAACTCACTTGTGCAAATTAGAATAGATTGGTAGGCTTGGGCCATGAGGTAAGTATATCAACTTGTATCAGTTTGCTAGGGCTGCCATTGTTAAGTACCACAGACTGGGTGGTTAAACAACAGAAATGTGTTTTCTCACAGTTCCGGAGGCTGTAAGTCTGGATGGTTTCTTCTGAGGCTCCTCTCCTTGGCTCATAGATGCTGTTTCCTCCCTGTGTCTTCACATGACCTTCTTTCTTCTGTGTGTGTCTGTGTCCCAGTCTCCTCTTCTTATAAGGACACCAGTCAGATTGGATGAGGACCCATTCTAAAAAACTCATTTCAACTTAATTACCTCTTTAAAGACCCTGTGTCTAAAAATGGTCACATTCTGAGATAGGTGTTGAAGTTAGAACACGAACACATGGATTTTGGGGAGACACAATTCAGGTCCTAACACAATTAGAATGTAGAGGCAAGGAAGCTGTTAAATATTTGAAAAAAACTGAATGATCATGGATTATTATGTGGGACTTCAGCCAGATACTGAGAGTAGAAGGAGCCAGTAGGCAGTGTGATGCCACATTTCCTATGTGCGGTAGCTCAGGTGTCAGGGAAACTTGGGTCCAGGATCTAGCTCCAGTGCTGCCAGCCACATGGAGATGAAAAGTTTGACAAGGAGAGAAACATGAGAGGCAGTTTTCACACCTATTAAAGAGAGGTGATAACAGTATCTCCCCTGTAGGCTTGTTATGAGGATTAAAATAAGGAGCCCAGACCACTGTTTAAGTGAGGGGTCATGAAACAATGAGCCCAGACCAGCATTCACACTTTAGTTTGCACATGAATCACTTTAGTCATCTGGCTAGAAAGCAGATGCTGACTCAGTAGGTCTGGGGTGGGGCCTGAGACCCGGCACTTTTTTTTTTTTTTTTTTAAGTCTCACTCTGTTGCCTAGGCTGGAGTACAGTAGTGCAATCTCTGCTCACTACAACCTCCGCCTCCCAGGTTCAAGCAATTCTCCTGCCTCAGCCTCCTGAGGAGCTGGGATTACAGACGTGGGCCACCACACCCAGCTAACTTTTGTATTTTTAGTAGAGACAGAGTTTCACCATGTTGGCCAGGTTGGTCTCGAACTCCTGATTTCAAGTGATCCACCTGCCTTGACCTCCCAAAGTGCTGGGATTAGAGGCGTGAGTCACTGCGCCTGGCCAGACTCTGCACTTCTAACCAGCTCCCTGGTGGCATAGATGAGGCTGACCTCGGGCCCTCTGGAGCCTTGGGGTCTAAGATACTTCGCCCTGTGCCTGATAGACCGGTAGTGCACACGCAGTAGAGAGAGCTGCTATAAATACTACTGCTACCTCCATGTTGAACTTAATAGAAACCTAGTCCTCCGACTTTTCATTCCTCTTTGATTGGGCTACTCTTAATGGGTGAAGCACAGGCAAGCAGGCCACCCTCTTCTACCCACAAATATTTTCCAAGTTAATTAAGAACACACAGAGAATAAATCTATGAATCCCTTGGGCTCTGGATTTCTGATGACAGTGTTTAAGGCATGAGTTTGGGTCCAGGGTCCTGTCATTAACATTTTGTTTATTTATTCCAATGATGATCATCAGTGACCAATTGCTGAGTCCTCTCTGTTTCCTTTGGAATCAGCATAGGCTTCAAAGGCAAACTGGCACAAAATGTTAGCCTAACCCCTCTGATTGCTCTTCCCTCTACTCCCTCTATACGCCCCCGTCTCCCCAAATCTTGATCCTCTGAATCTGCATTGCCTTCACAGCTCTCTGATAACTTCAGATAGATTTTCTATTATCTTGCCCAGTTTTTTTTTTTTTTTCTTTTCTTGAAATGGAGTCTTGCTCTGTCACCCAGGCTGGAGTGCAGTGGCACGATCTCGGCTCACTGCAACTTCCGCCTCCAGGGTTCAAGAATCTCCTGCCTCAGCTTCCGGGGTAAATAGGATTACAGACGCATGCCACCACATCTGGCTAATTTTTCTATTTTTAGTAGAGATGGGGTTTCGCCATGTTGGCCAGGCATGTCTTGAACTCCTGACCTCAAGTGATCCATCCATCTTGGCTTCCCAAAGTGCTGGGATTACAAGTGTAAGCCACCATGCCCGGCCTACTTTTCTGGTATTCTTGGAAGGGTGGGTCTGGAACATTCTGGTCAGCCATGGCTGGAGAATATAGTATTACACACTGAACATAGAGATATTAGTGATTCTTGGGATGCAAATTGTGGCTACGTATTTTTTGAGAGTTTCCTTAAATTAAATAGTTGGTTTTTTTTAAAATCATAAGTCATTTGTAAGAAAAGAATCCCATCTTTTCTCTCTGTGTGAAGATGCAGTTCAAGTGCCCCAGAAGGAGGCAGAGTATGACTCTAACTGATGATAAAGACAGAAATGTTAGGGAGATTTGGGGAAGGGGGAGAGAATACAGTTTCTAACCATGATAGAGTCAGTAGTGTTAGACTATCCCTCCTGCTGAAAACAATAAAAGCTGGAAAACATACACAATAAACAGTTTGAAGGTATTGAAATGCAATGAACATTGGCAGGACCAAACATGAGGCAATCCTCGAGAGGAGGGACCCACTGTGGGGAACTGGCCTCTTTCCTTGACCTTATTTGCCAGTTCTCTGCCTGGGTGAGCAGGACGTTCAGAGTCCTACGGGGCTGAAGAAAGAGAGGTTGAAGTTCAGGGCTAGAAAAAGGGCTAAAACGCATCAACAAAGGAACTGCAGAGAAATGAACCTTCTATACACACTTTCCCTTGAAACATTTGCCAACTCTTAAGGTGTAACAGGCAAGCCTGAGAAACCAACAGAAAGTTGCAACTTGAAGGTTAACGAGATAATCAGGGATTCCAGCAGCCACAAGGTGCTGGGGAGACAGAGATGGAGTTTGAGACCTAGGAAGGAGGACAGGCATTGGTATGACTGAATCTCAGTTGAGGTCCCAGAAGGGCCCTGTCTTAGGAATAAGGGCTACACCACAGAGGAAAGGGCAACCCTGAAACGGACCAATGCTGTCTGCATAAAATTAACCATGACAGGGTCATGGTGGTCAGCAGGCATGCTCTCTGCCTGCAGGTGGAAAATTAATCCAACCACAGAAAGACACCTTTCAGAGCCCCTGTGATTTTCAATATGCACTATCTGTAATTCAAAATAAATCACAAATCATACTACAATTAAGCGGAAATGACAGAACACCAAGAGAAGATTAGCACAAGAGAAGATTGGCACAAATTGCCAATACAAGTCTTGTAGGTAATTTATTGAGCTACTAGATTTTAAAATAACTATGATTAATATGCCATAGTTAAATCAACAGTTTTATTGTAAGATTAGACTCAGTATAAGAAAGGACTAGTGAACTAAAGACAGGATAAGCAAAAGTATTCAGATTGAAGCATGGAGAGGAAAAAAGATGGAAAACACAAAACGGGACACGAAAGACAGGGGACATGATGGAAAGGGCTATGTATGGATAATTGGATTATCAGGAGAAGAAGAGGAAAGATAGAATGGGACAGAAAAGATGTAATGTTTTAAAATATTGCTTAAAAATACTGTCTGCAAAATTAATAAAAGACCAAAAGCGATAAATTCAAGAATCTTGGAGAATGCCAGCAGATAAATATAAAGCCAACAAAATCTAGTCACATCATAGTCAAATGGTTGCAAGTGAAAGATAAAGGAAAGTTGTAAGAGAAGACATAATAAAAATATGCATTATCTTTAAAACAGTAAGAGTAAGACTGATGACTGACTTTTTAATAAAAGTCTGGCCAGTTATCTGGCCAGAAGACAATTACATCTTTATTGTGTTGAAAAAAAAATGCCAACAAGACATTTTTTAACATAATATCCTCAATAAAAAAATATTAAATGGAATTTTTTAGGCAGAAAGAAAATGATTTTAAAAGAAATTATAAAAATACAAAAAGAAGTAGTGAGCACCCTTACCCTATAAGAGTAAATATGAAGGTAAATAAAATTAATAATAATAATAACTAGGAGTTTGAAATATAGGTGCAGTATATGACAACAATAGCACACACATAAAAAAACAGGAGGGGTGTAAATGAAGTTAAACTGTTTTAAGTTTCTTGCATTATTCAGAAATAAGTAAAAGTACTGATTTAAGATAGGCTATACTAAGTCAAGGATAGATTCTTAATCTCGTGGTTAATCAACAAAATAATAATACAAGAATGTATAAGTAACAGGCTAATAGATTAAAAATATGGACTAAAAATGCTTATTGATAAATAAGGTAATAAGGAAGAAATAAAGGAACAAAGAAGAGAGAAGACAAATAGAAAAAAATTAGCAGGATGATAGACAAATCTAAATATATCTACAGTTGCATTAGCTGTGAATAGATTAATATTGAGATTAAAAGATAAAAATACCAAATGGGAAATTAAAAATGTCATCATACACTGATTATAGAAGACACATCTTAAATATAAAGACACAGATAGGATCAAAGTAAATGGATAGAAGAGATACCAAGCAAATGCTGACCAAAGTAAAGCTAGTATAGATAAATTATCAACACATAAAGTAAACTTTAGGAAAAAAAGAGTTACTAGTGATAGAGACATTTCATAATGATAAAAACACCAAATCAACAGGAAGATATAACAGTCCTAAATTGCCATGCACCAAATAACATAGCTTTAAAGTATATAAAGGAAAGGTGACAAAACTAAAAGGAGAAACAGACAAACATAAAATTATAAGTGGAGATTTTAACACACCTCTCTCTGGGACTGTTACAAGTGGACCAAAAAACCACTAAGAATGTAAAAGATTGAGCAACACAAAAAATCATCTTGACTTATTTGATATATATTGAATAACGCAAGCAACAATGATAGAATACAAATTTTTCATGACCACAAAGAACACATAACAACAAAGACCATATTCTGGGCCATACAGCAAGCCTCAACAGATTTCAAAAGGCTGAAATCACATACAGTATATTGTTTGATCACAATGGAATTGAACTTGAGATCAAAAGGAGAAAGAAAACTGTCAGATCAATACATATTTGGAAAATAAGAAATACATTTCTAAATAGCCTATCGTAAAACAAAAAATGGAAATGAAATTGAAATATTTTGAATTGGCTCATAATGAATATATATCACATCAAAACCTGTGAGTTGCAGTTAAAGCAATGTTTAGAGGACAATACATAGCACTAACTGCATATATTATAAAGGAATAAATGTTGAAAATTAGCAATTTAAGTTTCTGTCTCAAGAAGCTGGTAAATAAATATAAAAAATAAACCCAAAATGCCTGGGACTAAATGCACATGTTAAAAAAAACAGAAATGTTGAAAAATCAATGCCCCTAATAGAAGAAACAATATTATAAAATACATCAGTTAAATGAAAAACAAGCACATAATAAAAAAACGACAAAACTAAAAGTTGATATTTTGAAGACTTATAACATTAGTAACCTCCTGTCCATACTACTCAAGGAAAAAAAAAGGGTAAAAACACAAATTGCCAGTACAAGAAAATCAGAATAGAATATATAGATGTTAAAAAAGATAAAAAAGAATGTGATAAACAACCTCATGTCACTACATTTGACAATTAAATAAAATGATCAAATTTCTTAAAGACACAATTTATCAAAATTGACCGAAGAAATTTGAAAAAAGCATAATCCTTGTAAAGAAGTTAAATCTGCAATTAAAATCTAGTCCCCATAAGAAAACAGTGCACTCTAATAATTCACTCCTGAATTCATCAAACATATAAGGAAGAAATCATATCAATCTTATAAAAACTTTTCAGAAATTATAAGATAAAGGAAGTTTTATTAACTCGTGTCATGAGGCTGGCATAACCTTGATACCAAAATATGACATGGACATTACAAAAAGAAAAATTATAGACCAACATGTCTCATAAACTCAGATACAAAAATTCTGAACAAAATATTAACGAATTTAATACAGTGATATTTTTAAAAGATGATGAAGCAGACCAATGGTGCTTATTCCACAAATTAAACAATTCAATAATTTATTCAAAATAAAGAATATAATTCATATATTAATTGAACAAAAGATAAAAATCATATGATCATCTCAAATGATGCCCAATAAACCATTTGTAAAATTCATCACCTAATCAGATTTTAAAAATTGGCAAAAGGGGAATTTCCTTATTATAAAATAGAAAGTCTACAAAATACCTATAGTAAATATTATAATTGTAAAATATTGAATACTTTCACTCTGAATTTAACTAAAACAAGAATGTTCACTAACACTACTTCAATTTACATAGTGCTAGAGGCCCTAATGAGAGTGACAAGCAAGACAGAGACATAAAATTTTAAATACTGGAAAGAAGAACTACAACTGTCATTACTCTCAGATGATACAATTGTAAATGTAGAAAAAAACTCCATAGATAAATATTAGAATGTGTTTATCAAGGTCATTAAATATAAAATAAACATACAAAAATGTATTGTATTTCTATACTAGCAATAAACAATTGAAAAATGAAATTTAAAAGAATACTGCCACTTATAAATATCAATAATTTTTTTTTTTTTTTTTTTAAGATGGAGGAGTCTCCCTCTGTTGCTCAGGCTGGAGGGCAGTGGTGTGATCTTGGCTCACTGCAACCTCCGCCTCCTGGGTTCAAGCAATTCTCATGCCTTAGCCTCCAAATAACTGGGATTACAGGTATGTGCCATTATTCCTGGCTAATTTTTGTATTTTTAGTAGAGACAGGGTTTCACCATGTTGGCCAGTCTGGTCTCAAACTCTGACCTCAAGTGATCTGCATGCCTCAGCCTCCAAAAGTGCTGGAATTACAGGCGTGAGCCACTGCACCTGATGCTCAATGTTTTTAACAAGCCTGCTAATGACTGCAACTCGAAATGTGTAATTCTTCACCAAATTTTACAGAATATTGATGAGAAACATTAAGACTTACATAAGTGTTCTTGAATTGGAAGACAACAATATTATTATGATGACATTTCTCTCAAAATTCATCTATAAATGTATTTTGTAATCTTGTATAAAATACTAACAGATTCTTTGTTGAAACCTGACAAGGTGATTTTAAGTTTACATGGAATTGCAAACGGCCATGAAGACAAAACAGAGATCATTTTGAAACGCACATACACAATGCAGAAAATAGTCAGAGGTCTTCCTGATATTAAGATTTCTTATAAAGCTATAGTAATTAAAATAGCGTGCTATTGGGATAAGGCTAGAGAAATAAACCAATAGAGTAGAAAAAGTTCAGAAACATACACACACAAAAGGGCCACCTTATTTACCTGATTTACAATAAAGGTGCAACTTTAACGTTGTAAGGGAAACGAGAGCCTTTTTAAGAAATGGGGCTGGGTCGACTGGCTACTTATGAAAAAACATGAGTCTTGACCTCTATCTCACACCACAGACAAAAAAAAAAAATCAATTGCAGATGGATTGTGAGCTTGAATGAAAAGGGTAAAACAGTAGTTTCTTTAAAAATGTAGAATATCTTTATGACCCTTGGGTTAGGCAAAGAGTTCTTAAACTGTACATGCAAACCACTAACCACAAATAAACGTTTGAAAAATTGTTTTTCATTAAAATGAACAATTAAGGGCACCATTTAGAGACGGAAACATCAAGCCACAGATTAGAAAAGATATTTGCAACCACATACTAAAGACAAAGATGAATATTAAACAGATACTTCTTAAAACTCCTTTAAGTAAATAAGAAAAAGGCAGACAAATCGGTTTTTAAGCCTGGGAGGGAGTTGAACAGGCACTTCACAAAAAGAGGATATCCAAAATGCCAACATTCTTATGAAAACACAGGTCAATGTCATTACATTAAGAAACACTGGAACCACAAGAAGACATCGCTTAGGCATTAAAAAGATTGGCAGTACCCAGTGTTGGAGAGAATATGGAACAATTAGAAGTGGTATTAAACCACTTCTGTATTAAAACTAAATATATGTCTACCATATGGCCTAGGAATTCCAATCATAGGCAAATACCCAACAGAGATGTGCATGTTTTTACCAAAAGACATGTTCGAGTATGTTCATAGCAGCTTTATGCATACTGTCTCAAAACTATCAAGGACTCAGATGTCTATCCATAAATGGTGGTATAAAATGCAATAAAAAGAACAACTTACAGCTACATGCCAACAGGGAAAGAGAAGCCCTTTCAATAAATGGTGCTGGGTCAACTAGCTACTGTCTATGCAAGAATCACAAGACACATTGAGTGAAAGAATACATACAGTGTGAGACTGTAGGGTCAACACACCTGACAGCAAGAATTTAAGCATACCCTTATAACGACCCCGTATGGCAGATGCACTTGAATGTGTGCTCCAAATGGCCGACCCTGACAAACATCTCAGGCCCTGTCTTGTCTTGTGGAATATTGGCCTACAGGGGACTGAGGCCCTGAGTTTTGGGTTAAATGAAGGTGGTTGCCAGGTGGAGGTCATTGGGAGGAGGGTGTTAAGAGAAAATGCGGTATAAACTACATGTTTGCAGATGCTTGTGGTTTTCCTGCCTGGGCCCCCATCACTGGACTCTCTGCTGTGTGTAAGACCCTGATAAAATCCCATGTCTCATTTCCTGGCTCTGGGTCTCTTCGTCAGCCTCTGGAACCTGGAGACTTCCCTACTGAGGTTCAGAGGGATTTGGCATGATAGATACCCTCTTTGTAAAGTTTGAGAACAGGCAAAATTACTTTATGGTGATGGAAGTCAGCATTGTGCCTATGTTGAGGGGCGATTTGATTGTGTAGGGGCCAAAGACCTGCATCTTGATCTGGAATTTTTTCTTATTTTTGAGATAGGGTCTCACTGCGTTGCCCAGGCTGGAGTGCAGTGCTGAGTTTCTGCTCACTGCAGCCTCAAGCGATCCCCCTCTGCCTCCCAAGTAGCTGGGACTCCAGGTACACAACATCATGCTTGGCGAATTTTTAAAATTATTTGTATAGAGATAGGGTGTTACTGTATTGCTCAGGCTGGTCTCAAACTCCTAGGCTAAAGTGATCCTCCCACCTCAGCCTCCCAAAATGCTTTACAGGCATGAGGCCACCACATCTGGCCTTGATCTGGAAATTTATCAAATGTCCATGTAAGGCTGGTGCCATTTTTTATTGAGTTTATGTTGTGTCTCAATGATTAAATATTGTTTATAAAGAAGTCTTCCTCCCTGAAATCCCCTCCCCCATCCTTTATCCAAACTCTCTTTTTGGATGTCAATTTTCAAGGTCTTACTTGTGCTTTTCTGCTCAATTTTATTCCAGTTAAATGTGAGATCCATGGTATTCATTCTACCCCAATCAACCCACACCTGGTTTGTTGAAATCCTTAGAGGTCCAAGGCATGAGCGTGCAGCAGGGCAGTCGTACAGCACCCTGTGCCTAGAAGGGTTTAATCCTCTGCTGTCACCAACTTGAAGTTCTTAATTTTGGAACAGAAGCCTCCAATTTCATTTTGCACAGAACCCTGAAAATTATGTAGTTGGCTCTGCACGCAGGCATTTTCACCCTCAGAAGGCACAGAGGTCGGTTCATGTTTTCAACCGTTGCTGCTCATTAGAATAACCACCGTTCCAGAGATTCTGAGTTAATTGGATGGGGGTGAAGCTGAGGCATGAGGAGTTTTTAAACTCCCGGCTGATTCTAATGCTCAGCCAGGGTTGGGAATGGCAGACTCAGTTGGAGAGGTCATGCCAAAGGGATGGTTTACCAAATATCTGGAGGGCTTAGAGGATGGAGGGATCACTTTGGGCTTGGGGTTGGAGGTGAAAGCCTGATGTGAGTTTATGGGGTGAGTTTATGGCAAGAAGTCAAATGCTCAGTGTGATGGCGTTCCAGGCAGCGGTACCTGTGGGCCCAAGAGCTGCAGGCAGAGATCCTTCTGGATAGGAATAGTGCTCACAGCCTCCTTCCTCAGCCAATATTCTTATTCTCTCATCAGCCAGTGAAAACCTGTTGATTCTGTTTTGTAATGAAGCTGTAAAGGTGTGAATGATAAAAGATGGACTTAGCCTCCGGTTGATTTTGAGAAGAGAAGGGCTCTGAGGTTTCAGATGTGGGTGCCGAGCTTGGTGGCTGCCGTGGAGGAAGGAGGGTCGGACTGCACGTCAGAAGGTAGTTCTCATCCTACCCCTGGCCACCCAAGACGCTTGCCCAATTCAGTTTCTCATAAAAACTGGACTGATTTGATCTAGAAGTAATTTTCCATTCCCACAAGGCCATAAATATGTGGTTTGTATCTTCTTTCATGGATATCAATATTGTCTTATAAAGTTATAGATGATAGACTATTTATACGGGTCAGCAATTATAAAGCAGTTGAAGTCTCTTAGGAAGTCCATGGACAGAATCCAGCCAGTAGAAGTTTTTTTTAGCCTGAACAATATTATTTTTTCAAAACTGTATTATTGTCAGCTGGGCGTGGTGGCTCACGCCTGTAATCCCAGCACTTTGAGAGGCCGAGACGGGAGGATGAAGAGATCAGGAGATCGAGACCATCCTGGCTACCATGGTGAAACCCCGTCTCTACTAAAAATACAAAAAATAAACATTAGCCGGGCGTGGTGGAGGGCGCCTGTAGTCCCAGCTACTCGGGAGGCTAAGGCAGGAGAATGGTGTGAACCTGGGAGGTGGAGCTTGCAGTGAGTCGAGATCGCGCCACTGCACTCCAGCCTGGGCGACAGAGCAAGACTCTGTCTCAAAAAAAAAAAAACAAAAAACAAAAACAAAACAAAAAAGTGTATTGTCCACATTATGAGATGTCATATTAAAATGCAGATTTACAGTTTCTCTTGAAACAACAGGAGATCTGACAACTCCAGGCCTGCTTTGGGCAATTCTTGCAGACACTGGTGCTCAGGAGGGGCTGCCCTTTTGGATAGAGCATGCACTTGCCAGCTCACCCCAGTCCCCACCACTCCCTATTCTATCCCAGTCGCCTCGTTGACTTACACCAGCAGTCAGATCCCTAGGGGTGCATCTAAGTTCCTTCACGTGCTGAGGACTTGGTGAGGACTCCTTCAGCAGAATGTTCATTGCCTGCTTCTTACTGGCTTAAAATTAGAATTAGGTTTTGTTAGAAATGACAGTCGAATGGTATTAGACATTCTTCCATTCCCTCGTTTGTCTTGTCTGACTGTGACCACAGAGCACGTCTCTGCTCTCCAGCCTCAGAGATGATGTGACCTCTCTTCAGACATATTGACTCTAAGAAAACAAACAAAAACTTGGTAATTGGGGCTTCTGCAGGAATGTATGTTCATTTCCATCTTCCTGTAATCCACTGCATTCTTCAGGCCCTCTGAGTCTTCTAAACATTCAGGCCAAGTGATCTTCAAGTTATTTTTCTAACCACAGTTATCCAAATCCTGTTTTGTTTTCTCTCTTCTTTCCAAGTGTTCAGCTGGCGTCACTTAGGCTTTGTTGGGGGCAGTTGAGTCTTTCAGGGTCAGGGGTGTTTTCCTTGGTTGTGGTCTGAAGACGATTGGTGGGATAAGAGGCCAGCCCATGGCTTTCATCGTCACCGCTACAAGGCCATCTGCCAGAGGCGCCTCACCCCTGACCTTCTCCCAAGGATGGGCAGGCCATGAGGAGGGCTGGAGCAAGGAACCCAGGCTGCCCCACCCTCCCTGGCGGCGCCCTCGGTGAGACTAGTCCATGGTTGTTTTCTGTGTTGGTCACGGATGCCTCCCCATGCCTTCACCTTTTCCTGCGCGTCAGGCAGGAGCCAGTCAGTGTCGTGTGAGGGGTGCAGCTTGGGCAGAATGCTTCAGGCAGCCCTTGCCGTGAGGACAGCGAAGGGCACCCTTGGGCTCCATTTGTGCTTTGATAAGAACTGGAACTTCGTATCCAGTGTCCAAGTCTAAAGTGATCCTGGCAGACTCGGGTCTGTGATTAGAAGCGCATGGATCATGAGAAATCATTAAGGTGCGGAGGAACATTTTGAAGTGTGGCCCGTCGCAGGGAGAGGGTCCCGTGTCCCCTTCATCAAGCTGACCAGGCCACCTCCAAACCACTCAACCTCCGCTCTCACCAGCCGCCACCCCTCCGGTCATCCTTCTGAGAGAGTGGGGAGGAAGAGCAAGGTTCTTTCCTCCACCTTTATATTTTCTTGTAAATGCAAAACCTTTGCCCCTAAAGGAGGCCACTTATAAAGAAAGGCTTAAGAAGTGACCTGAAAATAAAACCACAGCTGCGCAACCAACCCACACTGAGGAAGGGGTGGAGAGGTGTAAAATGTTGTGCAGGGCACAGCAAGCCCACTCCCCAGGGCAGCTGTCTTTCCACAACCCTCTCCCTGGCTCCTCTTGAAGTCTGTGCACTTGGAGTGAGGCCACGTTTCTGGGTTTTCGATGATGAAAGCAGCTGCAGATCCCCTATCTGTGAAGTCATTTGGCAGAATCTGCATGTTGTCGATATCAGCCATTGAAGTGAAGTCTCTTAAAATAGGCTTCTGGGACTCCAGGCACTGATGTCCTCAAAGCTCAGTGACACCAGAAGCTAAGAGAGCTTGCGTAAAAATAGCCAGGGGTGAGCAGGCGGCACTTTCCCCTGACGCATGCTCACCACCTCCTCTCAGCTGTCAGCACCTCTATCCTCTGATGTCCCACCTTCCCCCTATTATCCACCCCTTCTTCTCCCACTTGCTCTCCTCCTTATAGCAGAGCCACTGAATGATTCCTGGCCAAGGACCGATAAAACCTGGCCATCATATTTCCCTGTGCCTAGCATTTGGGAGACTATGGCACATCAAGTTAGATGTTTATTCTTTAAAAAAACAATACACGTGGGCCGGGCGTGGTGGCTCATGCCTGTAATCCCAGCATTTTGGGAGGCCAAGGCAGGTGGATCACTTAAAGTCAGGAGTTTGAGACCAGCCTGGCCAACGTGGTGAAACCCTGTCTCTACTAAAAATACAAAAATTAGCTGGGCGTGGTGGTGTGCGCCTGTAGTGCAAGCTACTCGGGAGGCTGGGGGAAGAGAATTGCTTGAACCTGGGAGGTGGAGGCTGCAGTGAGCTGAGATTGCACCACTATACTCCATCCAGGGCAACAGAGGGAGACTCCTCTGGAAGGAAGGAAGGAAGGAAGGAAGGAAGGAAGGAAGGAAGGAAGGAAGGAAGGAAGGAAGGAA
>NW_012109807.1:117652-169596 GCF_000951045.1 Mandrillus leucophaeus | reverse complement strand
GAGGGAGGGAGGGAGGGAGGAAGGAAGAGAGAAAAAAGAGAAAGAGAGAGAGAGAGAAAGAGAAAGAAAGAGACAAAGAAAAAGAAAGAAAGAGAAAGAAAAAAGAAAGAACGAAAGAAAGAAAAAGAAAGAAAGAAAAAGAAAGAAAGAAAGAAAGAAAAGAAAGAAAGAAAGAAAAGAAAGAAAGAAAAGGAAAGAGGGAAGGAAGGAAAGAAAAGGAAGAAAGAGTATTTAGGCTGTGTCTACATGTATAATCACCTCCAGGATTAGGATAGAAAATATAACTGAGAACAGCCTACCAAGGAGGACATCTTAAACTTGATTACATTTTGAGGCAGCTGGTTGTTGCTACTGCTGTTGTTTTTCCAGGACGTTAGTAATAATCACTCCCTCCTTATTTCTGAGCAACTGTTAAACAAACCCTTATCAAGCTGGCATTCCTACCTCACCAGGGCTACCATGTCCTGCTGTGTAGAGTGTGCACTGCTGAAGTCCAGACGGCACCATTCTCATCAACAAGGAGATTAATAGTGTCCCCTGGTCTTGTGCAGTGTGGCAGCACTACCACCCACAATTTCCCTGCTGTCTTCTCTCCAGTTCTTTCTGTTCTACAGATCCTGATAGGGTGATCTGGTAGGTAGGAATAGAGGCCCTCAAGATACGGGGAGTTTGGATTAAAAGGAGCTCCCTTATTCCTTCCCTCTGCCCTATTTCAAGTGTTGTTGTCACCCAGGCCATCTCTTTGCTTTCCCTTTAAATATTTCCTTTTAAATCTTTTTAAAAATCCCTATTATCACTTTGATCTAAGATGTTATTGATCTTGTTGTGGGAAGTCTGAGAACTCTCTAAGGGCCATTGACAAAAGTGAGTTCTCACCTTGGCCACGCTTATCCCCTAATCTCGTCCTCTTCTGTCTCTCTACCTGAGAAAGATAAAAAACATGGAAGCCATTCACTGTCAAGAGAGAAATGCCTGGGATTCTAACAGCAAAGTGGCATCAATATTAATTGAAAGCTCCTTCAGCTGGAAGGGATCTGAGAGGTCATCGACAACCCTTTACCCAGTGAGAGGTAATCCAATTCCTCTCGATTACGTTAGTGACTAAACACTCATCATCTCACCGGATAGTCCTGTCCATTGTTGACTTTGTTTTATCATTTGACGCTCTTTGAGCCAAAATTATACTGAGCCAGAATCAACCAGCTCTCTGGCTGGAAGTCCCTACCATGTGTCGAGCAAGGCACTGGCAGCTGGGGACACAAAGGTAAATTAAAGATACACGCTGCCTTCCACAAGGTCATAGCCAGTGACTGTTCCACAAAGGGATGACCACAGTGAAATAGGCAGAACACGAGGGTACCCAGCAAAGCCCCAAATTCAGCCGAAAGTTCTGCAGGTGACCGAACTGGGTTTTGAATGTTTTGTTTTCCAGAAACACTCATTATAAGCTACTCTTCGTCTACATAACAGCTCTGTAATTTTTATAACAACAATTGTATCCCACCTTTATCTTCTTGCATTGTAGTTTAACATCATCATTGCCTTCAACCATGCCCTGTAGCACATGAATTTTTTTTTTTTTTTATTACAAGGGTTTTCCCTATCTAACATCCCCTTGGAAATGTTAAACCCCAAGCTGAGCCCAGTATTCCCAATGGGACAGTGTGCAAAGAACCATTATTTCTCATTGCCTTGGTGTTCTAATCACGTGGCCAATGAGTAGATTCCTGTATTTCGGAGGTCATTGTTTGATGGTTAAAACTTAACCCCCTCCTGCCCAAATGTTTTCGGGATAAAAAGTTACAAAGCCAGGGACTCTACTTACTGTTTTCAATTAAAGCAGCTTAGAATGATCCACTTACGTGCCTTCTGCTTGGCACTTGCGCTGCATTATAGTGGCCTGCAGTTCACCTTGCCAATGTCAATACTTCTCTGAATGAAATCAGATTGCTTGCAACTTGGAACTTGGACCTGCCTGTTTTCCTTACTTTCACCGTCATCATGGAGACCTTTGCATCTGAGTCATAGGTCTCATGTCTTCCTGGAAGACATCAGAATAATTTTACACAACGTATAATGGAAAGGGACAATTCCATGCTTTACTCTTTGTCAACTCCTGTTCCCAGAGACAATAACTTCAAATTCTTTTATCTGGTTCTTCTAAACCAGATAGTATAAACAAGTTATTTGATAAAATGGTACACTTAGCTCGGTTTATCAGATAATTTGTTTATACTACTATTTCTTGCTTTTAACGTTTTTCAAATGTTTCTTGATTTTAAAATGTTATTTAGGTCTTACGTACTGTCTTGTTCTTGTGGGAAATAAAGTAGTGATTAATTTAAACCTCACTATTTTCCTCATGCTCACCTCTTTCTTTTGCCTTCCCATGCTTTCAATATGGTGTTAGCAAACATTTTTTGTGAAATCAGTGTATGGTGATTATCATTATGACTCTGTAAATATTATACACACTAAGCTCTGGTTTTGTTTTTGTTTTTGTCTTGCCATGACTCTATTTCCTTTCTTGTTGTATTTTATAGATTTAACAATTAACTCATTTTTCCCTATTTGCTTGCTTAGTATCTGTCATTAATTCATTTTTAAATTCTCCACTGGGAATGTACATCTCCTAACAAACTGATACTTTATCAGCTTAATCCAACCCACCCTTTTTCACATCCTTCCTATAGCCCCCCTGTCATCCTGTTCCAAATTGCATTGATTGCATTCTAGCTGCAGAATTTCTCTTCACTTCCCTTGTGAGAATTCCTTTTCCTTTCTCCTGGGTTGTATCTCTTGATTCCTGGATATTAAACCTTCTTTTTAAATTTTTTTGAACATTTACTCATTTTGGTAGAATACTTTCTTATGTAGCTTCTTTTTTTCATTTAATTTTTTACTTTTGTTTTAAGTTCTGGGGTACATGTACAGGATGTCCAGGTTTGTTACATAGCTAAATGTGTGCCACAGTGATTTACTGCACCTATCAACCCATCACCAAGGTATTACGCCCAGCATGCATTAGCTATTTTTCCTAATGCTCTCCCTCCCCCCACCCCACCCCTGACAGGCCCCAGTGTGTGTTGTTCCCCTCCCTATGCCCATCTCTTCTCATTGTTCAGCTCCCACTTATAAGTGAGAACATGCAGTATTTGGTTTTCTGTTCCCCCATTAGTTTGCTGAGGATAATGACTTCCAGCTCCATCCATGTCCCTGCAAAGAACATGATCTTATTCCTTTTTATGCCTGCATAGGATTCCATGGTGTATATCTTACATAGCTTCTTAAGAAAGAGCGCATGGACAATAAAATCTCTGACATCGTGAATGTTCAAGTACTTTAGTCTGTGTACACACACATATAACTGTCATTTGGCTAGGTATGGAATTCTAAGATGGAAATTATTTTCCTTCAGGATTTTGAAGGTATTTCTCCATTGTCTTCTAAGTTTCAGTTCATTGTTGAGAAACTGAATGCCATTTTCATTTGCATTTGTTGAATTTTTCCTGGTTAATTTTACTTCTTTCTTTCTGGAGAAATGTAGGAGTCCTCTTCGTCCCTGGGGTTCTGGGGACAAAGAGAACTGAAGGTTTACCATGATGAGTCTTGGTTTGAATCACTTAGAATCCTTTCAGTCTTGAAACATGTCACCTTCAGTTCTGGAAAATTTTCTTGTGTTTTGTCTTTGATTATTCCCACCTCCATTTTCTCTATCTGCCCTTTTTAGAAGTTCTAATATCTTCACTGGATCCACCAGTGTTCTTGTTTTTTCTTTTCTATTTTCTCTATTTTTTGCCTTTTTATTCTGTCCTTTAGGACATTTCTTCAATTTTTAACTTTCAGTCCTACTGAATTTTATTTCTGCTATCACAATTTTATTTTTTAAAAAAGCTCCATTTTGGTCTTTGAATGTTTCTTTTTATTGAATCTTCTGCCTGTCCTATGAATACAATGTCTTCCTTTACCTCCCAGCATATTAACTTCATTTTTTAATGTCCTTCTACTTCTATATTTTCTGTTTTTTTATGAACTTGTTTTGGGGGGTGTGTGTGTGTTGCTGCCTTTCATGTTAGAGATTTTGCTTAAATATTTTATCTTTGGTTATACACTCATAAGCCTTACGGCTGCAGAAACCTCAGGTAAGTCCCCTTTATTCCTCACAGCACAAGCAGTTATTACGCATTTTACATAAGTTTATAAAATTGCCTTTGGAAAGAAAATCAAGCTCCATTTTTTATTTATTTTTAATTCAGTTTTAATTGAGTATTAAATGTTCAATGCTACATTTCAAAAGTAATTTAAGAATCAAAACTTTGATTTTCTAAAGCCTGAAGTACAAATATCTAGGACTAGATTCTAAAATGTTCTTTAAAATAAACATTCCTGGTTGAACGTTGTGTAACACGATCTCTATTGCCAGAGATCATCTTGCAAGAAAGCATGACATTTGTTATTGTGGAAAATAGAGTAGGAAATGGAAGAGAAGAGGATGAGACTGAGTGAGGAGGAGGCTTAGAAATGAGCTCGGGAAATGAGGAGAGGGAAGTGGCTTTCCCAGATCCGAGGACTATCCCCATGTGGGACTGGTGGTAATTGGTGTCATGAAGCACTCACTATATGCAACTACTGTGAGTCCTATGCTCTTTATGTAGATTATCTTGTTTAGTCTTTACAATTTTATGATACAGTTTTCTTGTTTCAGAGGTGAGGAAACAGAGACTCAGGGAGGTGAAGCAAAATGCTAAATTCTACCTAAGGAGCGTTAAGCGACAGAATTGGAATTCAAGATTAGTTTTGCCTAACTCCAAAACCCATGTTCTTGAACTGCTTACCCTCCAAACTGGATTCTAAAGCTATTCCCAAGGATGAGAAAATGGACTTCTACAGTAATGGCTTTAGAAAGAAGACCTACAAATAGAGCGTTAGCTTAACGGATGATTCTGAAACAGGAAAGGCTCCCTTGTCCCTCTCTCAGGGCGTGCGATGGGGCAGTGGCTCTCTTCTCCAGTGCCCCGCTGCTCAGACCTCTAGGGGAGCCTACAGACAGGCAGGCCGTGGGGCTCCAAGCACAGGGCAGTGTCTTGGGGTGAATGTTTACAGCTGAAGCCCCAGTGGGCGTGTGTTACAGGGTGGTCTTTTAGTTTAGCTGTCTATAGGCTGCTTATGTTAACCAGCTCAGTTAGACCCTCCACCTTGTCGCAAAGACAGAGGCTTTCTGTATCCTGGGTTCTTGCCTTGGTGTACCAGAAGAACCAGATCACACGTGGGCTTGGAGAATGAGTGCAAGGTTTTATTGAGTGGAGGTAGCTCTCAGCAGATGCGGGAGCCAGAAGGGTCATGGTTTTCCCCTGGAGTCGGGCCACTCGGAGGCCTGGGCCCTCCTCCGACCGCCCTGGCCAAACTACGTTTTTCTGCCAGTTGACCGTCTGCGGGCATGCCGATGCCTGTCAGTATGCTGCCAACACCCTCTGGACATCCAGCCACCGTGTGTTCCTCCGCCAGTGTGTTTCTCTTGACATCCAGCTGCTTGTGTCTTCTTCCCGCCCATCCGCTCCTCTCAACATCCAGCCACTTGTGTGTGTGCCCCCGAGGGTCTCAAGATTTTAATAGGCACAGGATGGGGGTGTTGCAGGCCCGGGTGGTCTTGGGAAAGCAACATTTGGGCGAGAAGGCAGGAGTGCCTGTCCTCACCCAGGTCCGTGGGTGCAGGCCCGAGGTGGATCCCTCACCAGGGACCCGCCTTTCTCTACCCAGTACTTCCCTGCCCCCTCCTGTTTCAATTTGTTACTCAGAAAAGTGTGTTTTCGGACTTTTTACTTTTGGATTTCTGGCCCCAATCAGCCAATAGCAGTTCATTATAGAATCTACAGAGACACCGTAATCTTCCTATTTTAAGACACAGTTTTAATTGTAGTTATGCTGAACCCTCTCCTAAGACAAGCAGCAGCTTTTTATCGCCTGTTATCTAGGGTGTTGCTTTCACAAATCCACACCCTCTGGGCCTGTCACAGGCAGCCAGATCCTGGGAGTTCTCAGTCAGTTGCTTTGCTGACAGTTCTTCGGAGGTGATGAGCTGTGTGTGAAGGCCCCCTTCAGACCATGGTCCCACGAGGGCATTACACACCAGGCGTATGTGCAGAGATTGGAAACTTCTCAAGGATTTCATGTTCTATTCCAAGAAGTAAGGCCTAAAAATGAACACCCATTTTAAGCTCTTTTGTGGTTGTACTTTTGGCAACATGGAAGGAGGAGAAACCTACACAGTTTTGTGTTGCTTTGTGTTTTGTTTTGTTTGTTTTGTTTTGTTTTTTGAGACGAAGTCTCACTCTGTCACAATGGTGCAATCTCGGCTCACTGCAACCTCTGCCTCCCGGATTCAAGCAATTCTCCTGTCTCAGCCTCCCAAGTAGCTGGGATTACAGGTGCACGCCACCACACCCGGCTAATTTTTGTATTTTTAATAGAGATGGGGTTTCACCGTATTGGTCAGGCTGGTCTCAAACTCCTGACCTCAGGTGATCCATCCGTCTTGGCCTCACCAAGTGCTGGGATTACAGGCGTGAGCCACCATGCCCAGCCTGCTTTGTGTTTTTGATTTACCAGGCTTTCTGTGGTACTATTTCACAAATTCAGGCTTGACAGTTACTTGCACACTGAACTGAGGTCAGAATGTCTAAGTCAAATGTCAGGTGATCTGCTGGAAATGGAGAGAGCAATATCCTTCTTATCCCTTTTGCTCCAATAAGTGTAAGATCCTATTTCTTGTGCTAAAACTCTAAATACACGATGGAAGCCTTATTTTGAGATTTTCAAACTTCAGTACAGAAGCATCTTTGTTTTTCTCTTATGTTCTGTTAGCCTCTTGCGTAGAAATAAGCCAAGTTTTCTCCTGCTCTCTTTAGGGGTAGAAAGAAAGACCTTGAAAGCATCGGGTATTTGCATGGCTGAGTTCCCTGGGAGGGTAGAGATACAAAGGCCGAGTTCCTTCCCTGGGAGGGTAGAGATGCCGGTACCCGTCCGTGTGCTACCAACAACCTCTGGACATCCAGCCGCTTGTGTGTTCCTCCGCCAGTGTGTTTCTCTTGACATCCAGCTGCCTGTGTCTTCTTCCCGCCCATCCCCTCCTCTCAACGTCCAGCCACTTGTGTGTGTGCCCCCTAGGGTCTCAGGATTTTAATAGGCACAGGATGGGGGTGTTGCCTCTCTGGGACTGATTAGACTGTTTTCCTAATCGGAGCATCCAAGCCTACACTTACAAGGAAGGGTTTGTAGTTAGAATCTGCAGTCCTCTCATTCTGCAGCTTGTGCATCAAAGACGCCTCAGCCTGGCATGCAGGGGGAAATGAATGTGTCCTAACCTTTTGGGAAGGCAGGCCCCAGAGGGAAGGCGATGGCCCCAGCCGTTATTATTATAAATAGTTAGCCTGTGTTCTCCAAACAGAGGCATGTGTGGCTATCTCAAGTTGCATGTTAACAGAGTTCTGGAGAAAGCAAATTTTCCAGTCGCCTTTTTGATAAACACATTCTTGGAAAGGACAGCCTGCTACCTAATGAGAGACCCTAGGGAAGATATTCTGAGCAAGTCTAAGGCCGTCTGTCTGTACTGTCTGTGCTCACAGTGTGAAGTACTCTCTAGTTTAATTCTCAGGGGTGGTGAATCAGGACCCAGCTGGCAGTTGTGATCAATATCTGTCAACCATCTAACTTTGAGCCAGGTGGGCAGCCGGATCCCAGGATGTGGGACTTTTCACGGCCTTTTCTTGGACGTGACATTCCCTGCACCCATCACGGCTACAGGGATGTGAGGAGAAGGGGTGAGGAGATCCCTCTCAAAGCCCTCAGCCCTGGATTGATGCTCTGCCACCTTTCACTTGCCCTTTTGTCTGGACGATCCTGTCTTTTGACACCCAGTACACACATGGTCAGGCCTTTTACTGGAGTGAGGAAATCTTGAGATACAGGTGATGTAATGAGCAAAATACACGGCCTGGGTCACATGTTATATACACGTGTGTGCACCTGTGTGTGTGTGCTTGTATTTGATCTCAAAGGCACTGTTTGTCCTCATTGTCTGCTCAGTCCTCTTGGGGACAGTATTCTTTCTTTGCCATACTTCCATCTTTGAAGCCACAAAGATCTCTGGATACATACAGACCTTTTCCTACTAGGCTTCAGAGCCTCCCTTCAATTTTGGGAATAAATGAATCTCCTGGAACTAGTTTGCTTTTTTGTTCCTCTGGTATTTCCTGGAATAGGTCCCTAAATAATTTCTGAATTGCCCTTGCCATTACTATGAGTAATTCATTCCTTGCCTGGCCCAAGAGCTGTCTGATGGGAGTGGCCTTACAACTCTTACAACTTGGTAGTCCCTGTCTTCCTGGCCTCCACTGCCTTCTCTCTCCCTCTACTCCCTTCCCTTCTATCTCCCCTTTCATGCCATTCAGTTAAACTCTATACAACTGCCATGTCTTAAGGTCAACATGGGAACTTCATGTGGTTCAACCTAATCACTTTGTCAACTGGTTGCACTATCTCTGGAGTCTCCTTCCAATCTCCCATTTTAGATGTCACAAACATGAGCCTCCCCACTCCCACCTAAGTTCCCTTCCCAAGGAACAATGTTTCTAAGAATTTTTTTTTTTTTTTTTTTTGAGATGGAGTTTCTTTCTTGTTGCCCAGGCTGGAGTGCAATGGCATGATCTCACCTCTCTACAACCTCTGCCTCCCAGGTTCAAGTGATTCTCCTGTCTCAGCCTCTCAAGTAGCTGGGATTGCAGGCACCCACCACCACACCTGGCTAAATTTTTTGTATTTTTGTAGAGACAGGGTTTCACCATGTTGGCCAGGCTGGTCTCGAACTCCTCACCTCTAGTGATCCTCCCCACTTGGGCTCCCAAAGTGCTAAGATTACAGATGTGAACCACCATGCACGGCCTGTTTCTAAGAATTTATCTCAAATAAACATCAGAACAATTCTTTGAATCTCAATAACTTAATTCTGGTTCACACCTGCATATTCCCTTCCCAGTCAAGTGATGAACCTTCTCAAATTCAAATAGGGTATTTTCATGCCCCACTGTGAGCTCAAAATCACAACACAAATGATCCTATTTCTAAATTTAGAGGATTAGAAATATCTTCATTGAAAGTCCTCATATAGAAAGGAAAAAAAAGACATGTTGTTATTAAAGCAAAATCAGCAATAAGACTGTCAAATATCAATGTCATTTCATATTATGAGCATGTTTTAGTATAAAATAGTTTTGCATAGAAAAAAATGGGGGTTTTTGCATAGAAAATAGGTGAAATAGGTATCACATGAAGAACACATCAAAAATAACTGGCTTAACCAGATTTATTGAAGATCTTAAAAGAGCATCTCAAAGGCAGTGTCCTTCACTCTTGACCCAGCAAAGGAAGGCAGGAGTGAAGGGACAGTCTTGCCAAGTCAACCTGGCCAACAGGACAGCACTGAGAATAGCTACTGGCTCCCATCCTGAGGAGGCATTTCTCTTGTCAAGTCTGTACTCTTGAGAGTTCTGAAATGGAAACAGAAGGGAACGCAGGCAAAGCCTTCTCTGAATTGTCTAAAGGAGATTGTTTGGAGGGTAGGAAGCAGTCTGGACTTGCGAGGTGTCTGCCTTTGCCATACACTGAACGAGTGGCCTGGAACATGTCCATTCACCTCTCAGGTTCTTTATCTGAAATTCGGGTGGCTAATAAGGTCGTCACGGGGCTGTTGTATTGAGATGAGACCATCTGGGAAGTATTTGACCTAGTGGCTAACACATAGGTCCTTAAAGATTTATTGAATCAAAATTCAGTCAGAGTAACATGTGTCCCCACTCCTTGAAGCAGTTGAAACACTGGGAATTCCTGAGTCCACTTTGCTTGGAAACAAGAGACATTTTAATAGTATAAGAAATCCTGTGATGCAAAAATGTCATCTCTATACTCCTTCTGTTGTAGAGAATTAGGAACATCTGTGAAGAACCTGAGCGCTCAGAATGAAAAAAAGAAGAACAGGAAAAGATAAGAGTGGGAACTACCCATGAAAAAGCCAGATGGAATTAAAATCCCCAAACTATCTTATCATAGAGACTACAAAAGACAGAAGTCACCCCACCTCCTAGCTTCCCACATTCACCAATCACCTAGGTAAGTATAATTCTAGATTATACTACCTAGATTAAAAAACACCTAGAAAGTCTAATTTTGACCTGGGATATGTCAGAAAAATGTAATGTCTTTCATTTGCCTACATCACATCTGGCTTTCTTCTGTACTCACACTCACAGTTAGTGAAACCCAATTATTTCAGCATCAAAGTGGGTTAAAACCTTAGTTTGATCCAATATGTGAATTAGTTTATTTAGGAAGTGTTCAGTCTCTCCTTCTAAAGGTCATATTCTTTCAGGTAGCTTCTCTCTTCCTCTTCTGCTTCCCTATAGGGATGAGCAGTTGCTTATGTGGCAATCTCATGGCACTGGGGAAACCAAGTTGTTGGAATCCCTGGGTGCACTTGTTCTGCCCTCTGGTTGCTGGGAATGCATCTTTTCCATTTGACTGGTGCATGTCCTATAGGTGTTCACAGTTGTTTTGTCCACAGTCATGTATCTTGTGATCTGCTTCTTAAGTAGGGCCTTGGATGATAACCTTACTTCAGCTCTGCCTGGGGACCTTTGGATTTGAGGTACAACATAGTAGTGAGTTCCTGAGTTTTTGTCTCACAGATACCAAGGTAGATTTTGGAGAAGCTGGCAACCCAGAAACACTAATGGGAGAAGACAAAATGCCCCAAGAAGGCCCTGCTCTCTTGAGCCAAAGAATTAAGAAGGGAGCAGCCTAGCAAAGTAGAAGGATAAGAAAAGATGTTCAATGCAAACATCATCTTAAATGAAGCAGGACTGGCTGTGTTAAGGTTAGATAATGTTTATTTATTTATTTACTTATTTATTTATTTATTTTTTGAAACGGAGTTTTACTCTTGTTGCCCAGGCTGGAGTGCAATGATGTGATCTTGGCTCACTGCAACCTCTGCCTCGCGGGTTCAAGTGATTCTCCTGCCTCAGCCTCATGAGTTAGCTGGGATTACAGGCATCCACCACCACGCCCAGCTAATTTTGCATTTTTAATAGAGACGAGGTTTCTCCATGTTGGTCACGCTGATCTGAAACTCTCAACCTCAGGTGATCCACCCAGCTTGGTCTCCCAAAATGCCGGGATTGCAGGCATGAGCCACCGCGCCCGGCCAGATAATGTGTATTTCAGAGCAAAAAAATTTATGAGGGATGAGAAGTAAAAGTTTTTCTACTACTAGGAAAACATAGTAGTCCTAATTGTATATGCACCCAACAATACTACCATAAAATATGTGAAGCAAAAATGATAGAACTCAAAAGAGAAACAGACAAATCCATAACTATACATGGAGACTTCAACACTCCTCTCTCCAAAACTGAAAGAAAAACTAAACAGAGAGCCAGCACAGATATAGAAAAACAAAATACTACCCTCAAATAGGATCTATTCAGCACTTACAAAACACTCCACTCCAAAACAGCAGTATCTATCTTTTAAAGCACCTACAGAAGATATACCAAGATAGACCACATCCTGGACCTAAAAATGAACCTTAATACATTTAAAATAATTGAAACCAGGTTGAGTGTAGTGGCCCATGCCTGTAATCCCAGCATTTTGGGTGACTGAGGTGGGTGGATCACTTGAGGCCAGGAGTTCAAGACCAGCGTGGCCAACATAGGGAAACCCTATCTTTACTAAAAATACAAAAAAATTAGCTGGGTGTGGTGGCACATGCCTGTAATCCCAGCTACCACGGAGGCTGAAAATCACCTGAACCTAGGAGGCAGAGGCTACAGTGAGCTGAGACTGTGCCACTATACTCCAGCCTGGGCAACAGAGCGAGAGTCTGTCTCAAAAAATAAAATGAAATAAAATAAAATAAAATAAAATAAAATAAAATAAAATAATTGAAATCATACAGAGTATGTTCTCTGACCACAGTGGAATCAAACTAGAAACCACTTATATAAAGTTAACAGGAAAATCTTCAAAAACTTGGAAAAGAAACATTACACTCCTAAATAATTTATAGGTCAAAGAGTAAGTCTTCAGGGAAATAAAAAATGCATTAAACTGAATACAAAAAAAATATAACATATCAAAATTTGTGGGACACAGCTAAGTCCATGCTAAGATGAAATTTTATAGCACTAAATGCATACATTAGAGAAGAGGAAAAGTATCAAATCAGTCATCTAAGTTCTCATTTCAACAAATAAAAAAAGAAGAGCCAAATAAACCTAAAGCAATAGAAGGAAGGAAATTTAAGAAGATAAGAGCAGAAATAAATGAAGTTGCAAACAGAAACCACAGAGAAAAATCAATGACACAAATATCTGGTTCTTTGAAAAGATGAATGAAATGGATGAACCTCTAGCAAGACTGACAAAGAAAAGGAGAGGGAAGACATTAAATATCAAGATGAGAGAGAAAACGGGGGATATCTTTACAGACCCTACAGACACCGCAAGGATAAGGGAATACTACAAACAACTCTACATACAAATTTAACAATTTAGAAGAAATTGATCAATTTCTCAAGACACACAAACTACTCTAACCCAGTATGAAGTAGATAATATGAATAGCTCTACAACTACTAAGAAAATAGACTTTTGGCCAGACACTGTGACTCACGCCTGTAATCCCAGCACTTTGGGCGGCTGAGGCAGGTGGATCACTTGAGGTCAGGTGTTTGGGACCAGCCTGGCCAACACGGTGAAACCTCATCTTGACCAAAAATACAAAAATTAGCTGATTGTGATGACAGCCACCTGTAATCCCAGCTACTTGGGAGGCTAAGGCAGGAGAATCACTTGAACCTGGGAGGCGGAGGTTGTAGTGAGCCAAGGTCACACCACTGCACTCCAGCCTGGGCAATAGAGTGAGACTCTGTCTCAAAAAAAGAAAAAAAGAAAAAGAAAATAATCTTTCAGATTTAACACCCTCACCCCTCACTACCCAAAATCTCCAGGCCCGAATCATTTCACTGGAGAATTACACCACATTTATTTTAAAGAATTCTGTACTATCTCTTCTAGAAAATAAAAGAGGTGGAAACACATTTCTATTTATTTGATGAAGCTAGTCCTACCCTGATACCAAAATGAGACGTAGACATTGTTCTTACTAGAGAAAGACATTGTTTTCTCCCTGAGATCAGGAGCAAGGCAAGAATGTCCTATTTCACTGCTGCTATTCAACATAGTGCTGGAAGTTTTTACCAGTGCAATAAGGCAAGAAAAGGAAATTAAAAACATGTACCTCAAAAAAGAAAATTGGTATTAACTTCTTCATTGTTGAGGCTCAGAGAAGTCAGGCAACTTGTACAAGGTTTCATAGTAGACAGCAGAAGCAGGATTCAAATCTACCTTGAAGAGAGGAAGATATTGTTCCATATTACAGGGATCCATCACATGCCATCCTAAATGAATCTGTGTGAGATCTTCACTCTCTGAAGTCTTCTGTCTCTAGAAGCCTCTGGTACCATGGTGGCACCAGCAAGGCTTGTCAGTATCAGCCCCAGATGATGGCAGCTCTAGACACTGCCCCTCCCATTGTGGTCAGCCATTGATATCATTGTCATACATACAACAGAGCAAATTTGGGTGTACCACCAGCATGAGACACTGTTTTCCAGAGAAGACAAAACCAGGGCATTGGTGGGCTTTGCGCATAGACAGTCATTAGAGAATTCAGTCCTGTCAGGAAGCAAAGCATAGCTACTAGGCCAAGAGTTTTCAAACCTTTTGGTTATAAGACCCCTTGATGGTTTTAAAAATTATCGAGGACCCAAACAGCTTACAGTACTGATATTTAATATATTTGAAATTTAAACTGAGATATTAAA
This sequence comes from Mandrillus leucophaeus, assembly GCF_000951045.1. Lineage (NCBI taxonomy): Eukaryota > Metazoa > Chordata > Mammalia > Primates > Cercopithecidae > Mandrillus > Mandrillus leucophaeus. The sequence continues at coordinate 155,657 of NW_012109807.1, read as the reverse complement.
AATAGTCCATTTAACAATAAACCCATTATATGTTTGCATCACATAGTATATATTTTATGAAAATTAAATCTTTTTCAAAACAAAAATATTTAGTAAAAAGAACTGGCAAATTGTGAGGCATGGACTGTGAAGGCCAGAGTGGTTCCTGCCTTCTTTGAAATTCTCTTTTTGCTTATGATTAGCATCACACAGTGTACAAACTTACTTCATTGCCCTGAGTTCTTTGCTGATGTTACACATGTCAGCATTGCCCTTAATGAGGTCCTTTCTGATCTTGGCTCATATTTTTTGGCCTGTTCAGAATCTCTGTCGAGAAGCAAAGCATAGCTTTGCTATGTTGCAGTGCCACAGTTGGAATCCCTTAGTACCTATTGACCTTAGCAACAGAATCAACAAGCTCAAGTTCAGGCAGTGAAAAGCTCTGTCTGGGATCTGCAGGAAAATCTACCATGTCCCCATGAGCATTAGAGCCTGAAATAAGACAATAGAACTCTCAGACATCAGTTTTATTTTTGTTGATATAAAAAAACAAAGTGATCTTTCTAAGACTGATTTTTTTTTTTAAGACCAAAGAATATAATCCTTGGTCTTAATTTGCATGGTTTTACTACATTATAAATTGATATACTGTAAACTAGTCAAAACATGGTATGTTATCCAATGGGCCTGAGATCTGATTTCAGCTTAATTTCACATCAGCTGTGAGCATTTGGACAAATTACCTCACCTGTGTGAGCCTCAATGTTGTTAACTGGGTCAATGGAGATTTATTATATAATTTATTTTGAATAAATGATTTTGATGGCCATATGCCTCTACTCAGCCTTCTCAAACCCTGGTCTTACACAAGGACTTCAGTAATTAATAAACTGATAACTATTTGATGAATATCTGCCTTGTATCCAGCTTTATGCTGAACATTTTTGAGGAAATAAAACAAACAATACAAATCCTTTGCCCTTAAGGAGTAAGTAATCTAGCTTGAGAGAGAGAATTTACAGATAGATGCTGTGTAATTATTTATAGAATCTTAAAAATTGGAGAAGAACTTTAGGATTTATCTATGACAACCTTCCAGTCAATGAATACAGTAATTTATTATGGAAGATCAATGAATAATAGTAGACCAGCAACAAGTTGAATGTCCATTACTAACAGTGTGCCAATCACAGCTAGGAAAAACACTGTTTGAATATTTATCATGTGTCAGGCACTTTTTTTCTTGGAGTTTCACAAATATTATTTATTTAATCTTTCTGTCATTCTTCTGAGAGAGGTATTGTTTATATCACTGTTTTTCAGAAGGGGAAACTGAGGCACAGAGAAGTTAAATAAGAAATCAGAGCACATATCTTAGAACAACGTCAAACAATATTTTATGCCACTCCATATTTTTTTCAAGATCATTTCATACCGGACTTCAGCCTATTTACTGTTACAGGTATATGCTAATTTTTTATTTGTCCTTGTTTACTTTATATTTTAAATATAATCTAATCAGAGATTTTCTTGTGAGGTTACACTGGCTTCCGTCAATGCCTCCATCTTCCTCTTAATTAACTTTACAAGTTTAGATGTTGTGATGGTGTCTTTGACACTGCATTTATTTCAAGCAAAAAAGTTGAGGTCTCCATGTATTAATGCCATTGTGAGTATTGGTGCATGCACACACAAAGTCCTAAGAATTATGCCTACTTCTCCAAACTTTGCTACTGAGAATGACCTCACCTTTCTCTAATGCAACATATACCTCCTCTACTCTCCATAGAATAACATTTTAGAATTTTCTTTAAGCATTTTCCTCTTCCTGTTCAAATTTCAACTTCAATTTTGCATGAGCAGGTCGGTGTGTCTCCTGAGAAAAGCACTGGTACTCAGGGGTGTAGAGATAGGCAATGAGGAGAAAGCAGCCACATAGATACTTTGTCTAAAAGACGTTCCAATCAGATTCCAAGTAATTTTCATTGGGTGGTGACTGAAGCCACCCTAGAGCAGAGGCACTGAGCAAGTGTAAAATTTAGATAAGGGCAACCTTGCGCCTCTACTAACAACAACAACAACAAACAATCCAAACGAATCTCTGACCAATGCATTGCAATGAAATCTCTTCTGAGAGAGGCTGTTTTGTTGCTGGGTTCATTTTGCCATTTGGTCTTTAAGGGATGCCTTTGAAACAATTCTGATATTAAATAAAAACCAACAAACTTCTGTCAACTTAAAGAAAATATGTCATATATACACCATGGAATACTGTGAAGCCATAAAAAAGAATGAGATCATAGCTGGGCATGGTGGCCCAAGCCTGTAATCCCAGCACTTTGGGAGGACAAGGTGGGCAGATCACTTGAGGTCAGGTGTTCGAGACCAGCCTGGCCAACGTGGTGAAACCCTGTCTCTAATAAAAATACAAAAAGTAGCTGGGCATGGTGGCGGGCACCTGTAATCCCAGCTACCCAGCTACTCGGAAGGCTGAGGCATAGGAATAGCTTGAACCCTGGAGGTGGAGACTGCAGTGAGCTGAGATTGTGCCACTGCTCTCCAGCCTGGCTGACAGAGTGAAACCCTGTCTCAAAAGAAAGAAAGAAAGAAAGAAAAGAATGAGATCATGTCCTTTGCAGGAACATGGATGGATCTGGAGGCCATTATCCTTAGCAAACTAACGCCAGAACAGAAAACCAAATACCACATGTTCTCACTTATTAGAGGGAGCTAAATGAGAACACATGGACACATAGAAGGGAACAATACACATTGGGGCCTACCAGAGGGTGGAGGATGGGAGGAGGGAGAGGATCAGGAAAAATCACTAACGGGTACTAGGCTTAATACCTGGGTGACTAATATGTACAACAAACCCCTGTGACTTGAGTTTATCTATATAACAAACCTGCACACGTACCCCTGAACCTAAAATAAACGTTTTTTTAAAAATCACAATGTTTTTAATTTCGAAAGGAGACTTTATTTTTTGTAAAGCGTTATAGCCTGCAAGGTGGCCATCCTGACAGGCTGAAAAGTGTAGCCTGTGGTTGAAACCCAGAGACAGTGCTTCCCAGGACGAAGGGCTAAAGTGGAACTTTATGCTGAAAGGATTGGCTAAACATACATATTCAACAGATTATAGGAAGAGCCATGAATATTAATGAAGGGGGTCCTAACACTTGCATGTTGAACAAACATGCAGGTTACAAACAACCTGTGTTCACCTTGGGGTGGAGACTTAACATTTAAGTGTGTTATAATTAGGCCCTATAGGTCAGAGGTTGAAGCAGAGACACAAAATCACTGGGGTGAGCAGCCTCCGTAAAATGGCCAGAACCGGTCCATAGTGGGTGGTCTCTTAACAGGAGAAAGTTACTGAAATCAGTCTCTTATGGAATCAGAGCTGTAGTCAAGGCTGGTGGAACAGGGAATAAGTTACCCAGTGTCTGTGAACTGGGTGAGTTGTAGTTGTTGTAATCTTGCTTATCTAGAGGCCAGTACTTGTTTGGCTGCTAGAGAAAAAGAAACCTTGGGGCAAACTGAACCTAGTTTATTCTTTAAGTGCAGCGAGTGTGACTTAACCCTTGCCTGGCATGGCCCTAGGTCCTGCTTATAATTCAGTGTCTTATTGCCGCAAAGAATCTGTTTTGTCAGTCTTACGATCTCTATTTTAACGTGAATGCTGGTCAGTTATGTTTAAACCAAAAAAGGGAAAGGGCATAAGAAAGTATATCCTACCCTCCACCACGTCATGACTGGAAACTCAGTTTTTCAGGTTTCTCTGGGGTCCCTTTGGCCAAGAGGGGGTCCAATCAGTGGTTGAAGGGCATATAATTTTATTTTTACTTTTTTTTTTTTTTCAGATGGAATTTTGCTCTGTTGCCCAAGCTGGAGTGCATAGCATAATCTTGGCTCACTGCAACCTCTGCCTCCCACTTTCAAGCAATTCTCCTGCCTCGGCCTCCCGAGTAGCTGGGATTGCAGGCATGAGCCACTGACCCCGGGTAATTTTTGTATTTTTAGTAGAGACGGGGTTTCACCATGTTGGCTAGGCTGGTCTCGAACTCAGGATTTTATTTTTAGTTTATACTTCACTCCTCGTCTTCTAAAAGAAATAGGACTTCCATGATGTTTTCACTTTCTCATAAACTTGCAAAAGGAAAGATTTTGAAGAACCCAATAAAAAAAGGAGTGCTTTGCTTCTTCTACAAGTTATACGTGCACATTTTTATCATCATCTCAGTACCTAGGCTAGCGGCTAAAACTGTCATGCCAGTTCAGCAATGACCCTAATCTAGTAGGAATGCTGTGGGGTGTGACCCTGGGTGGGGGGCGTGGGCGGAAACCAGAGTGAGGCATGAGTAGAAGAAAAGCAAACCCAGATTATTTGTGCTTTCCCATGTGACAGTGGGTGGCAATGATGTTGAGATGGTTTGAAACATTAAAGAAATGTCTTAATATTAATGCTATAGATACTGGAGAGCATAGTGAGAAAACAAATCCAAAAACTTTGGTTTAGTTTCACAGAACTAATGTTGATTTTGTTCATATAAACCTTTAGCTCTAATGTCATTATTTCACGTAGCAGAGTAACAATTCTACGGCACTATACGTATGTTAGATTCATACTTTTGTAATTTTATTTGACTGCTAGCAAACTCCACATAGGATGACCACATGTTCTAGATTTTCCAAGAATAATCCAGCTTCAACATTTTGGTCCAGCTGTGTCAGTAAATTATTACAACTTCCCCTAAGAAATTCTACACCCAGAGAAGTTATTGTAGTCCACAAAATCCTACACTGACTTCAACATTGCTGAATGAGAGGGCTACTTGGCATACCAGATCTTGGCAAAAGAAGGGTGGAGACAGGAGTGAGGGGAAGTAATTTTTTTTCTTCCCTTTTGTGCGAGACTGACTCTCAATGACTTTTGGAAGCAGGGTCTGTTGGGGTACATACTTGGCAGCTGAAGTAGGGTCTGTGGAACGCCCTGACCAGATCCCTCTTACTGGCGAGGATACCACCCCTAGCTGCTATTAGCACTTGCTTCATAAGGCTCACACCTGCCCCTCCTCCTGATAACTGCCTTGGGGTTGGTGGGGGGAGCTCCTAATCATGAAACTCTTGGGAGATTTTGCCTTTCCCTGGTGGAGCCCCTCAGCCAGTGACTGGATAGTACTGAGTGGAGAAATCTGGGCTCCTCGACGGAAGGGATGACAACTCTGTGATGCCATTCATGCTCCGAGCCTCCCCATGGGATCAGGCTGAGGGTAAATGTCAGCCAAACCCAAGCCCTTGCCAAGCACTTTCTCCTATCCTTTCCTGCTTCTCACAACTCCTTATAGATTTTATTGGAGAGCTTAGCATCCCCAGCTCAGACCCTGCTTCTAGAGAACACGCACATCTTATCCAACCTATGTCTTTCACCTAGTTCTCTCTTAGTTCTCTCTTCTGCCTTATACTTACATCCAGCTGGACCATAGAAAAAAGTAAACTCAGTCACTTAATTCATTTTGCCACAAATGGTGATAGCCTTGACCTTCTTGAAAGTACTTACATTTTTATAAGAAGATCTTAACCAGGGCCGGGCTTGGTGTTTCACGCCTGTAATCTCAGCATTTTGGGAGGCTGAGCGGGCGGATCACCTGAGGTCGGGAGTTTGAGACCAGCCTGACCAACATGGAGAAACCCCCGCCTCTACTAAAATACAAAAAAATTAGCCGGGTGTGGCGGCAGGTGCCTGTAATCCCAGCGACTCAGGAGGCTGAAGCAGGAGAATCACTTGAACCTGGGAGGCGGAGGTTGCAGTGAGCCGAGATCGTACCACTGCACTTCAGCCTGAGCAACAAGAGTGAAACTCCGCCAAAAAAAAGAAAGAAAGAAAGAAAGAAAGAAAGAAGATCTTAACCAGGTTAACTGAATTGGAGTTTAATGCAGTGTTTGGGTGGATATACCTAGATATATAAATCCTGGTCAAGAGATGGCAGACCAGTAATTCCCTCTGTTAAATGAAATTTGCAGGAGTTTATTGATTTGGACTGGGCGCCATACTGGGTCCAACAGACCAAACCAATATATAATCACTCATGCTCAATGAAACTAATTAACTTAGAAGTACATTCAGGTAGCAAATAGCTGAGTTTGGGTTGGTTACAGCAGCTGCACTTTAGTCAATGGTAGACAGCCAGCTGAGTCAAATAAAGCACCCAGCTGTAACCAATTAAGTTATTCTTGCCCCGCTTCTGTTTCCTGTCCATTAATGCTGCCTGATCCTGTAGTAGGCAGGAGTTCTTTGAACCTGCTCTGTTTCTGAGGGCTGCCCTGTTTAAGAATCTTTTTAAATTCTCAAATAAACTCTGTTAAATTTAAACTTGCTGAAGATTCTTCCTTTTTAACACTTCGAACCAATATTCTTTAAATATTAGTGGAACATCTGTCTAACAGCGAGGATATGTTTTCTTTAGGATGGGATCGGAGGAGGGAAGGGAAAGGTCCCTGGCCTCTTCTATGTTGCTCTGGATGAGTCAGTTGTTTCCAAACAAACACGAACCCTTGAGATCACTTGGCCCAACCCACTTGAGATAGTAGTAAAGGTCATTTGCTGTTTCTTGAGCATGCCCTTTTGGGATAAATTTTCTAACCTCTTAACTCATCACTTTTAATGGTTTTTCAAAATATTCCTTCCAGCCTCCCAGAATAGAAAATATAGTGACACCCATGAGAGGGGTTAATTTTCTCCGCCGTGTGCTATTCCCATTGGTATATCATTGCTCCATCATAGCTCATTGCCCCAGGGAAGCTGGGAGATTGACCTTTCCCTTAATCCAAATCTGTTTGTGCATCAAAGGAAGGGGTTGAAGCACAAAGAGGAGATTGACAGGGATTCTGTTACAGGCAGATTTGCCTTTGAAAGTCTGTCCTCAAGGTGAACTGAAGGCATCTCACACCATGTTTCCGACTCTCATGTGTGAACCCACAAATACTAGAGTCCTAAAATTGTATTCCCTTCCTCTACCACACAAAGGTTCATGGCAGTGGGACGGGTTGGGACACGGAGTGGACAGGGATGATCAGTCAGTTGTAAATGTGCTACTAGAATTCAGAGACCACCTATACACTCAGTTTTCATAGATTGAAGTTTAGATAGCCTACACATCTACTTAAACTTTATTTTTTTAAAAAGAAATTATGGGAACCTTTGGAAAGTCAGACGATTCATGATAAAATCATCCTCAGGAACTGTGCAGAGAAGGCCCATTGTAAATGAAGACATTTGGCTGAAGCGCTCCACGGTACTAGAGACGCTCTATCTGGAGGCAAAACATGGACAGGACTTCTCTCAAGGACAGTAGATAATGGAGGAGGTTTTGTTTAATCTACATCTTCTGAAACGCTTTCTGTTTGCATGTCTTTTATGTACTCCCTTTTCTTTCTTGTCTTCTTTTGGATTGGTTATTCTTTATTCTTTTCTCACCTTCTATGTATTTGAATACTGTAGTACTTCTTTTTAAAACATTTTATGGTGTGTATTGGAGGTTTACAATGTGATGTTACAGGATACATATAGATAGTAAAGTAGATTAACATATCTGTCGTCTCATATAGCTACTTATTTTGTGACAAGAGCAGCTAAAATCTACTTATTTAACAAAACTCCCTAACACAATTTTGTTAACTCTAGTCCTTACGTTGTACATTAGACTTGTTTATCTTATACTACTTTGTGCTTATTTTGGTGGTTACTTGACTTATCAATTCTCATATTAACACTCTCACTGCCCAGACAGTACAATGATTTTAGAGTACTTTATTCCCTGCATTTGCAAGCCTCCACTGGGATACTTTTACTTCTACCTGTAAAAGACTTTTAATATTTTCTTTAATGCAGGACCATTGGTCACAAATGATTTCAGTTAGCTTGTCTAAAAATAAAGAATATTTAATATTTAAATATTAAACCAACTCAGTTAATACTTGAAGACTTACTTTGAAACATTCCTGATCTGTGTCTCCCTGTTTCTTCATTACATCTTTTCTGCATTATTTTCCTTTTCTTTCTAAGTTTTATTTTAGGTTCAGGGGGTACATGTGCAGGTTTGCTATATGAGTAAATCGTGTGTCTCAGCGGTTTGTTGCACACATTGTTTAGTCACTCAAGTAATAAGCATAGTACCTGATAGGTAATTTTTTTATCCTCACCCTCTTCCTGCCCTCCACCCTCAAGTAGTTCCTCGTGTCTATTGTTCCCTTCTTTGTGTCCATGTTACTCAGTATTTAGCTCCCACCTACAAAAGAGAACATGCAGTATTTGGTTTTCTGTTCCTGTGTTAATTTGCTGAGGATAATGGCCTCCAGCTCCATCCATGTTGCTGCAAAGGACATGGTCTCATTATATTTTTTTTTATGGCTGTGTAGCATTCCATGGTGTATATGTTCCACAATTTCTTTATCCAAATCTGCATTATTTTGGTTTCAAATTCACCGTTGAGATTTTAATTCACCATACCATTATTTTTAAAGCATCTTTTTACTCAATCATCTTTAATTCCCGAATTTTGAAATGGTGAAATGGAAATGTAGTTAGTCTCCTTCATATCACTATACATTCCCTGTTTTCCTGTTAGAAGTACTACCTCCCCTTTTTAGTGCCCTGGGTTCCAATATTTCTCCTTGACCAAAAGAGTCACCATTGTCCATCCCTGGCCAACCCAGCCCTCCTGGAGTGAAGCCCCGTGAGCGCCTGTGAGCTACAGTCAGAGCCCCAGGATTAACCACAGTGCTGGGGGAAGCCATGGTGCTCATGTGTGGGACTATCTTATTCAATGATTAAGGAAATGTGTCTGGAAAGGTTAATGATACGATGTTATTTCTCACATATTTGTATTTAAGAGCTTTTCCATATACTGTAGGATGTGGTAGACATTTCAGGAGTCCTTAGGCGATTTTTGAGGTAAGGAGGAAAATTTCCCAGCTTTATAGTGTAGGTATGAAAAGCAAAACATAATTACTTGTTTATTATATTTTAGTAATATTGCCGTAAGGTATTTTATATCAGCATAGTAGCACTATAAACAATTTCCTTATACCATTAGAACATATTTGATACAAGAAAAAAGCAAAATACTGAGAAGGAGAGCAACAGAACAAGAGGGTGAAGGGGAAGGGGAAAAGGAAATGAAAGGGAAGAAACAAATGGTCACGGAGACCAACCCTCATCAATTCCCTTCTGGCCATGCCTGCCTGGCTGAGTTATCTGCTATTTTCTGCTGTCTTTAAATTCTTGCTTCCTGACACATTCATTCTTTATCTTGATTCTGTGGCACACATTCATCTCCCTCCTTTACATACAACCCAGATCCTGGAGCACTTTATACGAAGTACTTTCTAGGATGCGCATACAGATGGTGCCTGACTTACAAGCGTTTGACTGACAGTATTTTGACTCAATTAAGGTAGCCATATAACTATTTTGGTTTTCACTTTTAGTACAGTATTCAATAAATTGCATGAGATTTTCAACACTTTATTATAAAGGAAGCTTTTTGTTAGATGATTTTGCCCAACTATAGGCTAACATCTTCTTTCCTCTATTCCTCTCTAAAGGAATAGGCTAATGTATGTGTTCTGAGCACCATTAAGGTAGGCTACACTAAGCTATGATGTTCAGTAGGTTAGGTGTATTACATGCATTTTCAAATTATAATATTTTCAATTGATGATTGATTTATCAGAACGTATCTCCCTTGTAATTCAAGGAGCACCTGTACTTTCAATACCTTACCTAAGAGACTTTTCCCTGTGGGGAAAACAAGACCGCGTTCCTTTGACATATTCCAGAAAACCACTGTGGTCATCTTTTCTCCTCTGAAGCCATGGCTGGTGAGACTCAGTCACCTTCTATTGAATTGTTGTCTCTTATTGTTTAGTATATATAAATATGGCATGCAAAGTTTGGTCTAACAGGTAGAAAATGTTGATCTGTTGAGATTGAGCCTCAGTGAAATGAAAATCTTTGCAACTTTCCCTCTTCCTTTACCTTTTACAAACATCTAATTTATCAAATGTGAATGCATAAATTAATTTCTTATGGCACATAGCCTTTGTGAAAATCAGTCCCATAAAGATCAATATCTATTCCTTTGGGCCTTATAAAAAGCTAATTTAGCATGTTAGTTGTGTAAAGCCCAGACTCTGCTGCACATAAAGGGCCTGGAGCATACATTCCACTTTGCTGGTAATGGAAGGAAACTTAGTCATTGGCCTGCTTTAGGGCATATTTGCCCTAAAGAATTTCATTAAGCCATCATTGTTCAGATAACCCCAGCAATCCATATCTTACATTTATAACTGGTCAGGAGCATATCAGAGCTTCTCCAAGTTGACCTCCCTGAGATGACGAATTCATCTTCCAAATTAGCTCTTTATAAGTCAATCCTCTGTGCCTACCACCGCCCTCTGGGTTGATCAGACTTCTCAAATAGTGCACAAAGCTTGAAATGTCCATAAAATCCAGTTGATTTTTATTTGTTTTTACAAAGTTGGCTTCCAGCCTATGTCTGGCCTCAGAATGAAGCTGCTTTGGGACCCCTCCCACTAGTAGATTCAGAATCAAACTGTCCCATCCGCGTTCATTGCACCTGCTCCGGGGGCTCTGCCTGTTGTCAGATATGAAATATACAAACAAATCTCGCTTCAAGATGTCTTGTTTCCGTGGATTGTTTTTAGTTGGGATAAGCACCTCCCTATGCTTTTTGCGTTTCTTCAGCACTAGTGTATCTCCCATCACTCCTTTCTTCCTCTCTCCATTTTCCCTTATCTGGATTTACTGATGAAGCCACTGAAGGTCCTCCCAATGAGCGTTGAAGGTCACTCATTTTTTTAAGTGCATGAAGAGTAAATACTGAGTTTCATCGGGTTCTAAAAGAGGCATTCAGGGGTGAGTTCATAGCAACACTTTCTATCTATTGAAATAACATCCCAGTGGCAGAAGCTGCATTTGTGTATGAAGTAATACATGTAACAATCTTTAAATCATTATATAAATACAAGCTACTTACATTTATGTTTAAGGTAGCTGAAGTGAAGGGAATACTAGCAATTAGTGGCGACTGATTCACACCTAAGTATTTCAGCTTCTTTCCTCCATTCCTTTCTAAATGACCATTTATTTTTGTGGCAGGACTCATATGCTTAAAGACATTTTCCCTGAGGTCAGCCAAATGCTTTCAGGCACTCAATTGTACTTTGCAGGCCCGGGCACTCAAAGCTAAGTGTATGTGTTGACACATGCGTACCCAGGATGACATGGGCAACAAGCCCAGACCTGTCCCCAAACTCTTCTCTGTCCCTGGCAGCAGGCGTCAGTTTCCATTCAGCCACTGCATGCTCCTGTGTGCCCCAGAGCAGGAACAGCAGCAGGGTGGGAGCAGGGAGCTGCAGACCAAATGAGCCCTTATCCTGAATGTCATTCCACTGCCTACAGGATGAGAGCCACGCTCCTTGGCAAGGAAGCCCAGCCCTCCACTAGCCAGTCCTAACCTCTTTCTCCAAACTCACCATCTGCCAGCCTTGCTCCCTATCTCCCTGCTGCCAAAAATGCCTCTGACGCCGGCCGAGTTTCTTCATACCTCTGTATCGTTGCACGTGCTGCCCTGTGGCAGGGCATGGCGTTGTTTGTCCACAGGCCTTCCTCTCCTTCCTTGCCACGGTCACTGTGGAGGAAGTGGCTCGCGCTCCTGACCCACTGATGTTGAAACTGGCCATACCACTTGTGTTGGCCAAGGAGATGGCGACAGAAGGGACAGTGCTGGTTCAGGACCAAGCACCTAAGAGGCATGCAGGTTTCTGCTCACTTCTCTTGCACTTCTCCATCTATCATGAGGAGAACATGCTCTGAGTAACCGCTGACCTCCAAACGTGGAACCAGGAGGAGCCCAGCTGAAGACAGTCCACAGCCTGAAGCCAAGTTGGGTTGAGCCCAGTAATGCCCAGCCAGCCCGTGGACCAGGAGCTAGACAGAAATGCTTGCTGTTACAGCCACGGATTTTTGGGGTCATTTATTACAAATCTTATTGCTCATTAAACGTTAACTATTTATTTATTGCATTCCTCAGGTGCATGCAAATGTGTGCACACACCCTTATAAAATTGTTTCCCACCTGAAAAAACTCCTACTGATTTTCCAAGGCTAAGCTAAGATTTGCGAACTAGCAAAACACAGGGCCCTGATAGAAAGGGAAGAGGTGGATACATTTGGATGGGGCAAGACAGGGAGCAAAGAGTTCCTGCTGGGGGTTGTGCCCGCCTGAGACTGCAAAAGGTTGAGCAGTGCCTATGGGGAATCCAGGGCAAACGTGGGCCTGGATCAATGGCCCTACAGGTGGCATACCAAATAGAAATCAGGGAGAACAAAACTGTGAAGAAACTTACTTTTTAAATGAGGAATATCCCCTGGGCTATCTGTGAAAAAAAGGGACCGTATAACTAGTCCCTGGGATTGTTGGATCCTGCCCTGGCCATGGGCCATAAACTTGCTTCTGTTTCTCCAGGAAACATACACACAGCTATTCTCTTCTGCCAGGTTCAACTTCCTTTTGGTTTGTTAACTTTGACTTCTAGATAGTAACATAGCTGGGCATTTTCTTTGTTTTTTTTGAGATGGAGTCTTGCTCTGTCCCCTAGGCTGGAGTGCAGTGGCGCGATCTCGGCTCACTGCAAGCGCCTCCCAGGTTCATGCCATTCTCCTGCCTCAGCCTCCTAAGTAGCTGGGACTACAGGCACCTGCCACCATGCCCGGTTAATTTTTTTTGTATTTTTAGTAGAGATGGGGTTTCAGCTGGGCAATTTCAAATAGAGGCCTTTTCTGTTTTTGAGGGCTAAGATGCAATTTTGCATTATTAACATCTATTTATGTGTGTGTGTATATGTATATGTATATGTATGTGTATATATGTGTATTATGTATGTATGTATATTTTTCTCTGATAACTTAATGCTGCCTTTGAGGGCACAGGCCCCAGCTCCCTGGTATTTCTGCTACAGAGCTCTGGCAGGCACCCAGGGACTTGGCTGACCTGAGAACCAGAAGCATGTGGGACCAGTGCCTGGGGCTCCCAGCCAGGCTTTCAGCCCTTGCCATGCTGCCTTCTATAACTGACCCCTTGCCCTCTGCAGAATGCCTGTGGGTTTGAGGCCGTCCCAGGGGCCTTGCTGCCAGCTGCTTCCAGCCAGTGACGTCCACGGGCTTGGAGGCCACGGCTCCACAGGCAGCATGCCCAGCACACTTACCAACAAGAGTGCACCCAGAGGCTGCAATTTCGGCTCTTGATGGGCCCTGTTGTCCTGCCATGCCCATGTGTCCCAAGCAGGCGCATGAGGGAAAAGAGAGTCAGAATCCCTTCTGCATTGATGGGCTCTCAAGAGGCATGATATGTGCTTGCATGGAGAGGGCCAGTGTGGATTTAGAATCAGTCAAAGAGAATTGGGTTTGAACCCCAGCCCGCTGATGACACCTATGTGACCTGGTGAGGTGGCCTGGCCTCCCTGGACCATAATCCTCATGGGAAACATGGTTGCATCTGCATTGGACTGGTTTCCTGGGGTACTGGCTGGCCAAGGGCTCAGCCTGTCTAAGTGTTCAGTGATGTCCATCTTGGTATTATCACTGCCTGAGCACCATGGCCTGCAGGCGGAGTGAGGCAGGGCTGGGAAGGGTCCATGGCTGGACCAGCTCCAGTGTTGATTAATGTTTCCTTTATAAGAGGTGCTGAGCAAGACTGTCCTCATCCAATCCTCCCAACAAACTTGGGAGTTTGGTTTGTTAATCCCCAGGTCAGAACTGAGGAAGTCATCTCCCACGAAGGCCACTCAGCTGATGGACAGAGTCAGGCCTACATCTGACCTCCCTGATCTGCTTCCCCAGGAGTCCAAAGACCCAGATGTCCTCCACGTTAGCTCGTTTCCCACAGCGCTGTACTTCGTCATCCACACCAAAGTCGGATGGAGTTAATTCCCTGCTAAACTCATCCTTGGCTCTGCAAGATGAATGCTGAAACCTTAGCCTCAGTCAGGAGAGGGACCCTTCACACCCCGGGGGCCGCAGCTCCAGCTCAGCCCCCAACACCCATCAAGGCACACAGGCTATTTGACCCCCTTGCCAGCTCCCAGGCAGCCTACACTTGTGTCTGTGCGCTTGTGCTGCTGCATCTTCCAGGGACCATGCTTCTCCTTTAATGCCCTGTGTAAGTGTGACCTCTCTGGGGAAGGTCTGCCTCATCCCCTGGAGAGATGCACTTGCTCCCTCCTCTGAGCCCTCTTAGCATGGTGTTCATTCTTCACTGCATGGCGCTATCATTAATCAGTTTGCATGTATGCTAGGAGCTCCTAACCAGTCTTTATTGGATCTCTACGAGCCTGGGAATCTGTAAGTGCTGAACTCCATGCAGGCAGGACTGTCTCAGCCACCTGCTGCCTGGGTGCCTCTGGGCAGGCCCTTCAACTCTGTGCTCAGGATCCTGATTTGCACAATCAGCTGAAAGTAGCATTTTGTTCCTAAGGTTTTTATACAAATTAAATTAGTTAATATAGATGAGGTGCTTAGAATAATGCTTGGCTCACAGTATAAGTAAGGGCTAATAAAGATTGACTATTATTATTATACTCAGTAAATATTAAATTTATACATGAAAATAGCACAAATGGAAGTCCAATTTAGCCTTTTGCCCTTCACAGACCGTAGGTTCCCTTTCTTTCATATCTATAAAAAACTTTCTGCACAAAGTAGCTACTCAACATTTACTAAATACAAAGAATAAATTGGTTTAAATAGCACGCAAAAGAAGGATGCGAAACCCCACACCACCACCTACTGGAAGATATCAAACACTCAAACCATAGGCTATTACTAAACTTCAGTTTGTCTTTAAATAAAAATTTCTGGGGGGACAGAGTCTTGCTCTGTCACCCAGCTAGAGTACAGTGGCATGATCATAGCTCACCGTAGCCTCAAATTTCTGGGCTGAAGTGACCCTCTGCCTAGACCTCTGAGTAGCTGGCATGCACCATCGCACCTGGCTAACTTAAAAATAAATTTTTTAAAGAGATGGGGTCTTGCTATGTTGCCCAGTCTGGCCTCAAGCAATCCTCCAACCTCAGCCTCCCAAAGCACTGGGATTACAGGTATGATCACCATACCCAGCTTAAAATTTTTATTTCTTGACTGACAATCAAGAACTTTCATTGGAAGAACTAACAGGGAGTGCTGCCCCTTCAAGATATTTCTGACTTGTTTTAGCCAAATTGGTTTCAGTTTGGGTGAGATTAGATTTTCAGTTGTTTTTTAGTAATGTAGACTTCGAGTGTTCTCAAGGGCTCTAGTCATAGAATCATCTAGTCTTTAGGAAAGGAAGAGACCAGAAGGGCATTAACATATATTTAGTTCTGACTGAGTGCCAAGCATGGACCTCTGGGTTCAAATGGTCTCGTCTAGGATATGGGATAAGAACAGAACAGTTAAATATGTGTGATGAAAAAATTTAATTATTTCTGGAATCCATAATGCAACAAACCCATATCCCCTATTCTCTTACACTATCCATTTGTGCCACAGCTGTGTCAGGTATCTATGCCATGATACAGCTGGGCATCTCAGGGGGACCAGGAGAGCAACATTAACCTCTAAGCTCCAAGCAGTTTATATTTGAGATTAATGCTAACGTGAGTTCACAAATAGTATAATGGGCAATGTAGGACATATGAACTACGACATTCCATGGTTCCAAAGTATAGCCATACTTACACTTTTAAAATTTAGGGCTAAATTCTGCAATTTGCATGGAAGTGTAAGGTACATGGACATTTGCATCTGCTGTACAGTTATTTGTTGCGAGAACGAAAGAAGTCTATCTTATGATAATTAGCATATTGAATGTTTATTATACTAGCTATTGAAAAAGAAACTCTTAGTATTTTTGCTTTGCTCCTCAAGTTTAGTAGGGAAAAAAGTAAAATGAAAACAAGATAACACACAAAATAAGAGTACAAATTCATTTCTTATGATTGTTAGTAGTAGACATAAATTTCAAAAAATGCATTTGCAAGCAGTATAGTTGATGTTTCAGAAACTATTGGAATGATAAGCCAATAGGTTGTATAATTGTATATAATAATTATAAAAGCAGTATGAAAACTTGTGTTAGTTTGAAGGCAACCACAGGTATTATTTCAAAGCATCATTCCTTTGACAAAGTAGGTATAATCTAGCTGAATTATACTCTTTAGACCGTCTGCTATTCTCTTCCCCCCAAAAAGGCTTAGAGTAAAGTAAGTCTTTCATTGTGTTATGTCCTTGTGTAAAAAAGTATTAAACAAATTATATTGACCTGATGGGAACCAACAAGTAAAAGCTGGTTATATAAAATAGGCAGGTATTTTGGAGACTTAAAAAAAAAAAAAAAAAAAAAAAAGTCAAATGAAAACCAACTCTGCCATCTGGTGTAAAAACAGATCACTACAACTTCTTTCTTCAAACAAAGAACAGCGGCTATTCCAGTTATTCCTCATTTATCGTTGATTATCATGACGTGGTGAGAATTTTGAGCGAGTGTTCCCCCTCTCCCTCCTTGGGTAACTGAAGCTTGCTGTATATATATTTTAAATTGTTTATGGTAGTATTTCTAAAATAATTACTAATTTACTGCCTTATTAAGTGAGGGTCGATGAACCCAATTACATCTTTCCTTGATGATGCAGCGTGCTGACTGTACTGGTCCATTTTCTGTTGCTATAGCAGAATACCACAGACTGGGTAGCTTAGAAGGAAAAGAAGTTTCTTTAGCTCGTGATTCTGGGGTTGGAAGGTCCAAGAGCATGGCACCAGCATCTGGCGAGGGCCTTTCTGCTGTCTCATGACACGTGGGAGGCATCCCATGGCAAGAGAGGGCAAGCGTGCATATCAGTGCAGAACTCTCTTCCTCTTCCTATAAAGCCACAAGTCCCCTTCGTGGGGGCGCACCCTGATGACCTCATCTAATACTAATATTTCCCTTTAAGGCTAAAAGTTCCCATCTTCAAATTCCATCAACATATGAATTTGGGGGTTAAGTTTCCAACACATAAAATTTAGAGGACACAACCAAGTGTGGTGGCTCATGCCTGTAATCCCAGCATTTTGGGAGGCTGAGGCAGACAGATCACTTGAGGTCAGGTTGTTTGAGACCATCCTGTCCAATATGGTGAAATCCTGTCTCTATTAAAAAAAAAAAAAATTAGCTGGGCATGGTGCTGGGTGACTGTAGTCCCCAGCTACTTGGGAGGCTGAGGCAGGAGAATTGCTTGAACCCATGAGACGGAGGCTGCAGTGAGCCTAGACTGTGCCACTGCACTCCAGCGTGGGCATCAGAGCAAGACTCTGCCTCAAAAAAAAAAAAGGCTCACACTTGTGATCCCAGCACTTCGGGAGGCCGAGGTGGATGGATCACTTGAGGTCAGGAGTTCAAGATCAGCCTGACCAACATGGAGAAACCCCATCTCTACTAAAAGTACAAAATTAGCCGGGTGTGATGACACATGCCTGTAATCCCAGCTACTCAGGAGGCTGAGGCAGGAGATTGCTTGAACCTGGGTGGCGGAGGTTGCAGTGAGCTGAGATTGTGCCATTGCACTCCAGCCTGGGCAACAAGAGTGAAACTCCATCTCAAAACAAAACAAAACAAAAAACAACAAAACACTTAGGGACACATTCAAACAATACCACTCATTATGAGCATTAATTAGCTCACTTTCTCTGTAATAGATAACAGAGATAACCTCAGGGTTAAGCTATACTTTTGCCAAGCCTAACTGACCTCATGGATTGTACTTTTTTAGCTTGCTATTGGAATGATAAGCCAATAGGTTGTATAATTGCTGCAACTCTGGACCTGGGCATCACTATGTAAAACATAGTGAATGACAGTGTTTAAATTTCTGTTCTATATGGCGTTACTGCCCGCTGTGGAAGCTGGCCAGGAACCTGGGGCCAAGGTGATCAGAAACCCTGTTGCAGAAACCTGAAGCAATGAGGCAGAGATGGGTTTCACTGCAAACAGGTGGCCTCCAGATGCAGCAGCAGATTGTAAAAGTGGAGCAGAAAGTCAACAGGTCAAATTGGCAGGAAACTGTCATGGGACAAACTCAAGGAAGAGGCCAAAAGAATAAAAACCAAGGGGAGGCTGGGCACGGTAGCTCATGCCTCTCATCCCAGCACTTTGGGAGGCCAAGGCAAGTGGATCTTTTGACATCAGGAGTTCAAGACCAGCCTGGCCAACATGGCGAAACCCCGTCTCTACCAAAAATACAAAACAATCAGCCGGGCGTGGTGGTGTGCACCTGTAATCCCAGCTACTAGAGAGGCTGAGGCAGGAGAATCACTTGAGCCTGGGAATCAGAGGTTGTAGCGAGCCGAGATCCCACTACTGCACTCCAATCTGGGCAAGAGAGTGAGACTCTGTCTCAAAAAACAAAACAAAAAACTAAAACAAAAACAAACAAAAAAACAAGAGGAGAGTTGAAGAGAGACAAGAGAACTATATGATTGTCTAAGTACTGTTGCCCAGACAAAATTCTACATCTTTCTTGACTGTGGCTCCAGCTCACCCTTACTGAGCTCATTCCAAATCTTGGTGTCATCACTAGTGTCATCACTAGTATCACAGCAGTGCTCAAACTTCAGTAGGAATAATAATCAGCTGGAGGGCAATAATCAGCTGGATCAGAAGGATCCAAGATGTGCCTGCATGTCTTCATCTTTAAAATAAAACCCACAGGTGACTTTGATCCAGGTGGTATGAAGGCCCCAATTCGAGAAACAAAATCAACTCCTCAAATTCTGTAATCGGACTTGTTTGCCACATGCAAGAGTTGAACAAATAATAGATCTGCAACATATAAATTGTGTGTTGTTTACTACCTTTCTTTACCTAGAATCCTTTCCCATGAACCTTATTAATATAGAGCGTTCCATTAACACTGTTGAGGACATATTTATTTGAAACATTTTTAAAAAATAAAGTAGATGACTGGGTGTGGAGCTCACGCCTGTAATCCCAGCACTTTGGGAGGCTGAGGCAGGTGGATCACAAGGTTAGGAGTTCAAGATCAGCCTGGCCAATATGGTGAAACCTCATCTCTACTAAAGCTACAAAAATTAGCCAGGTATGGTGGCACACGCCTATAGTTCCAACTACTCGGGAGGCTGAGGCAGGAGAATCGCTTGAACCTGGGAGGTGGAGGTTGCAGTGAGCTGAGATGGCGCCAATGCACTCCAGCCTGGGCGATAGAGCGAGACTCCATCTCAAAAAATAAATAAATTAATTAATTAATTAAGTAAGTAAGTAGATAAACAGTGTAATATTTTTCCTCCAACACAACAACATAATGTGAAATTTTATTACTAAATACTCTGACACTAGGGGTAAATTTGTAATTCCAGAGGACTGGAATCAATTCAAGCATTAAGAGCTTACTGCCTGATAAATATTCAGTTTTGGAATCTTTGCAGTGCCTGCTTATAATTTTCCCTTAGCCTATGAAACATGTTTTTGCTCATTTCACCCGTCTAGACTCTAAACAATTTTATTTTACAAACTTTTCAAATTTCTTTTAAAATTGTTTATTTTATCATTGTATAAAATCTTCAAATGACAATGTAGAATGATTTTTTCCAAATATGTTTCTATACATACTCCATGTAAAGAGAAAGAGAAATCATTAGTTTTTTCCTCAATAATTATTTGTGAATAATTAACAGAAGTAGGCCTAAAGTGAATTTAATTTACTGTTGTTATTTCTTGAAGTGAAGTTTTGTTATAATTCCTAAAATTTGTAGCTATAGGTAGAGTGATCATGCATTCCAATTTTTCCAGGATAATCATAGTGATGGCAGTGGCAGCCCATCTGGAGTGGCTGCTGCGGGGAGGCCAGCTGCAGCAGGAGAGGTGTGACTGGGGCTGCATGCTCTGGGGAGCCAGTGGGGGCTGGCAACAGGTGATCCCAGCGGGAGCCACACATCCTACCAAGTTGGCTGGTCAGGAGCCCATGCTCCCAGGCAGAACTGCAGTCACCCAGCTGCAGCTCTGGACCTGGGCATCTCTGTGCTCTCAGGAGCCTGGAAAGATCCCTGCCCCCACAGGCTCAAAGGTGCCTGCTCCCACTGCCCAGCCTCTCCCTGCTCCTGGCGCCCGCTCCAGTGTGGAGCAAAGTTGTAGCCGAGCCCAGGTGCTGTCACAACCCAGCTGCATGTGTGCGTGCTTGGGGTGGCACTGACATGCCAGTTCTTCCACCACCTTGGCCCCCTCTGAAACTTTGGGGGCCAACAAGCTCAGGGAGGTGGGGAGGGCTGAGGGTGGCTTGTCACAGGCCTGTGGGTGCCCCTCAGCACGGACAGCCTGGGTACCACTAGCAGCATGTTGATGGCGGTAGGAGGCAGACAGGTTCCTAGGCAGGAAGGAATGGGACCTCGTTCCACCTTCAAGCCAGGAACAGCCTGAAGCCTGGGGGCCTTATTGCCAATTCTGGGTAGAGTCTACAACCTGGAGTGAGAACATCATTGATGCCTTTCAGCCAACCATTGGTGCTTTTTCCAGGTCCACCATGTCTGCCCATGGACCAATCAGCGTGCACTTCCTCATTACAAGCCCATAAAAAAACCCAGATTCAGCCAGACTCAGATGCTCACTGGGACAACCTGCTTGTGGAAAGGAGCTACCTACTTTGGGTCTCTTGAGAGCTATTCTGTCACTCAGTAAAGCTCCTCTCTGCCTTGCTCACCGTCCAGTTGTCCATGTAGCCTCATTCTTCCTGGATGTGGGACAAGAACTTGGGACTCACTGAACAGCAGGAGCAAAGGGAACTGTAACATGTTCCTGGCCAGCTTGCTGAGCTGTGGGTGGTGACACGCCCCTGGACTACAGGAGTGAAGAGTGGCAGCCCTTCTGAGGGCCCAGACCTTAGGGTTCCCTGAGCCAGAGCTGCTGTAACACTTTAGCCCTCCCACCCTCCACTGGCACCAGGCAGCCGCCCCACATGGCAGGAAGCGGTGGTGGGGCTGAGCCAGCCCAGAAGCTGCAAGCCGGAGCTGGGCGGGTGGTGGGACTGAAAGAGCTGTAACACAAATAGGTTGAAATCCTCCAAACATGCCCGCTCGCCCCTCTCCCCCGCCAACGTGCTTGCCACATTGCAGGCAGGAAGCCAGAAGGAGAAAAGAGTTGGGACCCGCCCTTCTGGGGGCCCAGACCTCGGGGCTCCCTGAGCCTGGGCTGTGACACAATGTAACTACCTCTTCAGGGCTCTGCAGTTCCTGGTGTCTCCAAGTTTTAGGCGCCACCATGTTCCCCGGTGCCCATAGCAGAAGCCACTTGCGGTACACCTGGTCCAGACGCAGCCTCACGCAGAGCCAGTGGCGTGCTGCTGCCTGGAGCTGCCCACCCCACTGCAGCCAATGTTCCTGGCTGTGCGCAGTAGCCAGACCCTGAGCTCACTCATGCACATACCCCTTGCCACCCTGCTCCCGGCTTGCCCTTGACAGGCGTGGGATCTGGGTCGGTAGCGTGAGCCGATCACAGCCTGCTGGGCTGAGCGGGTGGAACGAACCCAGCAGGTACAAGCAAAACCCAAGCAGAGGCGCTGCCAGCCACAGAGGTTTCGGCTGGCCAAGCGACACCCTAAGGATCCTGTGACATTCATTTATACCTATTTTTTCTAGTGTATCCTGTTTACTTAATGGCCCTTTTACTCTCAAAAGTATATTGCTTTGGATGATAAATAATATGTTTATCCTAATATTAGGCAAATAATATCAACTCACAAATAAATAGTATTATGTTTTCAGATTCCACAAAACCTTCACTTTTCTTGTCAGAAAAAAATATTATCTTTTTTCTAATGCAACAGCTTAAGTACATCTTTAAAAAAATAGATACTTCTTTCCATATAATTTTGAAAATAGTATTCTAAAGTGAAATTTTTGTAAAAATTTCACTTGTGGCAGTTTTCACACACAACCCCCTTATTAGAACCCTCTAGCTCTGGAAAACCAGGAAAACTGGAGTTAACAAAAATAAGTTTGAAAACAATACTGAACTACCAGGCAGCAAGAACTTGAGAAGCCACTTTTCCAGGCAAAAATGTCCAGAAAGGTAAGTGATCTTTGCCTCTACTTTTGCACCACAAGACACCTGGATTTTCCAAAGTGGAAGCTGATAAGGTGTGCCCAGCTGGGGGAGTCTCACATGGCTGGAGAGACAAAAGTCAGAGCTCAGGACCCACCAAAAAGGAAGGCCAGGTAAGCATTCTGGGTTTTCAGTTGGAATCTCTGAAAGGCCGCACCTTAGGAAAAAATCATGAACCTAAACCAGATATGAGCTTCTAAAAAGCCCAGATTTGAATCAAGCTACATTTAAGAGATATAGTAATATTCTTCCACCCCAGCTGCCTGTCAGAAGGAAATGTAAATTCTCTCTTGTGGAAGATAATATTATCCAGAGTCTCAAATTATCTCAATGAATTTTCTTACTCAATGTCTAGTTTTCAATTAAAGATAACCAGGCATGGAAAAAAGACACAATGAACATAAAATCAAGAAAATATATAGACAATATATCCAGATATTGGATTTATCAGATATAAACTTCAAAATGACTGTGATCAGTTCAATACATTTAGCAAAAAGTTGAAGAAATTCATCAAGAAACTGAAAATTTCAAAAATTCAAATAGATATTCTAGAACCGAAAACAAAAGTAATGAAATGAAGACCTAAACAAAACAGCTTAAGAGCAGAAATGAGTTAGGAAATTAAAGTATAGATAATTGGAAAATAACTAGTTTGAAGCATCTCCATGCTTATCTCTCAAGCTAAAAAAATAAAGTATGTAGAAAATAGCTTAAGGTATATGTAGGGCATGGTGAGAAGTTCTAATCATATGACATATTCGAGTCCCAAAAGGAAAAGAGAGGGAAAATGAGGCTGAAGCAATCTAAAAAGAGTTAATGGTGGGGAACTTTTTTAAAAAGACAAAATACTACACCAAAGTTTTAAGAAGTGCTACAAACCCTAAATAAGATACTTTGTTTAAAAAAAAAAAAACCACTTATACTGTCATAGAATTGTTAAAAGTTTAAAAAAATTGAAAGCAGCCAGAAGAAGAATAGACCTATTTTCTTCAAAGGAGCAACAACAAGGTTGAGAGATGACTTTTTAACAGAAATAATGGAAACCAGAGGATGATGGTTTCAAAAGATGAAATAAAATAACCCCAAATATAGAGTTCTATATCTAGTGGAATTAACCTTCAAAATAATGACAAGTAAAAGACACTTTCAAATAGACTCAAGTTTTCAACAGTGAACGGCTCTAAAGTATTAACAAGTTTGATTGTGTTGTCATGTATATCACACTGAAATCAGAAATGGAAGATTATACTTTCTTTTTTCAAGGGCACATGAAACATTTACCAAAATTGACTGTAAGCTGGGACACAAAACATGTTTCAGCAAAGTTCAGAAGATTAAAAACATACAAATACATTATCTGAAAACAGTACAACTAAGCTCAAAAGCAACAACACAATAGTAATTTGTTTTCTTGTTTGAAATTAAGTGATGCATTGCTATATAAGCCATTGATCAAAGACAAATCACAATGGAAATTAGAAAGTATTTTTAACTGAACAATAAAAATATTTATATCAATACTTGTGGGATTTGACTAATGCCAAATTTAAAAGGACATGTACAGCTTTAAATGAACATCGTAGAAAAGAAAAAAGGCTGACAATCAATGAGCTAAGCATGAATCTCAGGGGTTTTACTTGGGTTTATGTTTAAAATGCATGGTTTGCTTAGTGGAAAAAAAACTAATAAGCATTTAATAAAGTAAAAAGTAAATGCCCATTTGTGATTTTTTAAAAATTTGTAATAAACTAAGAATTGAAGCAATTTTCCTTAACTCCCATATACGTTGTATCATAAAATAATTGCATTTATAATTGCCTAAAAATATTCTTTAAAAATCTATCAATAATAAATAAACAGAATTTGCAAGATAAATTAAAGAAGATCTAGTGTGCATGCACACACACCACACACACAGACACACACAGAGCAAGCATATTTTATGATAAAATATTGAAAACTTTCCCCTTAAGACTGAGAAAAAGACAAGATGTCTGCTATCAAAAACCCTATTCAGCCTTGTGGTGAATATCCTAGTCATTTCTCTAAGGACAAAAAGGATAAGGATTGCAAATAAAGATATAAAATTTATGTTATTCAGAAATTACAAGATTGTGAATTAAAACATCCAAACAAATTATATAGAAAAACCACTATATTCAAAATTTAGGAAAATTGCTGGAAACAAGGTAAATATAACAAATTAATTTTATTTGTATGTACCAGTATCAAACAATTAGAAGATAAATGTTTAAAAATGAACCATATATAATTGCATGAAAAATATTTTTTAATCTGCCAATAATAAATAAATAAAATTTGCAAGAGAAATTAAAGAAAACCTAGAGAAATGGCAAGACATACATATTCATGGATATAGAAAATCTCAATTTGTCAAGATGTCAAATGTCAGTTCTCCCCAGTTTTATAGATTTAATGTAATACAATCTCTCAGCAAGGATGTGTGTATGTGTTTGTGTGTGTGTGTAAATTGAAAAGCTGAACCTAAAATTTATGGAAATACGTGGGAAATAAATGTTTAGAAAAATACAGAAAACAAAGGTGAAAGCTATACATTATCAGATATCAAGACCTATAATTAAGCTAGAGTAATTAAGACAATATAATAGTGATGCAAAGATCGACAAATAGTCTATGAAAAAGAATAGAGAGGGCCAGGTGCAGTGGCTCATGCCTGTAATCCCAGCACTTTGGGAGGCCGAGGCAGGTGGATCACAAGGTCAAGAGATCAAGGCCCTCCTGGCCAACATGGTGAAACCCTGTCTCTACTAAAAATACAAAAATTAGCTGGGCATGGTGGAACATGCCTGTAGTCCCAGCTACTCGGGAGGCTGAGGCAGGAGAATCACTTGAACCCAGGAGATGGAGGTTGTAGTGAGCCAAGATCGTGCCACTGTACTCCAGCCTGGCAACAGAGCAAGACTCTGTCTCAAAAAAAAAAAAAAAGAAAAAGAAAAAGAACAGAGAATCTAGACATACATTCAAACATAAATGAATGTTTTATTAATGTCATATGTGTTTATGACTGAAGAGTAATGGGGAAAGAATTTCTTTTTATCTTATGTTTTTCTTTGTTTTTTTTATTTTACTTTATTTAATTTAATTTTATTTAATTTAATTTAATTTTATTTTATTTTATTTTATTTTATTTTATTTTATTTTATTTTGTTTTGAGACAGAGTCTCACTCTGTTGCCCAGGCTGAAGTTCAGTGGCATGATCTTGGCTCACTGTAGCCTACCTCTGGGGCTCAAGTGATCCACCTGCCTCAGTCCCCTGAGTAGTTGGAACTACAGGCACATGACACCACACTTGGCTAATTTATTTATTTGTTTATTTTTTGGTAGAGACAGAGTCCCTGTGTTGCCCAGGTTGATCTTGAGTTCCTGGGCTCAAGCAATCCTCCCACCTCAGCCTTCCAAAATGCTGAGATTGCAGGCATGAGCCACCTTGCCTGGCCAGGATGGTCTTTTTATAAGTCATGCTGGGTCAATTGGCTATGAAAAAATAAAACCTTACTCTTACATCATTCCGTATACAAAAATTAACTTTTACAGTAAAAACCATAAAGATTCTGGAAGATAATATAGGAGAATATATTCATACATTTGGGATAGTAAGAAAATTCTGAATCCAGACACAGAAAATACTACCCACAAAGGAAAAGATATACAAACTGAACTATATTAAAATTAATATTAAAATCTTTCCCACACAAAATACCATTAAGAGTGTGAAAAGGTAAGTCATAGAGCAAGCAAAGACAGTTGCAGCATTTTTCACTGATACAGGATTTCTATTTATCTATCTCTAAACTCCTACAAATTATCTTTTTTTAAAGAGAAAACATGTAAGAGAGTATATTCAAATGCTCAGTAAACTTAGGAAGAGATCAACTTCATCATTCATCAGAAAAATATAAATCAAACTTCAGAAAAAAAGCTACATCCTGATGATAATGATTTAAAATAATAACAATAAAAAAGATGGTTATTACCACATGTTGACTGGGAAGAAGGGCAAATAGCCAGGCACGATGGCTCACATCTGTAATCCCAGCACTTGGGGAGACTGAGGCGGGTGGATCACCCGAGGTCAGGAGTTCGAGACCAGCTTGGCCAACATGGTGAAACTCCGTCTCTACTAAAAATACAAAAATTAGCTGGGCATCGTGGTGGGCACCTGTAATCCCAGCTACTTGGAAGGCTGAGGCAGGAGAATCGCTTGAACCTGGAGTCAGAGGTTGGAGTGAGCTGAGATCGCACCACTGCACTCCAGGCTGGGTGATAGAGTGAGACTCCATCTCAAAACAAAACAAAACAAAACAAGTCTCTGTGCTCTCATTGGGAGTGTAATTAGCACAACTACTTTGTAAATGAATGAATTGCTACCATAAACAACAACATTAACGAATCTCGCAAACTTGGTCTTGAGCAAAAGGAGGCAGGCACAAAATAACACTTACTTGTATGATTCCCTCTATATAAAGTCCACAACCCAGCTAAACTGCTTTATGGTGTACAGTCAAGATGTGGCTACCTTCAGGAAGGAGGGGATTTGTACCCGGGATTGGACATGACAGGGGTTCAGTGATGCTAATAATGTTTTACTTCTTGATCTGGGTGGTGGTTACAGGGGAAAGTATGCTTTGTGCTGTGCACTTGTCTGTGTGTCCATTTATAATTCAATGGAGAGCTTCAACTCAAAAAACAAAGGGAAACAACCAGAGTCAAGAGACAGCCTATGGCATGAGAGAAAATATTCTCATACCACATATGTGTTAAGGGGTTAATATCCAAAATATATACAGAACCCAAACAGCTCAATAACCGGAAACCAAATAACCTGATTAAAATTGGGTAAAGGATCTGAAAAGACGTTTCTCAAGAGAGGACATAGAAACGGCCAACAGGTATGTGAAAAAATGCTTAACATAACTAATCACCAAGGAAATGCAAATCAAAACCACGATGAGATATCACCTGACACC
This sequence comes from Mandrillus leucophaeus, assembly GCF_000951045.1. NCBI lineage: Eukaryota > Metazoa > Chordata > Mammalia > Primates > Cercopithecidae > Mandrillus > Mandrillus leucophaeus. The sequence continues at coordinate 128,454 of NW_012109807.1, read as the reverse complement.
TGTTAGGATGGCTATTTTTAAAAATAAGAAAGATAAGTGTTGGCAAGGAAGTGGAGAAAGGGAACACGTGTACACTGTTGGTGGGAATGTAAATTAGTACAGCCATTATGGAAAACTACATGGAGATTCCTCATAAAATTAAAAATAGAACTATCATATGAACCAACGATACCAATCCTGGGTGTGTGTTCAAAGAAAATGAGATCGGTACATCAAAGACGTATCTGCACTCCCATATTCATCGTAGCATTATTCACAGTAACAAAGCTATGGAATACAGAATAAGCCCATGTGGCTCTAAGTGGATGAGCAGATAAGGAAAATGTGGTACATTATACACAATGGGAAACTATTCAGCCTTAAAAAGGAAGGGAACTCTGTCATTTGCAACAACATGGAGAAACCGGGAAATATTACGAGAAATGAAGTAAGCCAGGCACGGAATTATCACATGATCTCACTTACATCTGGAATCTAAAAAATTCAAACACATAGAAGCAGAGACTAAAGTGGTGGTTACCAGAGGCAGGGTGGTGGAAGGATTGAGGAAATGTTGGTGAAAAGATTAAACATTTTCAGTTACACAGGAGGAATACATTTAGATCTATTGCGCAACATGGTGATTACAGTTAATAACAATATGCTATTATTATGTATATATCATATACTTGAAAATTGCTAAGAGAGTAGATTTCAAATGCTCTCACCAACAAATAAGTATATAAGCTAATATATATATTAATTAGCTTGATTTAGCCATCCCACAATGTGTACATAGATCAAAATATCATGTTATACACCATAAATATATACAACTTTTACTTGTCAATTAAAAAATTTAAAAAAGTTTAAGTAACTTGTTGGGTATACCAGAAGAAGGTGAAATTACTTCATTAATGTAATTCCTCCAAGTGTGTGCTATTTACTAAAATACACACTGCTCTTAATATCCTGAAAAGCTGGATGTTGCTATTAAATGCCATATGTTTTCTTATAATTCATTAAGGTTATAGTTTTTTTTTATATTGTATTGTAGGCCTATTAAACTGTTTACTCTTAAAGAAGTCCAGCAACAAAACAAAAAATTGTAGACTTTCTGCTGTTAGGTTAGGAAACAAAACACATGAGAAACTTATCAACGCACTCTCCAAATTGGAGTTAATAGGTGTTTATTTTTCACCCCTCCCAAACCTGCTGCTCTTGCTGTTTTGTTCCAGTGAATGGCACTGCCTCCATCTAGTTTTCAAGCAGGGACTGAGAGTTTTCTGTGATGGTTCCCCTTTTCCTCAACCTACAACACTCAGTTAATCCTGTCTTCCCGTCTTCTCGCTAGATAACGACCACTCACCAGATACCGACCACTCGCTAGGTACCGACCACTTGCTAGATAACGAGCACTCACCAGATACCGACCACTCGCTAGATACTGACCACTTGCTAGATATCGACCACTTACTAGATACCGACCTCTTGCTAGATACTGACCACTCGCTAGATACCGACCACTCGCTAGATACCGACCTCTTGCTAGATACTGACCACTCGCTGGATACTGGCCACTTGCTGGATACCGACCTCTTGCTAGATACTGACCTCTTGCTAGATACTGACCACTCGCTAGATACTGACCACTCGCTAGATACCGACCTCTTGCTAGATACCGACCTCTTGCTAGATACTGACCACTCGCTGGATACTGGCCACTCGCTAGATACCGACCTCTTGCTAGATACTGACCACTCGCTAGATACTGACCATTCACATCCCCACTGTTCCCACAGAGAGCATCTCTGATGTTAAAATCAGAAGGTTTTTCTTTAAGAATTGCTTAAGCAGATCCTGAATTCTGATGGAACAGCTGATGCCAACCCATTTGAAGAGCCCCACAGAGGAACTGAACTGGCATGAGAATAAAATGGCTTCCTCTCTCTGTTCCATGACTTTACCTTGTACTCTTGACCAATCAACAATCTTCACACTTCATGCTATTCAAACCCTTAAAAACCCTCCTAGGGGAGATGGATTTGAAGTCTTCCTGTCTCCTCGTTCAGCAGCCCTACAATTAAACATCTCTCTCTGCTGCAACCCAGTGTTTCGGTGTGTTGACTTGCCATGCATCAGGCAATGGATCTATTACAGTCCCAATACGAAGAGGCATTCTTCAGACCTCCAGACACTGGCTGACCGGCATTTACTGTAAATCAAGAGGCTTACGTTTGCCAACTGAAAACACAGGTTGAAGAAATGGAGGTGAATTCCAGGTAAGCTGCAGTCAGGTTGAGGCAGCACAGTGGAAACTGTAGGCTATGCCCAGGGCTTTACACACCGTCTCCCTTAACCTCCCCAGCGTTCCTCATCATCAAAGGATGGTTTACTTTTCAGCCACTCTGCAGTTAAGGACAAAATTCTCAAGTCTCAAGTATCATACAGTGGGCATGATGTTGAGCTTTCTTAGTAGGGCCTGGCCTGCTGATCACCTCCCTGCGGCTCCCTCAACACTACGCCAGCAGCTCCAGGCCTCCAACCCACAGCAATACCACGTGTTCTCTGCAAGCCTGTTAACACTCCCTGCTTGCCCAGCACCTGTGTACCAGCTTCCATCCAGGCAATCCGGCGAACTTCTGTATCATCCACGAGTGGCAAACACACCTTCTCCATGGAGGTTTGTAAGTAGCCTTGGGAAAGGGCCGTCTCTTTCAAGTTCACCTTGCTCAGGTATGCTCTTGCAGCCTCGGGAATCGTAGAGGCAGCTGGTTACAGGTATTTACTTAATTAGAAGAGCTAAATAATTCACTGCTGTTTAAATCATTGTGTAGTCCCCTTTCCATCTGTTAACTGGACCCAGACTCATACACACAGGAAAGGATGGCTGCATATTCATTTTTAGATGAGAAAACTGACACTCTGAGAAATCAACAGATTTGGTAAAAACCACGCAGCTATGGATATTTCTGCAACCTGAGCCCTCGCTCTGCTGCAGGGCTACTTTGCACAACATACCCTGTGTGTGACCCCCGTACAGTTTCATGTTGCTCACTGATATCTGAGTATGTGAATGTTGCTTGTTAGGGGATGGGAGCCTCTTTTATTTATTTGCATCATTAAGGTGCATAACATATGTCAGTTCCTCAAGAGCATGACCAGGTCTCTGGGAGGCAAACAATTGCTCTTTAGGCAGAGTGGGAAGGACAAAAGAGCTGGATGGTTTCCCAACTGTTCATACACTCTTTCCAAACACATTCATGGAGGAAAATCTCCTCCCTTCTCCCCAGGTCAGTAGCAGAAGAGAAACTTCTGAGGAATGAGACTCTTCCTACTCCTCGTGGGAACACCCTCACCATGCTGCTGGCTTTGCCCAGCGCTTTGGGTTTGGGAGTGACGGTTAATTTTCTGTGCAACTTGTTTAGGCTATGGTGCTAAGTTGTATGGTCAAACCCGAATCTAGATGTTGCTGTGATGGTATTTTGTAGTTGGATTAGCATCCGCAATCGGTTGACTTTAAGTAAAGCAGATGACCCTCCATAATGTGGGTGGGTCTCATGTGAACAGATGAAGACCCTGAGAGGAAAACCGGAGGTTTCCCAGAGACGAGGGATTCTGCCTCCAGACTGCAACACAGAAATCCTGCCTGCACTTCCAGCCTGCTGGTCTACCCTGGAGATTTCAGACTCACCAGCCCCCACAATTGCATAAGCTGATTCCTTAAAAATACATTTCCTTGCATATCTCCAAGAGATGCTGTTGGTCTGGAGAGCCCTGAGTGACATGGAGGCAGTCACCATCCAGGAGATGATCAAGCAGCCATTGCTAGTAACAGAAGCAGCTATATCATTAAAACCCTCGGGGTGGCTAAATCTAGAAGAACTTCCAGGTCACTTTCTAGTGTCACCTGGAGAGTCTGTGGAGGACAAGGAGGCATGTGTCCAGCAGAGGACAGGATAGGGGTTGGCAGTTTAGCAGCTCCCTGCTGGGAAACTCAACAAGCTCAGAGTAGCCATGTTGAGAGGCTCTGGGGTCCTGGGCTAGAGAGACGTCAGGCACCCTGAGGACAGGGGTGTCCCTGGTGAGCTCAGGGACCCCAGCAAAGTCCTTGACACAGAACAGAGGGAGGCAGGGGGCTGGGCAATAAAAATAAATCCCTGGGCACCTGGTACAGTGAGGCCCTGAGCTACAAAAAGTGTGGCTAATCCCTGGGTCCCGGTACAGGTTTAGAAGTGTCATGCCACAGTGACTCTGAAGCTGTGAAGAAATTATATTTAACAACTAGTGCCAAATCTTTAAACAAGAGTCAGTAAACTGTGGCCCATGGACCAAATCTGGCATGCCTGTTATACTTTATGTCCTGCCAGAATGGTTTTCACATTTTAAAGGAAAAATACTTTGTGACACATGAACAGTCTGTGAAACTCAAATTCCAGTGTTCAGGAATGACATGTTATTGGAAGCCAGACATATCCGTTCCTTTGTGTATTGTCTGCAGCTGCCTTTATGCTATGACGGCAATGCTGAGTAATGGCGACAGAGACCACTTAGCCCACGCTTAAAATATTTACCGGTCTGGCCTCTTATAGAAAGAAGCTCCTGCATTAAAACATCATAAAGCACTTTGTCTTTCTGGGAGGATTATAATCAGTGTGCCCTGTCACAGGCCCATAGCGTGATAAAATCAATAAATAAACAAGGACGCTCTTAGAAGTTTTCAACACATAAAAAATTCCAAGGAAAAAAAGCAATACAAATATTTTAATAAAAACATGTGGTCACCTAACTCACAGAGGAACATGCAATGTTAAGTCCTAACCCCTGTAGAGAAGCGTTGTTGGGTGCTGTGAGCTTAGCAACACATGGTGCTTTAATGCTACTACTGTAGACGGCAGAAGTGGTTTTTAAGCACTGGTTTTAAAAGTGGCAAATCCAAGACCAAAAGTCAAGGCATGCCTTTGCCTGTCAGTGGGCACAGAACCCAGGACTGACCGGGTGGGTCCCCTCTTCTCAGAGATGCCACCTTGCCCTCTCCAATGAGGGGACTGTAAGCGTGGCTCGGTCCAAAATCATTTCCTTCTGGGGAGACCAAGTACAAGTGTTGCTATGCTCTTGACAGTTCCAAATGCAAGTCTCTCCTCTTCGTTCCAAAGTGAAGAGGCTACTGAAGTGGAATTTCTGCCTGTGGAGGGAGAAAGGGGCAGTGAGCGAAGGCTGTCACCCTGCTCAAGTTCTGGCCTCTTCTCTGCTGTCTTTGCAACAGGGAGATCGCTACTGTGGTTAAGCAATGACCCTCTGGCTAATTGAGTAGATTAATCTCTTGCAATTGGAACAACATAAACCCAAGGTTTGGAGGAACCTTGAAAGTCCTCAATACCAGCCTCAAAACCACCTCCAGTTGGGAAGAACCAAACTACACAGTGTGTAATTGAGATCTACAGAAGCCCAACACCTCAGCCCTTGGTTTCTGGGCATTTCTTCTGTGTCTTAATCTCCAAGGCTTGAGGGCTGTCCCATCCTCCTGCCCGATATAGATTCTGTGCACAGAATTTAAGCACATGCACGAAGAGGGAAAGAATGGAATCAGTTTTCGAAAGATGCTTCAGTTTGAAAATATGGCTCTCTTCATAAAATGTCTAGATAATCAAGGGAAAATATTATCTTAAAAATATTCTTTGCTAAAATTGTTTTGGTTACATGCCTTTGACTTTCTGGGCACATATCTTCTGACTTAACAATAACAACAGTGTCGTCACAGGAAATGAGCTTAAAAGGAAATGAGCCAGCTCAGAGCTCGGCCTAATCACTAGGAAATGGCCCTCATCTTTTCTGTAGGTTATCAATCCCCTAGCTCATCAGTGACCCCTAAGAAATGGCGTCATTATGCTTCATCATGCAGACTGATGAGTAAACTTATGCTTATGCCTTTCCTGTTCCGTATTAGGTGCTATCCATTCAATTCCACTTCTATGCAATGGTGAAGTCCAGTTTTGATGATACCTTCTTCTTGCAAATAGCCTTTTTTGCAGGTTAATGCAGGGTCTACTGCACCTTGGCCCAAGTGGCCTCAGTTAATATTTGACGAATGAGTAAGTGAATGAATGAATAAGTGGATCAATAAACCAATCTGGATTTCAGGACCCTGATATCAGCAGGAGACGAGTAGAAGGAGGAGCCTTCGAAGTCGGCTGTGTCAGCTTGCTGGCAGGGGCCCAGGTCATTGCCCTGGCTCACTTCGTAGAGACTGTTTCAGTGACACGTTCCTCATAGCGTGGTGAAAACTGAGGTGGGGAGAAGTCATTTCTTAACTCACCCCTGGGAAGCCCAGGGCAAGTGGCAGGTGCCTTCCCCCGTGACTCTCTCTGTCTCCCAGGCCCGCTCCCATGGCCTTCCTTGTCTCTCACGGCTGCATCTCTGCCTTCAGGATCAGGGATCGGGGAGACTGTTGTCAGGCTGCAGTGGGTATCACCAAAATCCTCATCCTCCTGGGTGGTGGCCCCACCTAGAACGAGGTTGCAGTCAGGGAATCTCCCTGCCCCACGTTGGAAAAAGCAGGCACAGAGGATTCTTTGAAAGTGAAAATGCCTGTAGAAAATTTCAGATGGTGTCGGAGCATGTGCTGGAAGTCCAGGGTGCGGTCTGCCGGTGGCTGATGTATTAGGAGAGAAGAGTTCTCCATTGACGCAGTAGGTATTACTGCTGGGTGGATTTGCCTCATAACCTTTGTTGATTCACAGCCTCAACATGCACACAGGTGAGCAGTAGTAACTGCCCTCTCCTCCGCCTTTCGTCACATTCCATGCAACACCAGTTCCTGTCTCTCTCATTCCAAGCTGTCTCCTAGGTCTGCTAAGCAATATACTAGCAATCAGCGGCGACTCATTCACACCTAAGTATTTCAGCTTCTTTCCTCTATTCTATAGTGCCCTTCCCTCCTCTTTGTCTCCTGTCCCTCCTGCACAAGGTACTCCGTAGCAAACTTTAATCTGATTCCATTAAACAATGCAATGCTCTCTACATTGCCTGGGGACAGGTCTGAACAGATGCCTGCAGCCTGCCTTGAGTGCAACCTGGCCTCCATCTCCTCAGCCACGCTCTGACCACCATGGCCATTTGGCCTCCCTGTCACCATCCCAGGCTTCCACTTGTGACCTAGGCTAGTTGGGTTTAGTCCGCATCTACCTCCTCTCTCCTTATGCTGATTTCTCGGAAACATGGCTCACAGATTGCTCCTTTCCAAAGCAACCCTGTCTTCTGTGTGTTCTTTCTAAAGCCCTTCCTGCCAACCACTGTCCCAGCAGCATACGATGACTTAGTGACATGTCTTTCTCCCTCACCCTCCACTGAGCAGGAGCCAAATGCCTAACACAATGCCTGACATGTGCTTGGAGGGTGGTGCGACAGGCCACCCCAAAATAGGTCACTTTGGCTGAAGGATTCTCTTGAGCTGAAGGCACTCGAGAAACAGCAGATACAGGAAGGGCATTCGAATCACCCCTTTTCTTCCTAAAAACAAGAGATAAACCCTCCCGTGTTAAAAATGTATTCGCTGTAAAGGGAGAAAAGAATCATTCTTCTATGGGGAGTCATAGCTGAGAGAATTCTGCATAAACAGACCTTTTTTAAAATAGTTCTTATCGGCCAGGCGTGGTGGCTCATGCCTGTAATCCCAGTACTTTGGGAGACCGACATGGGTGGATCACTTGAGGTCAGGAGTTCGAGACCAGTCTTGCCAACATGGTGAAATTCTGATCTCTACTAAAGAAACAAAAATTAGCCAGGCATGGTGGCATGCACCTGTAATCCAAGCTACTCGGGAGGCTGAGGCAGGAGAATCACTTGACCTGAGAGGAGGAGGTTGCAGTGAGCCAATATGGCACCACGGCACTCCAGCCTGGGCAACAGAGTGAGATTCCATCTCGAAGAAAAAAAAAATTAGTTCTTCTCTTCCTTTAGCCTCCCCACATAGTTGAGTCACTTGTCCACAATTCCCATTCAGTATACAATGTTCCACTCTAACCCCATCCTTGGGTGACCATTTCCCATCCTTGGGTGTCCATTTCCTTATGAGGGTTCTTGAGTCAGATAAAACTTGGATTACATTTGTTTGCTTTTCTCCAGTCAACCTAGGTCAATTTAATTCTCAGGCCCAGCCAGGGACCCTAAGAGGGTAGATGTAAAGTTGTTCCTCCCCTACATGCTCAATAAATAAACACTGAGTGAACCTGAGGCCCAAAAGGTGTCGGTGAGAGATGGTACCTTTTAGATTTCCTTGACCTGGTGTAATGTAAGAAAGCTAGGGCTGTGACATATGTCCAAGTCCCTCTCTTAGAGGTTCTGCCTTAACCCGTTGTTACAAGGCCCCCCAGGTGATGGTGAAGTGCAGCAGTGATTAAGAAGAGGGCCTCTCCCCATATTGGACGATGAGAAAACTGAAGCCAGCAGAGCCTAAACAACCTGACCAAGCACGCAGTTAGTAAATGGCAGAGCCCAAAATGGAATGCAAATGCCTCAACTCTCCTTGTCAGGAAGGAAGTAGCTGAAATACCCAAGTGCACCAGATAGAGTCCCGAAGGACGCTGCCACCATCAAGGTGGGGCAATTCAAAGAGGGACTGTTCACAGAAAGATAGTTTTCAATGGCCATTGTGTAGGAGAAACACACAGGACACTATGGTGTCCCAGAGCTGGTGGTAGCCACACAGTTACCACCCTAGGCTGGAAGATACCTGGGAAGAGGGCAACTGCCTGAACCTGGAAGGAGGGAGATTAGTGTAGAGTTGGCTTGAGAGGAGCAGTAACGTTTGGCTGAGGAACTCGGGCTGCCCAAGGTGACCTTGCAGGAGAAAATAAGTAGAAAAGCACCCTGACTTCATTCTCCACTTCCCCTATCTTCGCCATCCTCAACTTCTGCAGGGGCTCCCTCTTGAGTGAACCCAATCAGAAGCTGGAGGTCATGGACACCCTACTGATAAGGCTCATGCAAGACCCCTTCTGGGGCAGAGTATGATGGAAAAAGATGAGGAGTGGCTCCGAGGGACCAACAGAAGATTCCAGCACATAAAATTATGTACTTGTGAAACTTTCCAGAATGGTCATGGTAAGTATAATTCCACTTCCTTTTTGGAAGCCATTTGGGCAAACCGCTAGGCCAATGCTCATTCATGTTCAGTATCTAATGAACACAAGAACTCTCTTCTTCTGCTTCCTCCATGGCTGTCACCTCTCGCCTCTCACCCAGGTTCTTATTTTATACACAGTTGTCCACTTGATCGAGGCGGCCCTTGATCATAATTCCCAGAATATTTTATAGGAAAGAGCATGAGACAATGGACTCACAGACTGGAACCTAGACGTCCGGTGGGCAAGCAGCAGCCCACTGACTCAATTTCCTTGACTTTGAAATGGGGAAGATAGAGTTGCTACACTACCTCTTCATGGGCACGTTATGAGGCCTAAGCAAGGGGCTTTAAAAAGCTTTATGGAAAACAAGGACAAAGTTACACAGCATGAATGCATCACTGGGGAAGAAATTTTCCTCTACAATGAAAGACGTTGCTGCTAACTTATTCTATGCAACTAATGGTTGTTGGAAGCACAGACCTGTAAGCTCTACCCTTGAAATCTTAACACATTCAACATCACAACCCGCAAATGAGGCAGGACACATTAATTGCAGTTGATGGACAAGAAGGTGAGTCCCTAGGGGTTGAGTAACTTGAGCGGCCCCAGGAAGTCTGGCCGCTGGGATGCAACAGGGTGCAGCTCTGAGCCCTTGTTCTTCATCTGCCGGTGTGGTCTGCCTGGAAAGAGGGTCCTGAGAATGAGGGAACACACGTGAGTGCTTAGGACCGGGGCTGGCATGGAGTGGATGGTTGGTAATTATTTGTTATTAACTTTCCTGTTTGTTATAACTTCTGAACGACATTGACAAACTTGGGTGCACCTGGCCAATGCAAAGTATGCCTCACTCAGATTCCGTCGCAGCCCTGTGGTGATGGGGTGATGTCAGCCCTATTCTAAAGAACTAGAGCTCACTTCAGGGCAGTGGAGAGGAGTGGAGCTAGAACCACGGAGCTGTCTTTGTGTTTAAAAAGGTGGCACGCTTTTCTTCTTGACTAGAAAGGTCACTGGAATTTGTGCTTAATCAGCAAATGCCGCCTGTCAGGACATATGAGTTTTTGCTTCACCTACCACCTAAATGTGCTTCTTTTAGCCACCTAGACTTCCCTCTTCCTGTCTTCCACGTTAGCTCCCATTGCTCAACCAGGCAGTAACTCCTCATGGGCTGGGACATTTTATTTCTAATTCATCTGATCTGAAACACTACCAAAGACATTGGATGGGTGTGGAACGTGTTTCCTATTATCTCTTAAATTGCATGTGAATTTCCTTCTTGAGTATCTTATATTCTAGACAGGCCCCAGGAACCCCTCATCCTTAAAGAAACGTGCGTATCTTTCAGGGGATGCGCTGTAGCTCCAGTCGGAACTGAGTCTGAATTCTGGCTTCGAGACTGTTCTCATCCCTGAGGGCTTCAGCCACTCACCGAACCTCCCTGAACAGGACTGGAGCCTGAGGGCTGAAGATAATTCATGGAAAGCACTTAGCACAGTCCCTTCCTGCAGAATGCCCTTAAAAAGATGCCATCATGGCCGGGCGCGGTGGCTCAAGCCTGTAATCCCAGCACTTTGGGAGGCTGAGATGGGCGGATCACGAGGTCAGGAGATCGAAACCATCCTGGCTAACACGGTGAAACCCCGTCTCTACTAAAAACACAAAAAATGAGCCGGGCGTGGTGGCGGGTGCCTGTAGTCCCAG
>NW_012109807.1:92213-117561 GCF_000951045.1 Mandrillus leucophaeus | reverse complement strand
AAAAAAAAAAAAAAAAAAAAAAAAAAAAAGATGCCATCATTTCCTTTTCTAAGCGTTCTCTACCTTCCTATTTTGCTCCTCTTGTTATTCATGCAGTCTCTCAAAATAAAAGAGACTCGTAAAATGTTGAGGAGATCCTGAGATCATTGTCCTAAACCTCTATCAGCCCATGCAATACCCTGAATATTTTTTCCCTTCCTTTTTCCCTAATTCAGATTGGTTTCTGCAGGTGGAAGTGCCTGCCAGTAGTTTCCCACAGTAGCCGGGGCGCCATCTCCTGGTCATCTCGGGAAGATACATATGTCTTATTCATTAAGCCTTTCTAGCCACAACAAGCAAATGTTCAATTCCAGTATTATTACCACACACTTTTAAAAGAAATAGGCAGAATAGCAACTCAGATAGAATATGAACGTTTTTGTATCTTGGCATCTTTGTTTTAACTTACCACAGTACTGGGGATGAGAGATACAATTTATAAATTTACTTGTCTATTTATTTTGTAAAATGGCTTTCATGTGAAGAGTTGAGCTTTTCCAAAGTGGGTGAAATGTTGTAGAAAAGTAGCAAATGATGACTAGGAGTCAGTGTAATTAATGTTTCTGGCGGAGTGAGTGCATTAGTGATACTGAATGAGGTTTAATGAGGTTCTTCTACACCCCAATCCTTCCTGTTCCCCAAAGCAAAGCAGAAAGGTTAGGACCTGAGGGGGCTTCGTTGGCAGTAGTGTGGCTGCCTCCCACGCGATGCATTTCCTCTACGGAGCAGGTGAAGCGTGTGAGGGAAACGCATTCACCATTTGCGCCTTTGCGGATCACTGCTGTTGCTTCTCAGGAAAAATTTGGTCCTGCTGTTCAAACACAGCAACCTCTGGGTGCTGGAGAATCACTGGTGACCACTGAGCAAAACCGTTTCCCTGCGAAGCGCCAAGGGGAAGTGTCCTTTCCCAGGGGAGAAGACTTCAGCAGGCAGAGCAGGCTACAAGGCAGGGACGGAGAAAGAAAACGCCTCCAGCGACACTGAGTCGCTGCTAGGTTGTGAGGGAAGCTGCACATCAGATAAAAAACCAAAGTCCTCACTGTGCTGCTGAGGTGGACCAGCTTTTGCAAGTGACACAGTCAAGAAGCTTCATCAGGCACACCCCTGAAATCTGCTGGTGAAACAGAGGCAGGGGGTTGAGAAACTCACTATCATTGCCATCGGCAGGAAATACAGGGCGTGCTGACTGCCTGCCGTTTCCGCTCCAGACGCCCCACCCTCACTTCCCATAGCTTGCAATAGCTAAAAAGTATAGCTAGACTAGTTGCTTAAAATACAGATGAGTCTAGGTTATTTGGGTTCCCAAGTCCCTTTTTTTAAAACATATTCCTTAACGTTCAGCCTACCACATTGTGTTGTGGTAAATGCATGACTCCCTGATACAGCAAACAGAGACGCGTGCTCTCTTATATGCAAATGGTTAAGACTCTACGACCAGGCAACTCATTAACAGATAGCTAGATAGCCATTCATAAGTAACTGTTGTCATCTGAACCTCAACATTTTGATACAATGCTCCCAGCTTTTAGCTATTTTTTTTTTTTTTTTAGACGGAGTTTCGCTCTTTCTAGCCCAGGCTGGAGTGCAGTGGCATGATCTTGGCTCACTGCAACCTCTGCTTGCTGGGTTCAAGCTATTCTCCTGTCTCAGCCTCCTGAGTGTCTGGGATTATAGGCACCTGCTAATTTTTGTATTTTTAGTAGAGATGGGGTTTCACCATGTTGGCTAGGCTGATCTCGAACTCCTGACCTCAGGTGATCCACCTGTCTGATTTCTTTTTTTTTTTTTTTTGAGACGGAGTCTCGCTGTGCTCCCAGGCTGGAGTGCAGTGGCGTGATCTCGGCTCACTGCAAGCTCCGCCTCCCGGGTTCACGCCATTCTTCCGCCTCAGCCTCCCAAGTAGCTGAGACTACAGGCGCCCGCCACCACGCCCGGCTATTTTTTTTTTTGTATTTTTAGTAGAGACGGGGTTTCACCATGTTAGCCAGGATAGTCTCGATCTCCTGACCTTGTGATCCACCCGCCTCGGCCTCCCAAAGTGCTGGGATTACAGGCTTGAGCCACCGCGCCTGGCCCACCTGTCTGATTTCTAAAGCAAGTTACTTTATTCAATTCAATGTAAATATCTATTTTGGCAATAATTTACGTTAGTTGTTATACCAAGAAGCTGTTACTTGACAAAAGAAGACTTTCTATGAGCATTTTCAATTGAATTTCTGTTGATGTGTTTGTTTAGTAACTGAGGCCAGTTTTTGGTTCCACTTACTTGAAATTTTTTTCTAGGGAAAAGATCTCTTGTGGCTGTAGGTCTTTATATCTGTTCCCACCTCCCACCTTGTTAAAAATACCAAAATTGTTAGAAATAGATAATCGATGCCATGAAGAAAAGTCAGTACAGAGACAAAAGACCTCTCAGCAAGGCCATCTTTACTTTCTGCAGAAAGGGCACTCAATTGCAGAAGGAACAATGGTGGGAGCACACTTGAACAAAGGAAAAGCAGACTTATTTATTTGGGTCGTCCTTACTGCAGTGTCCTGCATCCATTGGCTGGAGCGTGACCTCACAATCTTAAACTGATACCCGATTTGCTATTAGCCTAAAACTTTCCTAAATAGGTAAGTGCAGGGAAGAACAAAGAAGTTGCTTACAAAAGGTTTAAGGAAGCAGTAACATTTCCAAATAAGGAAGGGGCATAGGCTGTGAGCTGGGATGTGCCTGTGAGCATGTCCGACAGTTACATAGGATAGAATTTAACAAAGAGTTATTAGCACAAAGCAAAGAGGCTTGAAGAAAGTTGGCCTTTAAAAGGAACCATTATTTCTAACACTTAGGATTTATTCTTTAACAAGGGGGAACTTTGAAGAAGAAACTTTTTACTTTCTACAATCCCTCCTCTTTTACTTTATAGTTTTCCTCTTGAAACTTGCTTAACATGTCTTGGCTTAGTTGTGTTGATTAACTCTTGGATGTATGGTACAACGTAATACTTGATTTGTTTTATGCGACCACCGGAGCAGGCGCCAGAGATGAGGCAAGTAGGCAAGGTAAAAAAAACTTTATTAGCTAGCCAATGTGAAGGACGAAAGGGCGAAGTTCACCGGTCACCGGCGGTGGAGGCCGAGGAAGTCGCCCCGGCGTTCTCCGGCGAGGTTCCTAGGTCCGCATATGAGGAGGGGCCGAGGAACTTCGCGCCGGACGTCTGCCTGGAGCGGTTTTTTATGTCTAGGGCCTGGCAGTGGGAGGGCAGTAGGCGGGACATAGGCGTGTCTGGGGGCGTTCCGTAGGCGGGGCTAGGTAGGTTTCGGTCTCCTCGTTCGGACGTCACGTTGCGCCTGCGCAGTTGGTCTGCATTTTTCCCGGGCGCGGGCTGCATTTTCCCGCGCCCGGGTAAGTTGGTGATGAAGAACCCGGAAATGCGCCATCTTAGTCGTCTTTGTCCTCTCCACCCGTCCAGACAATACTGAGGAAGAAGGAGTATACTTATTATAGTTGTTAAAGAGGTAAGAATTGAAGCTATGTTTTTTGTTTGTTTGTTTGTTTTACTCTTTCTGGTTGATGAATGCCACAGTAAAAGGGATAGCCAATGGAACTAGAGCGTAAGTACTGCTCTAATTATTTGGCAGAGTGTCCAGTAAAGGTCCTCCATAATCCCACCATACATCCGCTCAGAGATGAATAAGGGCAGACTGATGCGTCAGCTCTTGGAAGTACCTGACTTCACTGCATCCTGTTAAGTCTCCAAGGAATGCCACATTTTTCCCCTTGTCATTGGAGACATGAGGTAAAATTAGTTTTCGAAGATGGAGACTGGGTGCCCCTCAGGGGCTGACCCACAGGGTGTTGAACTTCAGGAAATAGCAGAGAAAGAACTTGGCACAATTCATTATTCCAGGCACTGGAATCTTGAAAAAGAGCTACCATGCACTCCACGTCTGCTTGATTTGCCGACCATCCTAGTGGAAAGGAAACAACCTGGACCTCTGGCCTACCATGTGCACAAGCGTTAACAGTCGCTTTTGTTTAAAGTGTGAACAGAATTCTTAATCCCGGCATTTATATCTTTAACCAGGCATTTATATCTTTATATCCTGTTTCAATGGCTATGGTTTGCCTTAGGTCTCCTATTTTTACTACTGAGACCTTGCTTCTGTCATTTGGCATGAGGCGAGGCATAGTTTGATTGCTTAGGTTTGGGAAAGGGGCAGTTGTAGGAGGTGGAGGAGGGAGAAAAAAGTACATCTTGAAGAAGCCTATAGGATCCTTTCCAGCGACCTCTGCTCCTAAACCATAGAAATGCTTTAAAGTGGGGTTAGAGTTGCTCCTGGTAGGAATAGTAATAGATATAGGCACCGGGTTAGGAAAGGAAAGGAAAAGATAGACTAAGCTTTTCTTAGCTTTAATTTGGTAGGGCTTGATCTAGGAACAATGGCTCATAATTCTGATGATAATGGTGCTTGCTTGACTCGCGTGTGATGTGTCCATCCCTTTCCACTGTAGGAACAGCAGTCTCCGTGGTTAGCAGCACAAGGTAGGGTCCTTCCCAGGCTGTCTTGAGTTTCCCTCCTTTCCACCCTTTGATGAGAATGTGATCCCCAGGCTGGTGCCGATGTACTGGAAACTCCACGGGTGGAGGCTGTGCTAAAAGACCTTTTGTTTTAAGGGAAGAGAAGGTGGAGGACAAACCAAGTACATAATTTCTAAGAAACTGATCTTTTGTTTTAAATGTGGGGACATCAGCAGTGGACTTTATAGTCCTTAGTGCCTTCTTGCTGAGACATTTCCTTTGGCACCTATTTTTATTAGTTTTTAGAGCAAAGAAAGCCAGACACCATTTTATATTTGACAGTGCTTCCTGTATGATTTTATACCAGATAAGCTAAATTTTACCTTTATATTAGCGTGCTGTTAATGTTAAACTCAATTTTAATAAAACCTTGTAGACATATTTATCCATTTTTAATGTCTGACCATAAGGTAAGAATTTTATAGACTCTTTTTAACCTTTTATAATTTTTGTTAAAGAGCAGGTTAGTGCTTTAAGAAAAACCCGTTGTGCTTTTACTTTAATGTCCAGCTCACAGAAAAACTGGATGATACCCCTTTAACTTTAGCCAATGTTTACACACAGAATTTCCGTTACAACTAACTTTTCAAAACTTGCTTAAACCTTCAAAACAAAAACTTTTTTTTCTCTCTCAAAGATAACCATTCTTTTCCAAAGTGAAATTCCTTCATGTTTGTGGACTAGACTGCCTAAGGCCACAGGATTGTAAATTAGGATTATATATGTTACACCGTTAACTTTTAACAAACCTTCCTTTTGTTGAAAACCTTGTAAGTTTGGGGTTTCAATTGTTCCTTGCTATTAATAAGACTTCGTTTAGTCCATATTTAACTTAGAATTGGTAAAGATGGCTCCTTCCTGATTCTGTAAGTATTTTAAGCCTTGTCTGAGCGCAAACAACTCACCATTGGGGAATTTTCCTGACTCTACCTCTACAAGAGTTTCCCCATTACTTACTGAATATCCACTGTTGCTTTTCCCCTCAATCTTCCAGAGGAACCATCTATTGTCCTGACCTAAAGGGAGTTCCTTCTAGGTCTGGTTGGACCTTTGTGTGGTAATTAATTAAGATGTAGATCCTCAGTTAGAAAACCTGCTGGGTTAAGGGAATTATTCGTGGTTTACGTTAAATCATCTTTTTCTAACAGAATAGCTTCATATTTTAAAATTTTTGAGTTAGTAAGGTTTCTTTTTCTTTTTTTTTTTTTTTTTTGACTTAGGATAGTTCCGACCTGGTGAGGTGTGCTCACTGAGGTTACCTCTAAAAGTTATTTTTCTACTTTATTCTGTTAGCAAAGCAGTTGCCACTACAGATTGAATGCATTTGGGCCACCCACCAGTTACTGGGTTAAGGATTTTTGATTAAGAAGGCTACGGGTTGTCAGTGGCCTCCAAGGTTTCAGGCTACGCCCTTGTTTACACTGACAACAAAGTGGCTGCTTAAGGAGGGTAAAGCTGGGACAGCAGCTGCTTTTTGTTTTTGGTCCTTTCGTTATCCTTCTAATATTTTAACATAACGCCCTAAAGGACTATCAGAAGGAATCTGATCACCTTCACCTCTCCCTGAGTCCCTGAGTTGGCTTTTCTCCCTGTCCTTGTTTTACCAGAAACATTTCCCATGTTGGGTAGTTGGTCAGGTTCAATCTCCTGAAATTAGCGGAAGGCTCAACCCCTCAAACCAGGGGGTGCTTTGCCTTGTCTATCCTGAAAGGTCGGAAGGTTGACCTGTCTCTTTTTTTATATGTGTGTGTGTATATGTGTATATGTGTATATGTGTGTGTGTGTGTTTGTATATTTATCTTTAGGTATCTCTCTTTATATCTACCTGTTTATCCATTCATCCATCCCTCCATCCATCCATATATAAACTCTTTTGTTGCATTGATCTGTATGTTTATCCACAGGCACATTTCACAGTCTTGATTACAGTTTTTGCTTTCCTGGGTCTTTCCCATTTCTATATAATTTTAGAGTTAGCTTGTCAATTTCTACCAAAACAACTCAAAAAACAAACAAACAAACAAAAAATTTTAAAAAGCCCTGCTGGGATGTTGATTGGGATCATGTTGACTATATATAGATCAATTTCACAATTGGGGAAAATCAATCTGGGGAGACTTATATCTTAATAATATTGAGTCTTTCCATCTACAAATTACTATATTTTTCCTTTCATGTAGGTGTTCTTTAGTTTCCCACATCAATATTTTATAGTTTTTTGTGTAAAGGTTTTGCATATTTTTAATTAAATTCATCTCTAAGTATTTAAGATTTTCTGATGCTCTTTTAAATGGTACTTCAAAATTTTTTCTTCTTCCAATTGTTGTTGGTCTATGGAGATAAAATTAATTTTATGCATTCATCATATAACCTCTCAGCAAACCATGAATACAAGGGACCTTTCTTAGCCCAATAAGAGGCATCTATGAAAAACCTACAGCGGTCATCATACTTAATGGTGAGAGACTAAATGTTCTCCTACAAAGATTAAGAACAACATAAGGATATTTTATCTCAGCATTCATATTCAACTTTTTACTGGAAGTTCTAGCCAGTGTAGTAAGGCAAGACAAAAAAGACACAGATTAGAAAGGAAGAAATTTTAAAAGTCTCTATTTGGATATGACATAATTATTTATCTAGAAAATTCCTAAGAATCTAGAAAAGATGCTTCCATAACTAGAAACTATACACTATATATACCTTATAGCTATAACTAGTTGGGCAAGGTTGCAGGATGCAATGTTGATATATGAGAGTGAAGCATATTTTCTATATACCAACAATGAACAATTGGAACTTGAAATTTTAAAAACATTTACAAAAGCATCAAAAGAAATAAAAGACATAGGTATAAGGAAGAGAGCCCTCACTAGCAACCAAATTTTGCTAGCACCTTGATTTTGGACTTCCCAGAGTTCAGAACTATAAGAAATAAATTTCTGCTGTATTAAGCCAAAAGTAAAAAAAAGTGTAGGTATAAATCTAATAAATTATGTGCAGGATCAGTATGCTTAACTACAAAACGCTAAAGAGAGAAATTAAAGGAGAAATATATCATGTTCATAGTTTGGAAGACTCAATACTGTTAAGATGTCAATTCCATCCAATTTGATGTGGAGATTCAACATAATCAAAATCCCAGTAAGCTTTTGAATCAATAATAATCAATAAGGTGATTCTAAAATGTATATGGAAAGGCACAGGAACTGTTTGGAAAGGTCAAACAATATGATTAATTGATTTTTGACAAAGATGTTAAGATAATTCAATGGAGAATTATTAATAGTAATTTCAACAAAGGATTAAAGAAAGAGAACCTTAATGTACACCTCAGAACTTTTTCAATATTAGCTCATGGATTATGACCTAAATATTAAACATGAAACTAAAAAAAGTGCAAAAGAAAATGTAGGGGAAAATCTACATAACCTAGGGTTTAGCAAAGAGTTTTTAGATATGACTTCAAAAGATAAATTTAATTTGATCAGTTTGGGCACAGTGGCTCATGCCTGTAATCCCAGCACTTTGGGAGGTCGAGATGGGTGGATCACTTGAAGTCAGGAGTTCGAGACCAGCCTGGCCAATGTGGCAAAACCCCATCTCAAGTAAAAACTAATACAAAAAAGTACCTGGTCGTGTTGGCGGGTGCATATTAATCCCAGCTACTCGGGAGGCTGAGGCAGGAGAATCGCTTGAACCTGGGGGCTGCGGCAGTGGTTGTAGTGAGCCAAGATCGCACCACTGCACTTCAAGCTGGGTGAAAGAACAAAACTCTATATCAAAATAAATAAATAAATACAAAAAATAAAAATAATTTGATCAAATTTAAAAGCTTTGCTCTGTGAAAGATACACAGAAATACAAAGTGAATAAAAAGATACCCAGAGAATGAAGACAAACCAAAAACTAGCAGGATATGTTTGCAAGTCACAAATCTAATAGAGAACTTGTATATGGAATATACGAGGAACACTCAAAACTCAATAAGGAAACAAACCACCCATTTCTTAAAAAATGGGCAAAAGATCTGAATGCATACCTAACAAAAGAAGATACAAGGAGAGCAAGTCCCAAGCATATGAAAAGATAGCAAATCCTAAGCAAATGCAAACGTAGCAAATCCTAAGCGTATCAGCAGATACCCAACAATACTAGTCATTAGGGAAATGCAAATTAGAACTACAAACTTTACATACAAAACGCAAACTTGGAAATAAAATTATTATGAATTTCAAGATGGCAACAGCAGAGCATCAAGCGAAGTGGGGAGCCCCTCTGAGCACAGGGCCCCATGTGACTGTGTAGGCCACCTGCCTGCAACACCAGCCAACACAATTTGTGCCAAAAAAGAAAAATGGCAAAGTAGAAGCTTACTGTCTTCAGCAGGTAAGCCCAAAATTACTGACAATCTTGATATTCATAATGATCAGAACTAAAGCAGAATCAATTCTGGTTAGATGCAAAGGTGGCTGATAACTTGTTAAATTATTTACCAGTTTGTTTCATGATATAAAATTTTCTCAAAACATTTTCTAAAAGGAGACGAAATCAACAACAAAAATGTAAATACATTCCATTCTACTATTCTCTTTTTGCCTAATTTTACTACACGATCAGTGCCTTAAGTAGCAAGATGATACAGGTAACCATAAAAACAGAGTGGGCTTAAATCCTTGCTTTTTCTCTGGTCTGAATTTTAAAATCTTACTTGGGCATAGATTTCTAGAAATTGTTGAAAATAATGTCTTCTTCTAAAGAAAAGCATAAACGCACTTAGTCAGCATAGTACAAATGACTCTTTTCTTTTCTTTTCTTTTCTTTTCCTTTCCTTTGCCTTGCCTTGCCTTGCCCTGCCCTGCCCTGCCCTGCCCTGCCCTGCCCTGCCCTGCCCTGCCCTGCCCTGCCCTGCCCTGCCCTTTTTCAAGACGGAGTCTGGCTCTGTCACCCAGGCTGGAGTGCAGTGGTGTGATCGCGGCTCACTGCAACCTCCACTTCCCAGGTTCAAGAAATTGTCCTGCCTCAGCCTCCTGAGTAACTGCGATTACAAGGGCCCACCACCACACCTGGCTACTTTTTGTATTTTTAGTAGAGACAGGGTTTCACCATCTTGCCCAGGCTGGTCTGGAATTCCTGACCTCATGATCCGCCCGCCTCAGCCTCCCAAAGTGCTGGGATTACAGGCGTGAGCCACTGCGCCCAGCCACAAATGACTTTTTAAAAAGTTGCAGATCTTAGAGCGTCATCTTGGCTCCAGGAAGAATAAGAACTTTTTATAAGGCAAAATCATTTCTGTTAACAGGGGCAAATTTTTATCTAATGACATTTAGTGGGAAATGGGAAAATTCTCATTGTCCCCTGCCAAATGCTATTGATAGAACAATAACAGAAAGAGAAAAGCATGTCTGTGAAGATTATGTGAGAATTTCCAATAGCTGGTATTTGAGAATTGCTCTGGTCAATTGCAGAAACTGCTTTAAAAAGAAAGAAAAACACCTTTCAGGGATGAAGCTATCATACCAAAATTTAGAACGTCCTGTTCCTCAGTTAGATGAACTAAGGGCTTCTTTTTCGCCCCCACCAGGACAGGCAATTCATTCCAGAGATCACTCAGTAAAATTCATGATGGGAGTTGAAGTTTCTGCACGTCTAAAATACAACTGTTTTGTTAGTTTCTTGCCAGAAGTTGTCTTGTAAAACATAGCTAATCGAGTGTTTGTGTACCTGTGATTCACGGCTGAAATATGACAGGAATGTGGTTTTTAATTTTATTTTATTATTACTATTATTTGAGATGGAGTCTCACTCTGTCACCCAGGCTGGATCTCAGTTCACTGCAACCTCTGCCTCTTGAGTTCAAGCAATTCTCATGTTTCAGTCTCACAAGTAGCTGGGACTATAGGCACTCGCCACCACGCCTGGCTAATTGTTTTTTATTTTTAGCAGAGGCAGGGTTTCCCCATATTGGCCAGGCTGGTCTCAAACTCCTGACCTCAGGTGATCCCCCCGCCTTGGCTTCCCAAAGTTCTGGAATTACAGGCATGAGCCACCGTGCCTGGCCAGAAGGTGGTTTTTAATGCTCTAGATCATTGCAGATCTTGCTAAAGGCCTGGAAGAAAGAGGAAGGCAGGAGAACTTTTTAAAAAAATTGTCAGTGAAGCTCTGCATTGTGGTTCAACAAGTTGGCTCAGGTAGACTTAAGGTGGACAACATCTTGAGCCAAAGTTGGCTCAAGCAGGTATAACTGCTGCTGTTGGTAAGTCCTTCCTCTAGCACTGATTAGAGTCCAGTAGAAGCTGCTGTTCTCATTCTGGGCTGGGTACAAAGGGAGGAGATCCATCTATGCTTGTCCCTGGGTGAATATATTTAGTCAAAATGAATACAGATCTCTCCTGTCATATTAGATTTTATTTTCCTGGGCACTGAAGATTTCCAGACAAATAGCTGGTATGTACTTTTTAGAACAATCACATTTGGATTTTAGAGGGATATTCACAGAAACACAAATGTTTTTACGTCTCAACTTCACTAACATTTATAGGGTTTTCCTATATATGAGCATATAGAGGAAATAGAATAGAAAGGGGAATAGTAAACTAAACTAGGTTTGTCTGCCTTTATCTATGACTGTACGACAGTACAGGAGATAACATATGTGGGTAAATAAATATGACAAAGAAAGTGGTAAGGGTTATAAAGCAGGCAACACAAGACACTGTCACTGTTCAGAACAGCACAAGATTGCTTCTGACCAGGGCGATCCAAAAGGAAAGCTCAGCATGGAGAAGCCAGTGTTGTAGCTGGGTGTCAAGGATGGAGCCATATGGCCACTTTGTGTGGGGACCATAAAAGCAAGGCAAATCTCTTGGAATTTCAAGACTCATAATGGAAATGGCAAGTTCATCTTGTGGAGCTACACAGTCAGGTCTTAGCAAAAGAACTTGCAGAGGTTGAATTTACATTGTAGAAAATTTAAATAACTGGCTAAGGCGGGAGTCACTGAAGCTTTTGAGCCTGGAAGTGACTTGATCTTGCAATCATCAGGAAAATAATTCTCCAGGAGAGTGCAAGGTAGATAAAACTTGAGAGAGAAGGGAACAGGGGAGACCATCTGGTGATTACAAAAAATATCTAGGTAAGAGACAGCAAAACTCTGAACTAGTAGGGAGGGATGAAGACGGAGAAGAGTGGGCAGTTGTCGGGTTTGGGGAATAAGAGACCCAGTGATGTTGGCACTGAAGATAATGGTGCCTTACATCACTTTGTCATATTGCAGGTGAGAGAAGGGTCCAGTCCGTTCAGAGAGAAGGGTTGAGTCCTGCACAAGGGGAAGTGTCTTCCTGATAGAAATTTCCAACCACGTGTGTTTGTTTCTCTAAACTCCACTGTTGTTTTTCAGCTGTGTGACATTTTTGGGACTTACTAGCAATCACTTTATTTTCTCATTTTCCTAAATTTGTGGACAGGGCAACTGACATGATCTAACTGAACTGAAAACTTTGGAGACGTATGAAACGCTAGTTGCTAGAGTTGCTCATCTGGGAACATGTTCGGTATATATAACTTTCGACTTTGAAGTAGTAGAAGGGAGAAGTTCTGCAGACCAAAACTTCCTTGCAGCCTATAGTTTTCCATTTAAGAAGACTATATGGAGGTTTCCTGGTCCAACTATGCCAACTATGGGGTGGACAATGGTGACTCTACTGCAGGATCTCGGTTACTGGGATTGACCTAACGTTACTGCTTCCCAAGGTGTGTTATAAAGATGGGGAAAAACGTTTTCTAAATCAAATACATTTGAGAAATGCTAGATTGAATAACATAAACAGATGACTTTGCTATGGGACTGTTCCGTCTTCAGCACATGAGTGTGCACTATACATATTGAAGGGAGCACTGTGTGCTGTTCTTCCCAAATGTAGTTGATTAAAATCCTTATTTCATGCATTATCTCAGTCCAGCATTCTTAGTAAGCACCTACTCGCTACTCACAGTGACTTCACAATGCCTGGTGGGATGACCCCACAGATGTACTTGAATCTGGACCTACATAGCCAGAACTGATAAATCAAGCCACTTCCCGAGTTCAAGGCTGAGGGGCTGAGACAAAGACCCCCTTTGTACCACTGCAGTGTCTGTCCTTCAGTGCTTGACATTAAGTACTGTTCGGTCTCGACTTGGCATCCTCATTGTTTATGGGGCCACAGGAAGGGGCACGAGGGCTGGATTTGGAGTCTGGAGGCCTGAATTAGCAGCCTTGAGATGGCTTTTACCAGCCTCCTCATCTTAGGCAAGTTGCCTAATGTTTTTGAGTCTCCTCTGGAAAAACGAAGCTAAAACGTCACTTTATCCTGTAGTAATTATCAACCACTTTCTCAATGCTAGGCATTGCCCTAGATGAGGGGATAGAACGGTTGCTCAGCCCAGGGCCTTCAACCTTCCTTGGTGGAAAAAATCCCTCTGCCTGCAGCAGTGGGTCGCTTGGGCTCAGGTTAAGTTCCATCTGTCCCCTAATAACTCACAACTGAGTGAGCAGGAGCCCCCTTGCTTCTGAGGTCTATGAGTTATTTGGCCCCACACCAGGAGCCTCTGGTCCCCTCCCCTCCCTTCCCTCACTATTGGAGAGAGGGGGTGCAGCATTTGAACCCCACATAAGTATGACCCATCAGGCTCACTGCAGGGTTCATGGATTCCCTGGTCCTAGGTTTGTTTATAATAACTCACGAGTTCTTCACAATTTGCTCACAAGGAAATGGTAACCGCCGAAGTTGGAAAACCAACCATTTGGGGCCAAACAAAAGCCTGAGGTGAGGATGCAGTTTGGCTGCAGTGCCATGGGAATTTCTAAAGGCAGAACTTGGCTGTTTTATCTCGTCCCATCTCCCCACGGAATTAAAAACTGATGAATCAAAGCTCTTCTCCAGAAATGTGCTACAGGAATGACAACATTTCCCCTGACAAGTCTTTTATGTATTAAAGTGGCTCCACATTAAGGCTGAGGCGCAGTGGGAGGACTGAAATGTGGAACTGAAAACGTCTTTTTCACAGAGCTGGATCAAGGCATGGAAGGGAGGCAGGATTCTGGGGAGCAGCCAGCGCTGGTGGGAGCGGGGTTCCTGCAGAGACATGGGAGGACACCCTGGCACTCAGCCCTGCATGCGCAGTCCAGCCCACAGCTCCTTCTCAGGAAGCGACACTCTAGGCTTACAAAATTAACATGGCCAGGTCCGATGTTTCCCTCACTGAATCCACACAACAGCACTTCAACCCCTCCGCACTCCCCGATGGGGAAACCAAGGCTCCCAGCGGCAATGCCAGTCACCCGAGAATGTGTGACTTCCTAACGGCACATTGGGAAGCTTGATCTATTAAATGATACTTATTTATACCGACTGTACCACCTGTATCAGGAAACAGATGGCACACTCAAAATAGATAAGTCAAGGAGATCTCTTTGTGCACTACTGACAAGGTGTGGGTGAGTATGGTGCTGGCTTGGTGGCAGCCAAGCTGTTAGCCCCTAGGAAGGAAAGGCAAGAAAGTGGGTCTCAAGCCCAGGAGGGGACTGTGCAAAGCAGCCTCTGTAGACCCAGGACACAGCCCTCTCTAGGCGGCCCTGTGGAATGGAGTCAGTGGGACCGCTGCCCTGCCCTTGTCCTCTCCCCTCACTCCCTCTCAGTCTTGCCAGATCTATCCCAAGCAGAAGCCTGGGGCATGAGAACCCTTGATGTGGTTCCTGCAGGTCAGCCTCGGGGCAGAGAGCAGGGAGGAGAAGGCATGTGGAGCCGATGAACTTGGACTGAGAAAGTAACACTGTGCCTGGCCACTCACGAGTCTGGGATAATAGAAATAGACAAAACCAGCTGGAACATTGCTAATGTTCTTCCCAAGGACACGCTGAAGCTGTGACATGTCAGAACGACCACTGCTTTCTCATTCACAGAAAGACCTTGTTCTCTCAAGCCACAGGCTGTTGAAAACTCTGCTGTCTGCAGTTGCAGTAGTAAGAGGCAGTATCCCACCTCTGGATGGAAGTCACTCTGATACAGAGAAGCTGCTTCAATTTCCACTCCAGCTGTAAAGTTTCAGATGAAGGAATCCTAGGCACAAAATTCCACATCCGTTTTAATGTCAT
Source organism: Mandrillus leucophaeus (assembly GCF_000951045.1). Lineage (NCBI taxonomy): Eukaryota > Metazoa > Chordata > Mammalia > Primates > Cercopithecidae > Mandrillus > Mandrillus leucophaeus. The sequence goes on along the minus strand of NW_012109807.1, from coordinate 102,822 downwards.
GATTTCCAAAGAAACAGGACCCTCCATCCACTCTGCCATCCAGTCCTGAGGCTGACCCATTGTATTAGTCCATTCTCATGCTGCTGACAAAGACACACCCGGGACTGGGTAATTTATAAAGAAAAAGAGGTTTGCTGGACTCACAGTTCCACATGGCCGAGGAGCCCTCACAATCATGGTGGAAGGTGAGAGGCACGTCTTACATGGCAGCAGACAAAAGAGAATGAGAGCCAAGTGAAATGGGTTTCCCTTTATCAAACCGTCAGATCTCATGAGGCTTATTCACTACCATGAGAACAATATGGGGGAAACCATCCCCATGATTCAGTTATCTCCCACCAGGTCCCTCTTACAACATGTGGGAATTATGGGAGCTACAGTTCAAGATGAGATTTGGATGAGGACATAGCCAAACCGTGTCACCCATCGACATGCAGCACTGCTTTGTTTCAGCTTATAAAATCAAGACTGCATTTAAATTTCACCCAAGCTCCACTCTTCTGCAAGTCCTATAATAATTTTGTCTCTTTGTTTTTTAATTATTTATTTATTTATTTATTTTGGTGAGACAGGATGTTACTCTGTTGCCCAGGTTGGAGTGCAGTAAGTGATCATGGCTCACTGCAGTCCCAAACTCCTGGGCTCAAGTGATCCTCCAGCTTCAGCCTCCGGAGTAGCTGGGACTACAGGTGTGTGCCACCATGCCTGGCTAATTTTCCTTCTTTTTTGTAGAGACAGGGATCTCCCTATGTTATCCAGGCTGGTCTTGAGCTCTCAGCTTCAAGCAATCATCCTGCCTCAGCCTCTCAAAGTGCTGGGATTGCAGGCATAATAATTCTGTATTTTCCCTTTCAAGTGAATGCCCCAAAACTGGTGTGCACTGTTCCTCACTGCTCCAATCCAATAACCCTGACCTAATCAGACTTCATGTGTGCCCCTGGTGTTTGGGCTTGGGCAAGGATCAAGGGAGAAATTGGCTTACTCTCCCTTCCCCCTTAACGCTTGGAGTGTAATGTGATGGCCACTTTCTATCAGACTGTGCTGGTGTTTACGAGCCTCCCTCAAGCTTTCAGGAAAGAGCATGGGTTTTAATCCTAGTAGGGAAACTGCTTTTCCACACAGGACATGTTTAGCAATTTTCTCTCTTCCTTTCGAATTTTCTCTTTGTCCAGTTCACTGTCATTTTCTTCCCCTTGTATTCTGCTGGGCATTCTGTGAGCCCTTTTGATTGGAGGTTGGACCTCTCCTGCCTCTCTGCCTCCGGAGGAGGACTTTGAGCTCTTACATAGCAAGTACTTTACAGGGAGAGATGGGACAGGCTGCACCGCACACAACTGGGGTGTGGAGGGCCCCCTGCCCTGGCGAGTGTGAGGGCAGTTGAGAGATGGGTTGGGTTTTCTGGTTCCCTTGGAGGGAGTTCTCAGTTGCTTTTCTGATTCAGAAATGGAGCAGCAGCCCTCTCCACACACATCTTCCTTGGCAGAGCCCCTCTGCCCAGAGCAGCGGGTCGCTTAGATTCAGATTAAGGGTCTTCCTGCTCCTGAAGTCTAAGAGTCACCTGGCCCTAAGCCAGGGCCCTCTGTTCCCCTCTCCTCTCTCTCTTCCGTCACTGTCAAGGATAAGGGGTGCAGCACTTGAACCCCACGTGGATATTGCCTATCAGGCTCACTGTGGGGCTCATGTTGGTGTGCTGAGGTTTGTGCACCCCCCCACCTCCATTCCCACCTTCCACCTCTCACTGGGGAGGATGCTGTCTGCATTCATCACCATCCCAACTCAGGACTACACTTCAGGTTTCATCAGAAATTGGTGGAATCTTCACTATTAAGCTTCCAGTTTGGGTGCTTCTTTCCAGTGGCCACTATCACAGGACCCCTGAGACCCTCACGTTCAGACCCATGCCAGGCTGAAAGGAGAAGCACCACATCAGACATCCAAGTGTTGATTCCACCATGGGGTCAGCCCATGCTGTCAGCCCAGCCAGGCAACAGGTTCGGGGAGCTCGACTTTGGGCTTGGGTGTAGCAGAGGGGGAACGTTGCTTCCTCTCTGCCCCTTGCTGGTTCTGCCAGTGGGGATTGCTGGGCAGCCCAAACCCCACGAATGAGGAGCGGAGCCAGTGCTGCTTCGACATGACCTGCGAGAGTGGGTTAGGAAGCCCAGGCATCGGCCCCTGACTGCTACTGTTTGGGTGGAGACTTCCCAATGTGTCTAATGAGGTTCTGTCAAAACCCCCAGGCTGCGGGCTCTTGGGAGGTAGTCGAGTAGCATTTGACTTCTTATATTTCTTCATTTATTTACTTCTAACTGTGGTAAATGCATATGATGTAAAATTGGCCAGTGTAACCATTTTTAGGTGTACAGTTTAGTGGCATTAAGCACATTCACACTGTTGTGCAGCCATCACCACCATCCAGCTGCCACGCTCTTCAACCTCCCAAACAAACTCTACACATTCAACAACTCCCCACTTCTCTCTCCTGCCAGCCCGACAACCCCCATTCTACTGCCCGTCTGTATGAACTTGACCACTCCAATACCTTATGTGGGTAAAATCATGCAATGTTTGTCTTTTCATGACTGGCTTATTTCACTGGGTAGAGTGACCTCAGGGTCTATCCACATCACAACATGTGTAGACTCTCCTTCCTCTGTAAGGCTGAGTAGTATTCTACTGTATAACATAAGCCACGTTTTGCCCGTGCATCCATCCATCCATGCACACTTCACTTGCTTCCACTCTTGGATTCTTGTGAACACAGGTGTTTGGGTGTCCTCTCGGCGGCATACATTTTGACTCCTGCCAATTAAAGATATTCAATAGACATCTTCTGATGTCTGTTGAACAGAATGGATCTGAGCGAGGAGCTCATGAATCATATGATCTCCCCATAGCCCTGGGACCACAAAACTGTGAGAGGAGAAGGCCTGAGGACCTCTGTAAATCAGGGATGATAGTTCAAGCTTGTGGGGAAAATTCCAACTGTGTGGCTCTTTAGACGACTAAACAAGTCAGCATCCCCCATCCTTCCCAGTCCCCATAGAAAACACAAAGAGCATGCCTATTCTAGAGATTTTGACTTCTTGGAAGTTCTGCCTCAGCCAGCAGCGCCATCCCTGAAACCGTCAGGGAAAAGTGCTCTTCATTTGTCCACGTGCCCTTGGCTGTTCTTAGTGGGAAGAAGCAAGCCTGGCTCTAATTTAGTATGCATTTCCTCCCGCGAATGTTGCAGGGGTCCTGCGTCATCTTCAGGACCCTGCAATGGAGTTTCCAAGGGGCTTGCCTCTCTGGTCCTCAACTCACTCGTGAGCCCTCTTGGCAGTCTGCACAACACCATGTTGATTCGTGACAGTTCTCCCAGTCCCTAAGCGGGATGTTTGTGCATTAGGAGGTTTGCGCCCTCCTTGCCAAGGGCCCATCTCTCTCCCTCAGCCACTGTTGGCAGCTCTCAAGCTTCCCCTACCTTTACCAGATGAGGAGAGCAGGACGGGACTGGGACTCTGAGCACAGCCTCCGCCGCAGACCCATGTGTGTCGGGCCCCACACCACCCCAGTGGAGGGTGGTGACTGATTTGGTCCTAGTTCCCCGGGTGGAAACTCTGCCTCTCCATCGCAGGTCCCTGATGCTGGAGAGTAGAAGGTCACAGTCTGGGGGAGTTGACATCCGGCACCAAAGGCTACTCAGGAACAAGGTTTTGCTGGGGGGAAAGCTACCCTCCTCTCTTACACTGTGGAGGCTCAGCTCTCCAGAGGAGCTGAGTTGTTGGCGGTATTGCAAACTCACTCTGGCATTGGGCCTGGAGCCCACAGGCCCAACACAAGAAGCTGGGCTAATTACAGCCATCTCCAGCCTCTCTCAGACGTTCTGGGACCATCTCCAGCAAGAAGCTCGGGGTCAATGGTCTATGGCGTCCATACCCCATGTCACAGCAGGCAACACATCATCAGCGGAGCTGCGAGCAACCAGCTCCTGCTGGGAAGGCCCAGACACTGGAATTCAGACAGCATTGACCTCAGAGATGGCCCTGCCCCTGAGGAACAGAAAAGGGAAACCAGCTGGAAGTCGAGTGTGTCCTTCCATGAGCCTGGCATCAGCTACAGAGGGTAGCAAGAAAGGCCGGAGCCACAAGGCAGTGCCAATGAGACAAGTAACCGAGGGACTCGTTGTAAAAAGCCTTCATGAATGGCACCATGGCCAAAGCTGGGAGTGGGCTCACATGCTCAGCACAAGTGCGAATCTTACACTGTGTGGATCAAGGCTCCCAGGCCTGTCAGCACCGCAAGGCAGAGCCCCAGACTCCCGAGGCCTCAGCTTTCCAACCTCAGCACTACTACAATTTGGACCACATAATTCCTTTTTGCTGGCTGTCTTGTCCATTGTAAGATGTTTGTTTAGCAGCATCCCTGACTTCTACCTACCCTATGCCGGTAGCAATCCCCACTCCCAGTATGACAATCAAAATGTCTCCAGGTGGGGCACGGCAGTTCATGCCTGTAATCCTAGAACTTTGGGAGGCTGAGGCAGATGAATTGCCTGAGCTCAGGAGTTCGAGACCAGCCTGGGCAACATGGTGAAACCCCATCTCAACTAAAAATACAAAAATTAGCCAGGGGTGGTGGCATGTACCTGTAGTCCCAGCTATGTCAGAGGCTAAGGTGGGAGGATTGCTTAGGTCCAGGATGTCGAGGCTGCAGTGAGTCATGTTTGTGCCACTGCACTCCAGCCTGGGTGACAAAGGGAGATCCTGTCTCAAAAAAAAAAGTCTCCAGACCTTGCCAAATGACTCATGGGGAGCAAAATAGGTATTTATGAAGAATTGCGTATGTGTCCATAAGAGTTTCATATGTAGTAACCTATATAACTCTTACAATATCATGAGGTAAGTATTATGATTGCCCCAGTTTTGCAAGTGGGGAAACTGAGGCTATGAGGGATAGGTAACTTGCCCAAGACCACACAGAGAGTGAGTGGCAGAGCTGGGGTGAAAATCACAAGGGACACTCTAGACCCAAGCCCCTATCAGGTGTGCAGAGCTGCCTCACTTATTCTGATGATCTCATTTAATTTGCTTGATAACCCATTTTACAGATGTGGACACAGAAGTCAATACCTCATCCAAGGTCACACAGCTAGTGACAGGCAGTTCAAGCTGAAACTCTGGCACATGAGCTGCTCAAGTCCATACTCTGAAAAATAGATTTCAAAGCAGGGGAGGAGGAGTAAAAACAAATGAACAGAGGAAGCAGATCTTCTCTGTCATTGGGTGGGATGTGGGATTCAGTGGGCTGAAGGTGGATTCTGCAAAGAGTAGTGGCTTTTGCCCTCACGAGAGGTCAGCTCGGCTGACGTGCTGGCTTCTGGTCTCCCTTGAAGCCTTGCAACTGCACCAGGCGACCCCTGGGGTTTGCTTCCTGCTACAGCGATAGACTCTGAGCCTGGTGGCTCCCTTCCATTCCCAAACCACTTACCTGGGTGTTCCTGAGCCATCTGAGCTCATTCCCGCCTTCCAACGAGGGCAGTTACAAAGGTGTGAAGCAGGCCTGTCTTGATACCTTATGCCGTTAACCTGCGATGTGACCTTTTAGCAAGTTTCTCAGCCTACATGAGCCTCAGTGTATAAATACACAAAATGGGAGCCCGGCACCCCCTCATTAGGCTGGGAGGGTATAAAGCACACAGTAGACTCTCAGACAATAGTATGATACCAACTCTGTATTGTCCCACACTCTCCTCTCCACTTTCTGTATCTGTCTTTATGTGCTCTGAGCCGTAAAAATGGTTTCGTGTCTTAGACTCCAACTGACTGAGTGGTGGGATTGCAGATTTTTTTTTTTTTTTTTTTTTTTTTTTTGAGCACAGTAATAAGCCCTCAGGCGTTTGGCTGAAAGTCAGTGTTGGCGCTTGTGTCTACTTATTCTGATAAACAATAGTCGCTCTCCAGGTTGCCTTCATGTCCATTCCCACATAGTAGCTTTCTGTAGCATCGAAATAGGAATCTGCAGTGGAGGATTCATTTTATTTCCTCTGTAAAATAGCTCTGCCCTTATTTTGAGCAATTTAAGACGAAATAAAGCCAATTGTGAGGAACTGATTCAGTGGGAGGGACTGGGGCTTGGGCAGTGCACACAGCTGCGTGCGGCTCGCCTGGCAGTTCCGAAGCCCAGCACAGGGCAGCTTACCTTAGCTCCAGGCAGCTCCCAATTTAGCAAGGGTGGAGCCGTTCTGGGACGGTCTTCTCAGCAACATACAGTAGAACAGAAAGCCCGTGAGCAGTTTATTCAGCGAGATCTGGGAAAAGCCTGGCTCCGTTGCTCATCCAGCCTGTGACTTCAGGCTTCAGCACTGACTTTTCTGAATGCGGACTGTCTCACGTGTGAAGTGAGGAGAACGGTCCTGCCTCAGAGGTAGTTTGTGAGCATTCAGCAGGATAAAGACTCCGAGGTCCCCGGGACGCAGAGCGGCCGCTCAGTGCCTTTCAGCTCCTCTGCTGCAATCCCTGTTTTGATCCATCCAGCCCTTTCTGATGAGCAGATGCTACTTCCCCATCGGTTGTGTCCACTCCTTTATTCTGGCTGCCTGACAGTTAACACCCCCTCTGGTGACAGACGTAGCATCTGAGAGTGCTTTGGGATGATATAAATGGAACTGGAATTCATTCAAGCAATTTCTAGTGCATCTGGGCTGGGAATTGCCTTGAATTGTATTTTTGAGCCAATCCCCGCCACCACCCTCACTGAGAGCAGCCTTTAGTCGCTATACTGAGAACAGGCCATATAAGAAAGTTTCCCCCACCCTTAAGTTGGGACCTATACTCAATCATTACCTAGCAGATTTCAGGGAAGCAACCTTTGTCAGTAGCAAACAAACGCTTCCTTCACATGGTGTCTCCTGGCCATCTCCTGACAAGTCACTGGTTCCTGGATGGGTGTGAATTTATTGGGGGCTTATGGCTGAGAATAAGAACTTGTCCTCTGACACAACAGCTCACCAATGCAGCAACTCCTTCTATGGTGATTGCAATGGGTTAATTTTATGTGTCAACTTGACTGGGCCATGGGATGCCCAGATAGCTGGTTGATCATTATGTCTGGGTGTGTCTGTGAGGGTGTTTCTAGAAGAGATGAGCATCTGAATTGGTGGGTTGAGCAAAGCGGACGGTCCTCCTCAATGTGAGTGGGCATCATCCAGTCCATCAAGGGCCTGAGCAGAATAAAAAGGCAGAGGAAGATTGAATTATTTTTCTGCCTAACAAATTGAGCTGGGACTCGGATCTTTCCTGCCCTGGTTCTTCCGGTTCCCTGACTTCAGACTGAAATCTTTACCATTGGCCCTCTGGCTTCCAGGCCTTGAAATGACCCTGTCTGGGTTTCCTGGGCTGCAGGGTTGCTGATGGCAGATCACGGGTCTTATAAGCCTCTATAATTGTGTGGGCCAATTCCTTATATAAATCTTTTTCTAGAGATAAGCATATTTCCTATGGGTCTGTTTTTCTTCAGAACCCCAACAAATACAGTGGTTGTCTTTACTGACCCGGGCTTCAGTGAAGGGCATCTGTATGCTACACTGCCCGCTGCATGTTCTATCTGAGCAGTTAGCAGTACACATCAGGACATGTTAGCATTTCGAGGAAATGACAGTCCTCAGTTGGAACCTAGGCCCGGAAAACTAATTTGCAGAAGGCTTCTCATTGTCTTAAGTGGCTCCAAAGAATATTCATGGCATTGCAGAGAAACATATAGGATAGGGTGCATGCACAGTGAAATCACCCAGTGCCTGGTGCACCCACTCCCAGAGATTTTTTTTTTTTTTTTTTTTTTTTGAGACGGAGTCTCACTCTGTTGCCCAAGCTAGAGTGCAGTGGTGTGATCTCAGCTTACTACCACCTCTGCCTCCTGGGTTAAAGCGATTCTCCTGCCTCAGCCTCCTGAGTAGCTGGGATTTCAAGCGTGCACCACCATGCCCAGCTAACTTTTTTGTATTTTTAGTACAGACGAGGTTTCACCATGTTGGCCAGGCTGAACTCCTGGCTCAAGTGATCTGCCTGCCTCAGCCTCCAAAAATGCTGGGATTACAGCACCCCAGAGATTCTGATTTAACTGGTCTGGGATCAGCATCAGCTCTGGGAGCTTTAGGTGATCCCCAGGGTTTCTAACATGAAGGCCAAGTTGTGCATACATTAGACAGGTCTGAGTTGAAGCTCTCAGTCATTGATGAGTTGTGGAATCTTGGTAAAGTCACTGAACTTCTCTGAACCTCAGTTTTATCACCTGTAAAAGGATAGATATATGATTGATCCCAGAGCCTTGTCTTAAGGATGACATAGACAGGATGTGTGAAGTGACAGAGGTGTCTAATAGAACAAGAGTGCCTGCAAAGTGAGGACCTCCCCACTAGGCACTTGCATGGGAGGTCAGGGAATGTGCCTTCAGGGAGGCCTCAGCGCATTCACATCAGAGCCCTTAGCTGGGACCAAATGCTAATGTTCCCTGCGCTTACACCCACTCTCACTGTTCCTCCCTTCCCCTGTCTGGATTGTGCTCTCTACACCGCCCCACCACGGCCTGGAATAAGACCAAAAATATTGGAAGAATTGAGCTTGCTGTTTTCAAACACCTCAGATGCCTAGATCTCTGGTTCTTAAATCACTTAAATGTGAACATGCACTTAGGCACACTGAAAGCAGTTTGGATATGGCTCGAGGGTATTTCTCGAGCCACCGAGTCTATCGCTAACCCCATGTTGAGAGTGCCGGATCCGAGTGAACCAGTGAGGTCTGACACTGAGAAAAGAACTGACAAAGTCGTGGTTTATTCTTGGTTAGTTGCCTGGTAAAGTAGTTGGTAAAGTCAGTGGTGAAGTTAGGAAGAAGATTCCTATTCCTTATCCTGTTTTGCTCATGCTAAGGACTCGTTTTTACTCTGCCCTTTACAAAGCAAGGAGTTGGAAAAGAGCTTAAAATTCATTACACTTGATCTTGTTCATCAAGAAGTAAAGATACAAAATAAATGCTTATTAGGAAGGCTCTGGTAGAGTGTCCCTCCCAGATGTCCCCAGAGGGTGCTAAGCTTCCCCCACCACAGCAGTGATCATCCCATGGGGTATTTGCCTGGTGGTCTGCCTATCTCTAACACTATGAGGCGCCCTGAGGACCAGGGACACACCTGTCCTGTTCACCCTGGTGTCCCCACTACCAGGCACAGGTTAGGCAAATGACACATATTTATGGGATGAATGAATGAATAACTACTCTAAAAACAAACAAAGGAGGGCGGTCAAAATACATAAGCATAGGCTGGGGGCAGTGGCTCAGGCCTATAATCCCAGCACTTGGGAGATAGAGGCAGGCAGATCATGAGGTCAAGAGATTGAGACCATCCTGGCCAACATGGTGAAAACTCGTCTCTACTAAAAATCCAAAAATTAGCCAGGCATGGTGGTGGGCACCTGTAGTGCCAGCTACTTGGGAGGCTGGGACAGGAGAATTGCTTGAACCCAGGAGGCGGAGGTTGCAGTGAGCCAAGATCGCGCCATTGCCCCCAGCCTGGGTGACAGAGCGAGACTCCGTCTCAAAAACAAACAAACAACAACAACAAAAAAACAAGCTTAATTAACTTAACTAAACAGTCCACACAGTATCCATCCAAACTCAGAATGTGTATTGTGTTTAAATATTTTAAGTGTTTAAATATTTAATTATAAGTCAGCTATGTTTGGGGCTTCTTCCTTTCTCATTGTCCCCTGTGTCTGTAGTTTCTCAGTAAGAAGTGAGACCCTGTGCATTCAATACTGATAGACAAGGACCTGCCAATTCTGATGCCAGAGACTCAGGCAAAACTATTAGGGAGTGTCTGAAATATTTTTAAAACACTGTATCCCCTCCCAGGGAGCGTTAAATGCTATCGTTGGGTCAGCATTGGACACCAGAGAGCACGCAGCTATGTTCTCTCGTTGAGGCACTGTCATCGATATGCATTCTCTCACCTTAGAATAAATGACACCCCTGCGGAATAGGTCTCCACACTGTTTACGGAGCAGCGGACGCGGGAAGCCCATGAATATGGAGGCGGCATGGCAGTGAAAGGCAGTGGGGCGCAGCGTGCAAGGAGAACCTTTGAGGCAGTCAGGAAAACACCAGGGTGTGAGGGGTGTCATTACAGTTTGGAGATGACATAGGTGGCAAGGGAATCTAAAAACCTCCAAGCAAGGGCAAAACAACCATTTGCAGAGAAGCCTTTGAGCTCTAAATGCCTCGCTGCCACCTCAGACTCTCACGGAATTGATTTCCGCCCCTTGGAGAAACTATTTGCTGTGACCTACTTTTTCACATGAAAGACCTCACTAAAGTGTTCTTTTTCCTTCACTGAAGGTTTGAAAAAAAAATTCTTTTTCTAACTCTTACACTTCCATGCTATGGGTGAGGACGCCTCAGCTAAGAATGACCTACGCAGTGCTGTCCTGTAGGACTTTCTGTGATGATGGAATGGTTCACTATCTGCACTGTCCAGCGTGACAGCCATGGCCACATGCGGCCACCAGGCACTTGAGACATGGCTGCTAGCATGATGGAGGAACTGAATTTGAAATTTTATTTAATTTTAATTAAACTTA
>NW_012109807.1:67567-92036 GCF_000951045.1 Mandrillus leucophaeus | reverse complement strand
ATGGCGTAAACCTGGGAGGCGGAGCTTGCAGTGAGCTGAGATCTGGCCACTGCACTCCAGCCTGGGTGACAGAGCAAGACTCCGTCTCCAAAAAAAAAAAAAAAAAAACCTTAAATGTAGCCATATGTACTAGGGTCTACAGACCAGGCCTATGCATACCCCTATCAAAAGAGTTCCTGTTCACATTGTTGAAGTGAAAAAAGAAAGGCAAATTGTAGTGTTATGTGTTTAGTATAAATATGTACACCCACCCCAAACAAAACAATATTATTACATTTGTGCCTAAAAATGCTTTTTAAATGCACAGAAAAATGACTGAAATTATACCCAACAGACCAATATAAAAAAGGAGAACAATTTAAAAATGTTTTCTTGTCTGATACATCTTGAGTTTTATTTTTTTTCTTGTGGTCTAGTTATCGTGACAAATCCACCTGGATCTAATATCTAAGACCACAGAAGCTTGAGAACAGGCACACCAGCTGTAAGATGTTTTATTCTTTTCCTTTCTTTTCTTTTTTTTTTTTTTGAGATGGAGTCTCACTCTGTTGCCCAGGCTGGATTGCAGTGGTGCGATCTCGGCTCACTGCAACCTCCGCCTCCTAAGTTCAGGCAATCCTCCTGATTCAGTCTCCTGAGTAGCTGCAATTACAAGCACACATCACCACCCCTGGTCAATTTTTGTATTTTTGGTAGAGACAGAGTTTCACCATGTTGGCCAGGCTGGTCTTGAACTCCTGACCTCAGGTGATCCACCTGCTCAGGGCTCTCAAAGTGCTGGGATTACAGGCATGAACCACCATGCTCTGTCATAAGACATTCTTTCTAAAGAACCCAGAGATCATCCACAGCCGGTAGTGGGACAAGTCAAAATGCACATATGCATCCACGTGCACCAAGTCGCGTGGAATATCCTGTTCCCAACCTCAACTGTGCATCAGAACTGCCTTTTCAAAATATCCAGAGGCTTTGCGTCCCACCCCAAAGATTCGATTTCAATTGTACAGAATGGTCCCAGGGCAATGGTATTTTTGAAAGGCTGCTGGAGTGATTCTATTGTATAGCCAGGACTGAGAATGCCTGAGCTGGAAGCAGCACATAGAGGAATACCTAGCACCAGGGAGCCAGCCGCAGAGCTGGGAACGGCCGAGTAGGAAGATGCCGCAGCCCGTCAGCCACTGTGAGTGAGGGGCAGGACACAGAAGGACCACTCGTCTTGGCCTCACGGAGAGAAACATGGCATCTGAACCCTGGAGAACCCCAGGGTTTCATCCTAGTGTCTGGGTATCCTCGCTTCTTAGATAATCTCTCCGCTCCTGTGGCTTTAAATTATGAATACCATCTCCACGAAGTAACTGAAAATCCTCAGCCAGACTGCGATTTCCAACTTCCTACATGCCATCCCTACCTGGATGTCTAGCCAGCCTCAGCCATCGCACAGCCACACTTATGTGTCTCGTCCACCCCCAGCTCCCATCTCTCAGACAATAGCCTCGCCGTTCTGTACCTGCCCCCTCCGGAAGTTGTAAGGAGCACACTGAGTCCTCTCTTTCCCTCATGCTCACATCAATTTCATCCCCAAGCCCTGCTGGCTCTAAAGTTAAAATATATTGTGACCAACCGCTTCTTACCAACTCCATCCCGGTATGCTAGCCCATGCTGCCAACATCCTCTGAACACTACCAACCCCCAAATGGGTCTCCAGTGCTCCTTCTCTCTTCCTTCTTGCAGCAGAGGCCACAAACAGCAGCAGGAAGAAACTTGTTAACTGAGCACTGCGGCTCCATAGGTGAGCACACTCACCCTCCAGGGGCTTCCCATCCCCTCAGAGCAACACCTGGTGACACGCTGTGGTGCACAGGCTCCAACGCCACCTGGCTTCGCTCCCTTCCAGACCCACCGCCTTCTACTCCATGCCTTTCCCATTGAGTCCCGTCACAGGGTCTCCTAGTTGTTCTTGAGCAGTCTCTGCCCCAGAGCCTCTGCACCGGATTGCACGTGCCTCCATCACCAAATTCATCAAGATCTCTGCTCAAATCCCACCTCTTGGAGTGGGGTTTGGGGGGCTTTCCTGGGCCCTCAGTCTTCATCAAGAATCCTCTCCCTCCCCTACCAGCGTCCCTCTGTGGTCCCCTACCTGGCCTTATTTTTCCACCCATCACTTATGGCTACCTAAAATTACTGCTTGTTTTTTTTTCTCTGCCTCCTCCCCTGTCCTCCCTTGGAATCTAAGTCCCTGCAGGACGGAAGGTGCCTTGCAGCTGCACTGCCGGCACTGGCATGACCGCAGCCAGGCAGGTGCTCCTCGTGTGTTGACCGAGTCTTCGTTAAAAGCTGCACAACAAACACAATGAAGTATTTGTTCATTCAACTTTTTAAAATTGTGGTAAAATAGATGTAATATGCAATTTCTACTTTTGACATTTTCAAGAATACAGTTCGGTGGCATTAAGTACATTCACTTTGCTGTGAATCTATCACCACCATCCACCTGCAGAACTTTTTCGTCATCCCAAGCTCTGCACCCATTAAATTTTATCTCCCCTTCTTCCTCCTCCCAGCCCCTGACACCCCCTGCCATTCTACTTTCTGTCTCTGCGAATCTGACTACTCTAGGGACCTCATGCAAGTGGAATCATGCAGTATTTGTCCTTTTGTGATGGCTTATTTCACTCAGCGTAATGTCCTCAAGATTAATCCGTATTGTAGCATGTGTCAGGGTTTCCCTCCTCCTCAAGGTTGAATAATATTCCACTGCGTGTCTAGACCACATTCCGTTCACCCATTCAACTGTCAATGGACATTCGAGTTGTTCTCATTCGACTTTGCAGCCAGAGTGCTTGCAAAATGTGAAGTGCGAACAAAAGGATACTGTGCGATCCAGTGTCACCAAGAGCCCCAGTTTTCCAGGAAGCCAGCAAAGCAGGACATTCCTAGGGTCCCTGTGGAGGCCTTGGGGCAGCAGGGTCAGAGCTGAGCGGCCTGGATGTGTGGCAGGCATGGAATGACCGATGTCATCAACAGCATTACCCTGAGTGATCACTAATCACCAACTCCTTCAGTTACTGCCACAGCACAGCTGAGAAGAGGAAGATCTGAAGAGGAAGGGAAACGTGTGGTTTTCTTCTGCCCTGGTTTGAGGCTGAGATGTCCCTGGTAACCCTGAGGGGACTCCTGGCTGTCCTTGGCAGGTGTGGCTGTCCTCACTGGCCACTGGCTTTCTCCTCACACCTACCCAATGTCCCCGTGAGGCTGACTCCCCCTTCTCACCTTTCCCTCTCCCCACTCCCCTGCCAGCCCTTCTCATCAGGACCCCAGAGCCTGTTTGAAGGAGCGAATGGGTTTGCTGTTTTATTTCTTAGAACTTAAGACCCCATGAAACAAAGCAAGGTCTGGTCATACCGGGTTGTGTCACAGGTAGAAAAAGGCAAGGACATGTCTGCAAGAATGACTGCTGCTAGGAGGGCAGGAAGGCTGGGATGGCCAGGCTAGACATGCATGGTGGGGATTTGGGGAAGAGAGGTTGGTTAAGGAAGGGAGAACCGATGGTGAAAGGACTGGAGAGAAGACATACAGGGAAAGGTGCTGTTCTCTGCCAAGGGGAGGCCTGTCTTGGGTAGGGCTTAGGAGTGAGGAAAGGTGGACGTCTCATTCAGCCTCCATTCTGAATATCCTCTGAGTTATCTCAGCAGGACACATGGCTCCTCAAAGCGAGGTCTATGGGTGGGGCTGGTCTCCGACTGTCTGTTACCAGTCCACAATGAAAAAAGCACAGAAATGACAGTCAAGTGAGTAGAAACTTGTGCCTTTGGCATGGCTGCAGCAGCCACTGGTTGTGATCAGTGGCCTTGGCTTATCGGTGGGTCTGAGACCAGGGCAGGTGCTGTTCAGTGTGTGCTGAGATGCAAGCAGTATGAGACGCATGCTGTCAGGGACTGTTGGGCCTTTAGGGGTCTGGGAACGGTGGAGGACACTGGTTTTCACTACAGCCGGTTTGACGAGGTGTGCCCCGAGCCACGCTCCATGACCCCACACACTGGCATCTCCTCCAGAGCCCGTTCCCAAGCTGGGCACCAGGTGAAGTCACTGGCCTGCATTTCGGGGCATATGTGCACAAGAGACCTCTCTCCTCCCTAGACTCACATTCTACCCGGTGGGGGAACCTGGGGGCCAAGGTGGTCTGAGGAAACAGCAAGTCCCTCCTCCAATTTCCTCTCACTCGAAGGTGTTCTCACTTTGAGTAGAATGGGGGGTGGAAATGTCCCTATTTCTTAATTCCTTTAATTTATTTAAATTGGTCTCTCTCTGCACATGCAATTGAACGTGCACAAGTTTTGTATGTATGATTTGACTCCCCTGTAGAAGTTGCCACACAAGCAAAAACCAGACTGCTCATGTGTTCAGCAGGAATCAGGCACTAGGATGACGGCTTTGGGTGAACTTTGACTCCTCACATTGAATCCGTGAGGACGGTGCTGTCACTATCATGCCCACTTCACACATGGGTTTTAGCTCTTCCCACCCGCTGTTGCTGGTTGAACTGCGCCCTTCCCGTATGTACACCTAGTGATATATGTTCAAGTCCTAATGCTTAGTAACTGTTAATGTGATCGTATTTGGAAATTGAGTCTTTGCAGATGTAATCAAGTCAAGAGGAGGTCATTAGAAAGGGCCTTGATCCCGTATGACTCATATCCTCATAAGGAGGAGTCTGGACACAAACACACACAGAAGGGAGACAATGTGAAGAGACGCAGGGATAACATGGCCATGTGCAAACTGAGGATTAGAATGATGCATCTACAGGCCCTGGAATGCCAAAGCCTGCAGCAACCACCAGGAGCTAGAGAGGGGCAAAGAAGGATTCCCAGACCGCTTTCAGAAGGAGCGTGGCCCTGCCAATACCTTGGCTTCAGACTTCAGCCTCCAGGACTGTGAGGCAATCCATTTCCTTTGCTTGAAACCACCCGGTTTGGGGGGTTGGTTTGTTTGCTTTCGTTTTTGTTTCTTTGTAACGTTAGCAAATGAATGTACCCTGTCCCCGTATATACCCAAGTAACCTAGGCCTGGCCAAACAGAGTCCCTTAAGCACCCTTTATCCTCTATGATTATAGTCCAGGAAGGAGCAAGGAAGCTGAGTTGAAGAGAAGCATCACAGCTTTTTCCATAGCTACAAGGAAAGAGAATTTATTTTGATGGGTTCCTCAACTGCAAATGTTGGCTCCAAGCCTCTGACAATCACCTGGATCCAGCCACACCTAAAGTCATGACACTTTTAGCCACGTAAATCCCCAATTCCTCTTGTCTTTTTTTTTTTTTAAGCTGGATTTCTCCCACTTGCAACCAGAGAGTGATGGCTTTAGGCGGTCTGCATAGTCAGCAAGGCTTTTTTGGGTGGCGTCTGACCTACCAGCCACCTTCCCTCTGCTCTGCAGGCAGGATCCAGCTTGTCACAGGAGAACTACAGGGACCTCACACTGCTGAGCCACCAAGCTCAATTAACGTGGACCGTGGAGCAATGTTGCCAAAATAGTAGCCTCTTGGAACAGCTTGATATCTTTTTCGTCATATGGTTTCCCAAACAGGATATGAAGTTGCCATCATTATGTGACGGGGGATTTACTCAGCAGGACCAGGGAGGGGTAGGGTGGGGTGGGAAAGAGCTGTGGTTCTGCAAGGGAACCTCCAGGTTTAACTGCAGCTCCCAGACAGTGATCCATGTGCGCTGCCCTGGGTCGGAACTTCCAGGCACGTGCAGAAGCCTGGGCAGCAGTGAGTGGGGAGTGGAATGCCTGTTGGCAAATCAGCCTCTCTAGACCTTGCTAGAGTGGCAATTAGGCCTTCTGTGAGAGCAAAACAAATTATCTTAATAGATACGTAACCCTCAGATCCTATTGGAAAAATGTTACATCATTGGGGGACTATGTATTTTTAATCAGAAGTTGGCATTTTTGTAAAGCGCATATGATTTGAACATTTTTAGTCTATGCCCTCAATGCAATTGAAATATGACATGCTGAGCATACACTCAGTTTTGTTCTTAAAAGAGCAAACCTTGAGCCTGGCTAGAATTCAGTAATTTTTTTCTTTGAACCAACAATGTTGAGAACTGAATCTCTGAAATACATGTCTAAACCAAATCTTACCAAAGTGAGAAGCTTATTTAATTTCAACCAACTCTTACTGCATGACTTCTAATACAGGGAATGGAAAACTAAATAATCTACGGCCCTTGTTCTTGCTCTTGAAAAGCTGCCAGTCCTTGGCAAAGCATAAGAGACCTGAATTTTGGAAAAGCATTTTGGAATGCTTTTGGCTGCAAGAAACAAATGAGCAAAACTAAACTGAAGGAACATAAACAATACAGGAAATTTAAAACTCACAAAGACTTAAAGCCTGAAAATAGATTTGCCTTCAGGTGAGGCTTGATCCAGGAACTCCATGACCCTGTTTGTTTCTATCTTTCCTCTCTTTTCAGATTTCTATTCTTGGCAATGTCCTCTCCTCTCCCAGCCTCAGCTTGTCCTCTCAACCCCTCTACTAGCCTGCTCCCTGGGAACTAAGAAGGGGTTCCCAGAGAAGGTAATGCTTTGAATTTTGAGGCAGAATGTGCTTGGGATTGACAATAAAGAAAGCACATTCCAGCAGGGAATATCATTCTCAAAAGCATGGAGGAGTGAATCCACAGGAGAGTCAGGGGAGCTGCGGGTAGTTTTGTGCTGCTGGAGGAGAGAGTCTGCTTGAGGGACTAGAAGTGATGGATGCTCAGGGGTAGGGAGGAGGTAGTGGGAGGAGGGATGGGGCCCATGAGCTCTGTTCTGAGCTGAGCTGAGGTGGAAGCACTTTATCCTGAAGACGATGGAGAATAATTCTAAGCTAGGTATGCCAGGATAGGATCTGCATTTCAAAGTGAAAGCAAAAAAGACCAACTCAAACAAGAAGAAAGTATATTATCTCATAGAATTGCAAGTTCAGAGGGAGGGTGGGTCCAGGCTTGGCAAGATTGGTGGCTCAAAGATACCCTCAAGGACCTAGTTTCTTTCTGTTTCTCAGTTCTACCACTTTCTGTGTGAGCTTCAGCCAAGGTTTGGCTCCCTGCATGGTTGCAGGATCGCAGCCAGAGGCAAGCAGGGCCATATGTCGTTTCCAAACCCATCCAATAATGGAGACAGAGAGGGGGCGGAGAGAAGAGAAGGGAGAGGAAAAGGGAGTGAGAGAAATTCCAAAGGGATCCATCGGGAACAAGGAATACTGAGTGGGAAACCAGCAGCGCCCTTCTCGAAGGCCTTCAATTCTTTCTTGAACACCCAGAGGCCTGCTGTATTTTGGAATTCAGTACCTTTTGGATTTCAGGAGGGTAACAGAGTGCCTGTACTGAGAGGAGGGTAACGGAGTGCATTAGAACCCCCAGGGGCTCTGACGTGGTGCCCCCACCCCATCACACCAATGGCTCTGCATAAAGGGCATGGATGCCAGGTGCCCTGCTTAGTCAGGGCAGGTTTTGCAGCCCGGGGACCACAGCGTGCGGCGCCTTCCTTTGTTCTTGTGTGGACCCCTGTGCCCAGGATATTCCTCGGCTGCTCTGTGAGCAAGGGGAGGAAGGCTGGAGGGAGCAGGTGAGGGGGCGGTCAGAGAGGTGACTTCTGAGGCTATGGGGATGTGCCAGTGGGTTGCGAGATGGTCTGAAGGGGAACAGATGCAGTGGGAGTGGGAAACCATGGGGACACGAAAGAGATTCAGGAGAAATGAGGAGGCAAACGTGGAAGCGGATTACCTGAAAAAATCAAATAGCAGAATCCTTCTTCTGCCACTAGAGGTCATGAAGAATTAAGACTAAGTCGCTTCGTAAATTGGTGAGGTGTTTGCAGTTCCTTTCTGTGGAAAGATCTCCAGGACAAAGAGACAGAACGTCTATTTGTTGATGTGTTTCAGATCCAGAACCATGAGCTACACACTTTCTGAAATCCACGAGTGTGTGTCTCGTAAGCTCCTATGAGTGTGGTCTTTCCTAAGAGCTCAAGTTCCCTCCAGTCTTCAACTGCCTTGATGTCACACACTCAGGTGGGCCCTGCCTCCAAGCCCACCTTGTGAAAACGGGGATGGAGGACCGCCATTAGGGAGAGAACATGAGAGTTGGAAGGGGCCCAGGCCCCTGGGGAGTCCAAAGTGGCCTTTCCAGGTAGGGAAACTGAGGCCAGTGAGGAAAGAAGGACTTTTTGAGGCCACAGAGCTGTGTGGGGCAGAGGTGGCACTAGAGTGAGTTTCCTTGGTGTGAGGCCCAGGCTCCAGCCTCTGCGTGATCTGGGGATGGGGGATGCTGGAAGCCTGGGTGACTAGAAGGAAAGACAAGCCAGAAGCCAGTGCTACTCTCCACTTCTGCCCTTTGCTGAACTGGCCCTGACACCTTCCAGGCCTCAGGGCCTCCTGCTGTCCTGATTTAAAGCTCCCTTTCCCACGATCTGCACAGATCCTGACTCACACCCTCCTCTTCATGGCCTTGGGCTACTTTCCTTTTGACTAACAGTTTTTGATTTTTATTTATTTTTATTTTTGATACATAGTATTGTACACATTTATTAGGTATGTGGAATATTTTTAACATGCATAGGATGTGTAATGATTAAGTCAGTACAAACATACAGTTAGACAGAAGAAATACGTTTTTTTCTTTTTTGTTTTTTGAGACAGAGTCTCGCTCTGTTGCCCAGGCTGGAGTGCAGTGGCGTGATCTCGGCTCACTGCAAGCTCCCTCTCCCAGGTTCACGCCATTCTCCTGCCTCAGCCTCCTGAGTAGCTGGGACTACAGGCACCCGCCACCGTGCCCGGCTAATTTTTTGTATTTTTAGTAGAGACAGAATTTCACCATGTTATCCAGGATGCTCTCGATCTCCTGACCTCGTGATAAATAAGGTTTTCTTTAACAAAATAATTCAAACGTTTTCGATTCGGGGTGCACGTGGAGGTGTGTGACATGGGTGTATTGTATGATGCTGAGGTTTGTAGTATGATTCATCCCATCACCCAGGTAGTGAACATAGTATCCAATAGGTACTTTTTCAGCCCTTGTTCCTTCCCCTTCCTCCCCCACCCAGCAGTCCTCAGTGTCTATTGCTACCATCTAAATGTTCATGAGTATCCAATGTTTAGCTCCCACTTATAAGTGAGAATATTTGGTATTTGCTTATCTGTTCCTGCATTAAGTCACTTAGGATAATGGCCTCCAGCTGCATCCCTGTTGCTGCAAAGGATATGATTTTGTTCTTTTTTATGGCTGCATAGTATTCCCTGATGTGTAAGGACCACGTTTTCTTTATCCAGCCCACCATTGTTGGGCACCTAGGTTGATTCCATGTCTTCGCTGTTGTGAATAGCACTATGATCATCGCATGAGTGTACGTGTCTTTTTGGTAGAATGATTTATTTTAGATGAAATAAGTTCTTAAGCTCAATAGCAGAGTAGGATTACCATACTTAATCACAACGTATTGTATATTTCAAAATACCTAGAAGGGAGGGTTTGAAATGACCCAATACACAGAAATGACACATACTTGAGGTCATGGACATGTGATGATTGACGGGCAGTTTTGAAGCCTGGTTTTGCACAAGCACCTCACCCCAACTGCAAACACTGATAAGGGCGGCTTCCCATCCTCAAAGGCTCACACCTGCCCATGTCTTTCCTGTTATGAACCCGTTCTCCTGCTGCATCACAGAGCCGGCCTTATGGGCCATTTTTCTGGATTTTTGTATCGTGTGATGCCGTCATGGGCCAAGCTCCTCTCTGCCCCAGCCCAGGTGCAATGCCAAGGAGATCACCTGAGATGACAAGCCTGCATTCTGCCATGCACATGGTCCTGTCTGATGGCTCATTTGGGGGCTAAAAATATAGGCTTCTTTAAGGTGGTAGCTAACATCTTCACCCTGACAAGGTGCAGGTTCTTCCTTTTGGAGCCTGAGAAAATAGACAGAGTTTTAAGAGTAAACATGTGGGCAGGGATGCCTAAAATTGAGTCAAGAAAATGAAACTGGAAGAAAGCTGATTCATATGCAAGGAGTATCATTAGGTCCATTGGTAATAAACTAATAAAATGTTCTATAAATACTCCATGAGAAATATCCACTGGGCATCGTCAGGTGGTCGGTCTGTGGTAGCTCCTGGGAAACTAAAGGACTAATGGATTTCATACATGTTCTCATAAAACCCAGAGCTCATTCCCAGGATGAGGAAGAACCAACGGGAAGACTGAATGAGGCCAGGCACAGGGACAGGCGCTCTTCTCTCAGGTGTGGCAGGCCCATTCAGAGCAGGATCTGATCACCCTTTATCATAAAGGAACAAAAGGATATGGATAAATTCGTTTTGGTATCAAAGGTTTTTTTTTTTTGCTGCATTCAGCATTTTATTAACTCACATATTTGAAAGCTCTTCGTGGGGTAGTGAATGGAATATTTTCCATGCTGTGATTTGTCTGGCAATGGGAGTGAAAATTGCGTTATTAGAAAAAAATCTCCTAAGATCCCTGTCACAGTTTTTTTCCCTTCTATGCTATTTTCTGTGGTTTTTTGTGTGTGTTTTTTTTGAAGTAAAAAAAAAAACACCATCGTTCACTCTGGTGCAGAGAACTAAGGAGAATTTTCAAGATAATTTTAATCTGAGGAAAGAAACATTGAAAAAACAACACCGTGTAAGTCACTTGGAGGTCATTTGTTCCCACGTGTTGTTGAATCTGTTGAGCCTCTCCGGGTCCTCCGGCATCCTTGAAGAAGTTCTTGAAGACTCAGTTCTTACATTTCTGCAAGTGGTAACTTGATTCAAACTTGGAACCTTCCACTCTTTCGTAACAGTCGTTCGCACAGTTTCCTTTTGTCCTCGTGGAGTGTTGCTGCTCCCCGCAGAAGGAACTGCCAAGCACCAGCCCCTCAGCTTGCGAAGATGTGGTGGAGCCTGTCTGCAGTGCTTCCCTCAGCTTCTCTTTCACTTTGGGACAAAGTCTGCCCCTACAGGCCTCTCCTCCTTCCTCAGTCTCCTTCCCTTCTTCTTCTGACCCCTCCTTCCCTGGGGCTCCGCTGAAGTGGCCTGTCCACCTTGCCTCCTTGAAGATGGGGCACTCATAAGGCCAGCATGCTGAGGATGACCCACGGGCACCACGTGACTTCAGCATGGTCGTTTAGTAAAAGGCTGGCTCTCCTTAGGGGTGATGGTGGAGAGGGAGATGGTATGGAAAAACACAGAAAACCCCACCCTGCCCCTGGGGATAGAGGAGCCACAGAGAGGGGATGGGCAAGGACTCTCTTCTGGCCTCTCATGTCATGGGCTTCAGGGCCCCCGTGACAACTGTCAATGGGCACCCACAGACCCAGGACCGTCCAGGTGCTGAGATTGGACCCCCAGGCAGGCCAGTGGTTCTCGGGCTGCATGCTCAGCACCCTGGAGGGCCTGTTAGAACACAGAGGCCTGCACCCCACCCCGAGTTTCCAATTCAATAAACCTGAGGCGTGGCCCCTAGATGTGCGCTTCTGACAGCTTCCCACGTGCCGCTGAGGCTTCAGGTCCGGGGACTCCCTCACTTGGAGAACCACTGGGGTTAGCAAATGAGGTAGAAAGTAGGTAAGCGGAAGTCCTGGTTTGTTTGACCTGCATGATGAATTGTTCAGTGACGACTCGCTGCAGTTTCTCGCTCACTTTCTAAATTTTATATCTGAATTTCTCTTTGTCAAGAACTGTGAAGGGCCTGAGATTGACACAGTTTCGAGAATGCTGGCAGAAGACACAAGACACCTGGGTCAGAGACAGAGGACTGTTTACAACTCACAGCCACCACAGCAGCTGAGGTGCCAGCACTTGTGCTGTTTTCCTAAGCACCAAGTCCCTGAGGATGATGGTGGCACCTGCATTGTCTTGGGTCATGCTGTACAAGAGGAGCCCTATGCTTAGGGAACCTGAGTCTTTTCTAATGGACAGAGAAACATTTGAAGAATGTTTCAAAGAAATGGAGAGAGACATTTCTTTATTATACTGGCAGTAAAAGTAACAAGCACCACCACCAAACCAAATCAAAACAAAACCAAAAATAAAAAAAAAAGATCCTTTTTGTTCCAGGGATAGACATTATCCCCATATATCAAGGCTATTGATGTACAAACACTCTTAAAATATAGTCTGGAACAAAGGCATCAAACACCTCCACTCTCAAGATGTTCAAAACCTGAGACCCATGGAGAATTATCTCCAAACATCCTTCCACTTCTTCTCATTGGAAATTACTAAAATGCAAAATCCCTTAAGGCTACGATGGTAGGCAGAACAATACTTCTTCCTCCCTAAAAGTTGTCCGCCTTGAAACCTGTGAATATGCTACCTTACAGGTGTATTAGTTTCCCTTGGCTGCTGTAACAAAGCACCACCAGCTTGTTGGCTTAAAATAAGAGAAATTTATTTTCTCACAGTTCTGGAAGCTGAAAGTCTAAAATCAAAGTACAGTAGGGTCAAGCTCCCTCTGAAATCTAAGTGGGGGATCCTTTCTTGCCTCTTCTCATGCTGATCATTCCAGGAGTTTCTTGGCTCATCAATGCATCATGTCAGTCTTTGCTAGTGTCTCCGTTACGGCATTCTCCCTGTGTGTCTGGGTCTTAACGTGGCTGTGTACTTATAAGGACACCAGTCGGCCAGGCATGATGGCTCACACTTGTAATTCCAGCAACTTGAGAGACTGAGGCAGGAGGATCTTGAGGCCAAGAGTTTTGAAACCAGCCTAGGAGACATGGTGAGACCATATCTCTACAAAAAAATGAAAAAATTAGCTGGGTGTGATGGCATGCTCCTGCAGTCCCAGCTACTTGGGAGGCTGAGGTGGGAGGATCCCTTGAGCCCAGGAGTCTGCAGCTGTAGTGAGCTATGGTCATGCCATTACACTCCAGGTAACACTCTGAGCAACAGAGTGAGAACCTATCTCTAAAAAAAGATAGAGAAAAGACACCAGTCATACTGGATAAGGGGCTCGCCCTACTCTAGCATGATCTTATCCTAACTAATTACATCTCAGTGGCCCTATTTCCAAATAAGGTCCCATTCTGTGGCACTGGGTGGGGGGTTAAGACTTCAATGTATCTTTTTTTTGGAGGGGTGAGATGCAACTCAACCTACAGCATCTGACAAAGAGGAATTAAGGTTGCTCATCACCTGACCTTAATAAGGAGATGATCCTGAATTGTTGGGGTTGAGGGGCAGTGAAATCATAATGGTCCTTAAAAGTGGAAGAGGGAGACAGAAAAGGTCAGAGCAACGCGATGTGAGAAGGACTTGGCCTTATATTACTAGCTTTGAGGATGGAGAAAGGGACCATGAGCCCAGGAATGTGGTGGTGCCTAGAAGCTGGGAAAGACCAGCAAACAGATTCTCCCCAGATCCTCTAGGAAGGAAGGCCATCCTACAAACACCTTGATTCTAGCCTGGTGAGACCTCTGTTGGACTTCTAACCCGCTGGAATAGAACATGATAAATTCATGTTGTTTCAAGCCACGACATTTGTGATCATTTGTTTCAGCCGCCATAGAAATCTAACAAACCCATCAAGCTCAGCACAGTTGAGGTAGCATGACTTTATTGCTACAGGCTCTTTCCTCTATTTTCTTGGATACCACAACTTAATATATTTCACATGCATTGTTTGCCACTTCTAATCCCATGACTGTAGTATGTTTATAATTGTTTCTGCATTTCAGAAAGAAGGGATTTTGCTCAGAGAGCCAATTTCTCTTTGCTTACTTCTTTTTCCCTTATTTAGAGTTTTGCATTTCTCTGTACCATTTCCAGGTGTTTGAACTCACAATGACTACTTTATCTTGGGCTTTACTTTGCTTTTCAATTAAAATTTTGTGTTGATAAAAGATAGGAGTGCTTACTTGTTTAATATCTGTTTATCTAGCTTGATGATGCCATGTTTATATAGTAGGAGCTCTGGAAATGAATCAATATTTCTAGTGAAGCAACACCCCACTCGTCCGTATGTGTAATAGCTGGAAAAGTTTGAGATGCTTGCATATTACAGCCACTCTGGCCATAGATTGCATATATGTTAAGTGCTTCCAGGGAAGGGACTAGATCTTACTCATCTTTGAATTCTCTTAAGTGTGGAACCTTGAACATT
Source organism: Mandrillus leucophaeus (assembly GCF_000951045.1). NCBI lineage: Eukaryota > Metazoa > Chordata > Mammalia > Primates > Cercopithecidae > Mandrillus > Mandrillus leucophaeus. The sequence continues at coordinate 77,886 of NW_012109807.1, read as the reverse complement.
TTAGACTCTGACTGAATAACTGGTAAGTGATCAAAGTTGGGGACAGTTGCTTTCTTGAGATTTTTTTTTGTTCTGGAAGCTTTTATTTGCTGTATCTCTGTATTGTTTCTCATTGCCCTGCCATCCCTCCAGTTACCTCATCTTTCTGTAACTAAGCTTCCTGAAACAGAACAAAGTCCTCCGGGTGTGGTCTCATTAGAGGCTCTGAGCTGTGAGGTAATGCTTCTCTTCATAATGATGCCTTGTTCTTACCTGGCACCTTACTAATAAAATTCATGGCTGGTGAGGAGCATGTACATACACACACACACAAACACACACACTCACTCCCTTTGAAGAGCTGAGCAAAAGTAGGTTACCAGCTACCTCAGAAAACATAGAATGCCAGTCAGGCACCCCCATATTTTTTTCACGGGATCCCTCCTTAATTGCCCAACTTTTCTTAAGAAAACATAATATTGCTTTGAAATGTTAGAGTCTTTCCTTTTGGGTCTCAAAGGACAGGTGGAAACCTGACCTTATCTCTATAACATCCCCATGAGATCAGCACTTCTGCATTTGAATGAATGCGACCTATTTAGTTGGAGTGTAAGGCAGGGAAAATCCCCCAGATAGTGGAGATTTCCGTGAAAGAATGCCCAGGAATATGGTCACTGTGTAGGGAAGACTGAAGCACAATTTATTTGAAGGACAATGTAATTTTTCTAGAAGAATCAAGTAATTACTGAGAGATGTCAGATGATGAGATTTCTGGAACTCTTAGGATGTTTTGGAGTCAACTGTAGCTTGCCACTTACTTCGCTTGATCCAGAAATGTGCAGTTAAATGCCTCAAGAGTAAGTGAAGGAGAAGGAGGATTTGAATTTGCACAGCAGTTTCCAAACCAATGCTGAGGTGTCTGAGTTCAGCCTAGAGTGGATTACACTAAACTGCTAAAGTTGGGACATTGTGAGAAAATTCCTGATATAAATCTTGGTAGAAAACCTGAATTATGTCGCCTTTCATCTGGGTGTGGAAGCCGCCTTGCCGTTGACTAACCCTCAGTATACTCCAAATGTCCCTATAGATTTAAAAACACCCATGTCAGGGCTTCCTTCTTTGTCTTGCCAACATATACATATGTTGTCTTAACTCTCTAAAGTCTTCCAAAAAGGTGTTGATTGTGATGAAAGAAATATTACTTGTAGGACACACAGATGTGTCCATCCATCTTGGACACATTGATCTACCACATGCAAATTAGTTTAACTTTCTGTCCAAAAATGCTTTAGACCAGACTGGATTTAGCCCTCATTTCTGGAATGTTTAAGTACTTTACATGGTGGACAATTGAAAATACAGTTCTCAGCCTTTTACAGTCTTTACTGACTGATGTGATCATGAAAATACCAAGATGATCAGGACTTCTGGAGCAAGGTCATGGACTGGACCAGCGCCATGCTGAGCCATATGGAGCACAGGGCAAATGAAACATCATTCACATGGATCCTTTCTTTATTTAAAATTGTGACTTTTTGTTCATCATGGATTTCCCACCACAATGACTGTAAATCTTAGGAAGACAGAGAACATTAAAGAAGAGACTGGAAGTTGGAAATCAAATAGAAAAATGGTACTTGACTTAGCAGATGAAGAAAATGACATCCTTAGCTGGCAGTGACAACAGCTGAGAAATGACCTTATTTACATTTTGGTACCCCTCTCCTCCCACACACAAACACTTACCAACTGGGGGAGTGTATTTCTATCAGTGGGGGTGAGGGAGGACTGGGCGAAAGCCTTCCTTAAGGAGTGGGTAAGTTCAGCAGCAGCAGACAGGAAGTTTATTTTCTGGAGAAAGTAACCTGAGGCTGTCTGAACTTGGGCACCAAGCATGCTAAAGGAAGGGTATGGAAGTCAGACAGTGAGTAAACGTTCAAAACTCCAATCTCCTTCCCATTGTAGGATGGGGACCCTGGAAAATAGCCATTTACCCTCCAGGCAGGGGATTAGAGGTGTCTTTTCTAGAGACACTCACCAGCAGATGAAACTGACCCTGGGACTCCTAAGAAAATGGCCTGCCTGACCAGCTTCCAGTGCAGGCTGTGGGTGGAAGCCCAACAGAACCTCCAGTCAGCCCTTAGTGGCCCACTCAAGATCATCAGACAAGATGCTCAGGCAGAATATGTCAATGCAATGACCAGAAGTCAAGCAACAGAAAAAGAGCAGCCTGCCGAAGCAGAGGCTCCTGGGACAGAAGAAGAGAACAATAATAACCTCAGAGAGACAAGAGAGGACACTGCACCTATAAAACAAGAAGAGGGTCTTATATCAAAGAAATACTCACGGGACCAAAAAAAAAAAAAAATTAGAAAATAAAGATGTAGTAGGTGAAATTGAAAACCAGGTGAGAAAGTTGGAAGATAATGTTGAGGAAATGCCCCGAAAGAAAGCAGAGTAAAAGGACCAAAAGATTGGAGAGAGGAAAAAAAAAAGAAAAATAAAATTGGAGAATGGCCTGACACGGTGGTTCACGCCTATAATCCCAGCACTTTGGGAGGCTGAGGTGGGCAGATCACCTGAGGTCAGGAGTTCAAGACCAGCCTGACCAACATGGTGAAACCCCATCTTTACTAAAAAAATACAAAAAGTAGCCAGGCGTGGTCGCTTCTGTAATCCCAGCTAATCAGGAGGCTGAAGCAGGAAAATCGCTTGAACCCCGGAGGTGGAGGTTGCGATGAGCCGAGATCACACCATTGCACTCCAGCCTGGGCAACAGGAGCCAAATTCCATCAAAAGATAGAAAAAGAGAGAGAGAGAGAGAGACAAAAAGAAAGAGAGAGAGAGAGAGACAAAGAAAGAAAGAAAGAGAAAGAGAGAAAGAAGAAGGAAGGAAGGAAGGAAAGAGAGAGAAAAAGAAAGGAAGGAAGGAAGGAAAGAAAGAAAGAAAGAAAAGAAAGAAAGAAAGAAAAGAAAATTGCAGAATCAATGCAGGTAACAGAAATCCAACAAATCACAGGAGTAAGTATGGGCAGGAGATAGTGGGGAGGAAACCATTTAGGAATTAGCAGAGGAACATTGCTCAGAACTAAAGGACACTATTTTTTTGTCCACCATGTACCCTGCTCAGAGTATAAAAATGATCTGGGCCAGTTGTGATGGCTCACGCCTGTAATCCCAGCACTTTGGGGGGCCGAGGCGGGTGGATCACTTGAGCTCAGAAGTTCAAGACCACCCTAGCCAACATGGTGAAACCCTGGCTTTACAGAAAGTAGAAAAATTAGCTGGGTGTGGTGGCACACGCCTGCAGTCCCAGCTACTCGAGGCTGAGGCAGGAGGATCACTTGAGCCTGCGAAGTGGGGGGTGTAGTGAGCCGAAATTGCACTACTGCACTCCAGCCTGAATGACAGAGTGAGAACCTGTCTCAAAAAAAAAAAAAAAAAAAAATCCACAACAAGGTATATCATTGCAAAATTTTGGAAGACTGGGGGCAAATACAGGAAAGCACTTCCGGAAACAAGTAAGAGTATGCAGACGAAGAACCAAGAATCTGAATGACAGTGGATTTTTTTTTGTATCAGCTCCAGAGCTAGAAGACAATGAAGCAATGCTTTCAAATTTTCTGGAGAGAAGTCACTTCTATCCTAGGATTCGGTTCCCAGTTTGAGAATCACATAAGTGTGAAGGTAGAATATAGACTTGGTAGGATATGCAAGATTTCAAGAACTTTGCCTCACAAGAAATCACTAAAACACTTACTACAGGAACACTGGATGAGGAAGAAATGAAATGCCAAAAACAAATGATGTGACATAGACATTTCTTCAGGAAGAATGAATGGATCCTGACACGTCTGAACAGGTCAAGAGGAGACTGACACAACTAGGTAGAGTTTGGGTATGAAGTTGTAACAAGTTCACAGAAAGTTAAGTGTGTGCATGTACACACACATACACACCCCCTCACAAACCCAGGACAGCTATGAGCTCCAGGGAATGCAAAATATTGTGCAGGAAAGAAAAAGTAATCATAGTAGACTGTGTGACTTGACTGCAGATAGCATTTGCAAGCATAATTATGTGAACACCGACTACTGCTATAACCAAATTACACTGTATGTGTATTGATATTGAGAGGATGGGAAAACGAGCGATGGGTCTGAATGAAATAGCGGTAGAATGGCTGGGATTGGGAGAAGGTATGAAAACAGAGTTGTCATCCTCTACAAAGGGGAGTCAATAGATAATGCCTAAGATGGAAGACTCAAAGGAAGAGGATTGCCAGCATGTTATTTGGAACTGTGAAAGGAATTACCAAGAATGTGCTACAGGAGGGGCTAGGGGGTTGCCTTTGGGGAGTGGAAAATGCTAAGGATGCACTGCAGTTTTTTATAAAAAGCCTTGTAGAACAATTTGACTTTAAAATATGTGCATATATAATTTTGTCAGAAAAGAAAACTAAATTAGAAAACGAAGAGGACGTGGATCCCTAAGAGCAGTTTACAGAGCCATGATGGGGCTGAGAGAGAGGGTAGGTCGTTCAGACATGAGTGATTCTCTGCATGCAGTGATTCTCTGCTACAGGTGGATGGGAATTTTCAGTGACACTTTCGTCCTCCGAGTGATATGCAGAGACCTCGCTTTTGAGAACTTGTCACTTCTGTCGGAAAACAACCACTCTCCAATTATGCTACTGCTTTATGGCTTTGAAAAAATAGGAAGTATATGAGTATGTTTCTAGGGCAGGAAATACAGATAATAATTAGAGTTAATGAATAAAGCTTCCAGTGTTAGCCAGGGTAGCATAAGAATTAATTATAAATTTGATTAAAGAGATTAGAGTTCATTAAAAGTTAAGTGTTCTGCTTCCTCATGTTTTGATCTCAGGTTAGTGAATGAGGCTCACTGTTGTGGAGTGTGCTGTACTCAAGATCCCCGAGCTAAAGCTAAATCAGGTTAAGTACATCCTTTCCTTCCCTCCCAAACTCCCAACCTAGGAGTCATGCATAATTTCCATGCACATGCAGGGGATGAAATCTCTTTAATCCTTACCACTTTTCCCTCGGGCCTGCCGCTCTCACTGAATTCTGTGAATTTTTAATTAACCTAGAGTTGATGATGTATATGCGGTTACATATTCTCAAAGATTCAAATGGTTTTTCAGCTCCCGTTTGAATGGCTCTTCTAACAAGGCCTGAAATAAAACTGTGTGAGAAATGAAAGTCCAAAAGAGTGCTCACTTTAGAAAAATTGAAATAGGCAATTATCATAGTTAATATTGACAGAAACAAGAGCTAGGGAACAAAACCATTTTCAGTATTGTGCTGGTGATTTCCGTGTGCCCCACCCTGCAGTCATTCTCAGTGTTTCCCTGCCCTTTGTGCCTCAGGGGTTGAACCTTCCTTGGCTGCTTCTCTTGGGCTCCTTGGCCCTTTGCCTTCTGGTTTTGGGCCTAGGTTCAGTGGGTGGTGGCAGAGGTGGGGAAGCTGGGTAGCCAGTGGCTGCCTCTTCGGTTACAAGTTACAGCTCCACTTATTCTGGCCCCAAGCTCTCTCTGGGCTCCAGTAACATTGCTCCTTTCTTCTGCCTCTTCAGGCCCAAGGCGGTAACAGCTTCTGACATATACAAGTCACCATCCTTTGTTGGTTCCATTAAACCCATCTGAACAGCTATTTAATGAAACTTTCTTCAATGAAACTTTCAGAATGTGCCAACTGCTTTCTGCCAAGACCCTGAACTGATCCGAATCAGGTTCTTGGCCATGTCATCTCTGTGTCTCCCTGTCTCTCCCACCAACTTACAAGTATCTGAGGGCAATATCTCTGACTTACCATAGTTGTGTCGCCAGTGTTTAGAACATGGCCTGATCTGCTATAAGCATTCAATATTTGCTTGATGGATGAAACAGTGTACCCATTAGTGAATTCCTAGAAGTAGTGCTTTATTTTTGAGAAAAAGTTGAGGTTATCTAACATCCAGACCAGAAGACATGAGTGGAAATGCTAGTTTGGGACAGAGGCATGTGCCACTGTCTGTGGTTGGCAGTCATTAATGTGTTTGGGTTAAGCTCCCTCCTTCACCCCACACAAATCTCCATTAGAGGCCTATAAAACCAACTGCTTCAGAAACCATTTCATCTGAAGAACTGGATACAGAAGCTCATATGCCCAAAACATGGCATGGGTTTGGACACCAAGTCTATCATTTAGATGCTTTTGGTCATTAACAGCATATTTAATTTCCAGAGGCTTAAAAAATAAAGATTATTATCTCGTGTAATAAAAATCCTGGAGCTTGGCAACTTCTTCCTTTTTGTCCTTTCCATCACTCCCCAATCTCCCCAGCATGGCCACAAGATGGTGGCCACTGCCCCAGGCATGAGTTTCACACAGGTCCACCAAAAAGCAGGAAAGGAGGCTCTTTTGCTTATTTTGCTTTATTAGGGAGTCTTTCAGCAGACACACCATCATGTCCATTGGCCTTGATTGGCTCTCATGCCCATGACCTAGCTAACTGTAAGAGAGACTAGGGAAGAGAGTCACTGGATTTTTTTTTTTTTTTTTTTTTAAACAGTGTTTCACTCTGCTGCCCAGGCTGGAGTGCAATGGCGCAATCTTGGCTCACTGCATCCTTCACCTCCCAGGTTCAAGCGATTCTCCTGCCTCAGCATCCCAAGTAGCTGGGACTACAGACATATGCCACCATACTTGGCTAATTTGTGTATCTTTAGTGGAGATGGGGTTTCACCACATTGGCCAGGCTGGTCTTGAATTCCAGACCTCACGTGATCCTCCTGTCTCAGCCTCCCACAGTGCTGGGATTACAGATGTGAGCCATTGCACCTGGCCAAGTATCTGGTGCTTTCAGCCTCTGCAGTGAGAGGTTATCTCCATCAGTACGTTAGACTGAGTGTTTTTGTCCCCATGTATATAATGAAGCTCTTACCCACAAGGTGATGGGATTAGGAAATGGGGCCTTTGGGAGGTGATTCTGTCATGAAACAGAGCCCTATCAATGGGATTAATGCCTTATATGAGGAGACACAGAGCTTACTCTCTCTCTGGCCTCTGCCATGTGAGGATATAATGAGAAGAAGGCCATCTGTAAGCCAGGAAATGGGTTCTCACCGACATTTAATCTGCTGACACCTTGATCTTGGACTTTACCACCTCCAGAACTGTGATAAATAAATGTCTGTGGTATAAGCCACTCAGTTCATGGTAATTTGTTATAGCAGCCTGAACAGGCTAAGACAACCAGCAAGGAAGAAAGAGTAGAAGAAAAGCTGTTGGATGAACAACCAACAGTGTCAGCAACATAAACCAAAGAAGCAGATGAGAAGAATGCCACAATCGCTGAGGCTTCCACACATGCTTGGTGGATAAAGTTACTTTTTAGCTAAACTTGCGTGCATTCTTCATGTTGGTTGATTTATCTGAATAGAGAAACTCCAGGAGAAACCATGGTGACATCAGTCTGTCCCTCTGTAAGATGAAAATAATGATGCTGGCAACTGTTTCACAGTGAAATGTAGATTACAAGTAAATATTTATAAGGGCATTATGAGATCTACAGATAAAAGCTGTCATGGCACTAAAAATACATACACAACCTCACACCTGACACTGTTCTTTCTTCTCAGTTGTATTTTCATCACCATCAGGTATATTCACAAAGCCCCTCACATTTCACACAATGCTCTTGCACACACTACCCTAGTTAATTATTCTCGAACACACCCGGAATGGTTCTTATGATGATGTGTCTGTCGTGCTGATGAAAAGAGCAGCTAAGTAAGGAAGCAGGGACTTAAACCCAGGTCCTCTCACTATTAAACCTGTGGGTTTTCTTCTCAATGCCTTTGTAAGCAGGCAAGTAACACAAAGGTAGGACATAACCATCAGACAATGGGGAGTGTGAGGACATGAAGACCCGGAGACGAAGATATTCAACACAGATTCAGATCCAGTTTTTAAAAACTGCTCTGTTGATGCCTTCCAAAATTATAAATACATGTGTCCTTTGATTCGGCAATTCAACTTCCAGGAATTTATCATACAGATATACTCATATAACCCAAAAGTCATCAACTGGTTAATTAAATGTTGGTATGTCTGTACAAAGGATTAGTATGCAGCTATTTAAAAGGGCGTAGCTATTATCATGCTAATATGAATCTATCTTCAAGATATACAATAAAGTGAAAAGAACATTTGTGCATACCAGTACATATTTTCTTGCACATTCGTGAAATATCTTTAAGAATATACAGGAAACTGGTAACACTAACTGAATCCGGGAAGGGAAACCAGGAAGCTTTTTGCAAATATCCTTTCGTAAATATTGATTTTTGAGACATATTAATGCATTTCTTATTTTTAATAATTAACTAAAATACTGTGTAGTTAAAAAAAACCTCAGTAGGGGCAATTCGGTCAGCTGTTCTGTGACCTCTTCCCTGGGGCCCAAGCTGCGTCACCGCCACCGTTCAATCTTTCCACCCCTCATGCTGGCCTGGCTTGCCACTGGGCTCATTCAGTGTGTAATTTGTTGACTCAGATCATTTCATTCTTTTAGCTTTGTGGGTCAGTACTTGAGGCTGTTCAGACCCAACACTGGACTCATTATCTGCTCAGAGCTGCTGTTCCTCCTGGGCTCTCTCTGAATGGTGTTTCCACCCTCCCCGCCATCCAAGGTCAAACCCGTTTCCTCTGGGCTTTCTCTGTCTCACTGGACTCCCTCTATCTACCCAGTCCCTGGGCCCCAGCACACCCACACGAATTCCTTGTCTGTCACCCATGGAGTCCTGCCCGGTCTGCTTCGTGAGCACCACTGGAACTATCCTTCTCCCCACTCCTGCTCCAGAGGAGTGTCTCATTATCTTTCACTTATGGCACTGCTGTGGCCTTGCTCACCTACCTGTCACCCCCTTTTCCCACCTTAGACCACTCTACCTCCTTTCTCCAGGACCACCTGAAGACACAAGTCTCATCCTGTCCATTTCTTCATTTAGAAGTCCATAGACTCCCGCAACAAGAATTGGACTCCTTTAGAATGACAGGCGGGGACTTTCACAGCCTTCCCCTCGCCCACCACCCCCTTGCCCACCTCCATGTCTCCCTCCCTCCTGGCACGGCTTCTCCACTGTTGGTGCACAGTAGGTGGGCGGAGCCCTCCTATGGGGCTGGAAACTTACACGAAATGTGTGCAAAACTCCTTATACAAAAATCACACATGAAATTGAATGTGTGTTTACAACAAAAACCCGTAACAAGTTATGCATTTTTTAAAGCCTTGGGATACCCAGAAAATAAGAGAACATTTCATTAATTAACTATATGACACCTCTATGCTACATCCTCTGGTAACCTTGTTATTGCCTTTTCTACAGAGAACAGAAGAGAATGCCATCTTTCCTCTAGCAAGGTTGATTGAAAATCCCTCTCATTATTTATAGGTAAGTGAAGTTTCCTTTTCACAACTCACTGTTAGTCATGCATGCCGGGAAGCAATTCCCACGTTGGTGGAGATGCGTCAAACGTGCGGCCTCACACGCAGATGAATTCACCATCTATATAGCACGCCACATGCTTGGGCTCCACAGACACGAGCATTTCAGTCAATCTGATTTCATGCAATTCCCGTTAAAAAGGAAAAGGGCTGTATGGTGTGTTTTTAATGGTACCAGCTGCATTTATTACAGGTGGTCAATTCGATTTTGTGCAGTTCTCATCAGAAGGGGAAAAGACTGCATGATGCGTTTGTAGCAGTATCGGCTGTGTTTGTTTCAGGTGGTCAGTGACGCCATCTGGTGCTGGGAGGAAGTCCGGCCCAGCAGCAGAGGTGGTGTTCCCAAAGGGAGACAGCAGATGACTGGCAAGCGGCTAGCAGGGGTCTCCTGGCCCTGGAAAAGCTGCCTTGCCTGAGAATGCACATGGCCCCAGGCAAACTCCCTGCTGGGCCTCTGCTTTCTTACCTGTAAAAAGCAGATGAGGACACTTAGCCGCCAGTGTTCTGTGACGTTCAGTGACAGAGCATATGCACAGCATCTGTCCCAGGGCAACCCCTCGCTCCTGACAGTCCTCTCCTCCGCCTTCCCCACAGCTGGGGGAATCACAGTGACAACGGGTCCAGGTGAGCTGTCCTCACCACAGCCTTGGCTATGCTCATTCTAGGTCTATCTCCCAGCCCACCTGCCCAGCCCTGCTCATCCAGGCTATGTCCCGAGGTACGGCAAAGACAGGACTGTGACAGAGTGCTCCAACCTTCCCAGTGCTCAGCAATATCCCTGCAAGAGAGAAGCCATTTAACCTAATTTCCAGGGAGCCTTCAGCCTTCGA
>NW_012109807.1:59728-67417 GCF_000951045.1 Mandrillus leucophaeus | reverse complement strand
AAAGAAAGAAAGAAAGAAATCCCTCAATCACCTACCTTGCTAGATTCCAAAAGCCATATATTTGGTGCTAAAAATAATCTTGAAAGATTAGTCTAACTCATTTGTTGTTCAGGTGAATAAGGTAATCTATACCTACAACCAAAATTAAACCCCAGTAAGTGTTATTTGTATGGGACCCTGGGCTTCTTTGGGGACAATTATTATTTGCTACAAAACTCAATTAGTTTCAAATCGCCCATATAATAACTATGCATGCAATAGGAACCTTCTAGAGAAATGTCTGAGGCCAACAGGTGGCTTGAGCATACCAGGCCCTCAAGCAGGTCAGCAGGGGACTTATTTTGGCTTTGTGGGTGTGGCTGCCACTTGCCACAAGACCTTGAGAACCCGTCAAGTTCCCCAGCAGTCGCCCTGTCTACCTGTTTCTGACACACCCAAGAACAGGAGCCTAGAATGTGGACAAAAGTAATTCACTATTGGAAAAGACACCGGGAAAAAGAGAAATGCCTGTGGTGAGGACCCAGCATAAGATTCCACCAAGTGATGAGGAGCTCAGGCCGGATGTCCCCAGCACCAGGTGGCAATCTGGCTTGGCCTCAGTGGCAGATACAGTCATGTGAGGCAGAAACGGCAGCATCCTTGCCAGGGGCTCTATCTGGTGTCTTAGCAAGAAAAATGGGCGAAGGAGACCTCTGAATCATCTTGGAGTCTCCTCCTGTCTAATTAGCCCCAGAGCTGGGAAGAAGTCCCACAAGCAGGCTGTACAAAGGTTGGGAGAACGTGACCTGTTAAGCCTTGGAGTAAACCCAATTCCTGGATTGATCAGGGTCTGGAGGGTTTGGGCCCCTTTCCTATAAGTGGAGTGAAGGGAGGGAGATGGGTGATGGCTGGTGAGTGTCGAGTCGTCCAGGACAGACTCCTCCAAACCTGCCTGCTGTGGCTGGCCCTCGCAGGTGTGAGCCACCACTTCCCACTGGCCTGCCCTGTTCCCTCTCCCAGGCAGGGAAGGCTTAGTTCTCACTGATTTCTGCCTTTTCTTCCTCCTGCCTTGTTTAAACAAGGATGGCTCTCCATTCCGTCAATCCAGAGAAAGTCCTGCACTAATTACTGGAGCGGTGAAATGGGGCAGTAAGGACCTCAGGGGGTATAAAATATTGGCCCTATTCTTTAGGAGCTTTATTGGGGTCAAAGATTTTAAATAACAACGCCGGGGGTAAGGCTGAGTCATATGTGTGGTGAAATAGCTTTGTTGCACTAGCCCCCAGAGCTGTTCCACAAGGGCAGTCCACGATTTGCAGGAGGGCAGCTCCGTCTGGTTGAAAGCATTGTACCAGGAGGCAGAAGACACAGACACTAATGAGGCTGCTCGGCTGGTCGTGTGAGCAGGGTTGAGTCACCCTGCCCAGTTATCTCACCTGCAGCTTGCAGGAGTCTCCTCTGTGGGGAATACTGGTCTGAGTGGTCAAGAGGCCTGAGATCTCTTCCTTGCTCACCACCAACAGTGGCATCCTGTATGCTTCCTTAGCCTGCATCTCCATAAAATCATAGTGTGACGGTTTGTAAGTCTTTTCAACTCTAGAACTCTAGGACCTTTGAATGAGGTAATGGATAGGAAAGCTCTAAACCGTTGCGTGCTTGCAGGGCATTACTGTGTTTTTAGTACCTCTGGCAATAAAGATTCCATAAAGCAATTAGAATTTGAACTTGGCCTTGAAGGAAGAAAGAGTAGAGCTTGGATGATGGTACAGTGTGCGAAGAGCATGATGCATAAGCTGGGAAAAGCGAGGGGGAAAAGAAGAGGGGGCAAGCAGAGGCTCTGGCTAGGGACAGACTGGTGGAACTTAGACGGCCATGATGGGAAACTCAGGCTCATTCATCCATGCATCCTCTGGGGACAGGGGCTCAGGTAGGTGGCAACATCCTGGAAATACCTTGGGGGCCTGAGTTAAGGCCGCACAGGCCCCATCTCCTGTGGCTATGTCTTTCTCAAAGCCCCGTGAGCGCCACAGCCTGCCCTCACTGTGAAAGGAACCAGAAAGCAGGCTGAAATCCAGCACCACTCCCCCTTCCAAAAGGAAGTCTGTCAAGGGATTGCGATTTTTTAGTTGGCTGTACTGGAGAGTCTTATCCTTCCGTTGAGCTCTGATCTGAGTATGCCTGAGGCTCCTTCTTTCTGGGGCTTTGGAAACCCCTTCTTTGAACAGGGAGCTGGCCGTGGCATAAATGATGACTTTTATGAAAGTCAATTTTTGAGTCTTTGGCACACAGCACTGAACATTTCATAGGCCTCACTGGCACTAAAGAAGTCACAGACTGCATAGCTAACATTGCATTTGAAGTTGTCTCTGCGAGGGGAAGCTGTCTTTGGCGTGGGAGGTAGCCACGTTTAATTATCATTCACAGACACTCCTCAACACTGTTCCTGGATGCCTCAGCTATTATTCTGGTGGCTTCTAAAATAAAGTCTGGTGATTATTTTATGTGAGTGTGGATGGCCTGTAGGGACACCTGACTTGTTTTTGCCACACTGGTTTATCTAAAGAAAAGTGCAGAGCTCAGTAGCTCTCCTCCCCTGGAGCCGAGAGGATCCTTGGTGGAGAGAAGCAATAGGGACTGTGTTTGGGTGAGTCTGGTGCATCTTTGGGCAGGCACTACTCATCTTGTATCGTCCCCGCACAGAGCCCAGTCTTTAGGGTGTCATCCCTGGAGAGGAAACACCATCACTGTCACTTTTCCCAAGAGTTTTCTGGCCTTGTGTGCTCATCCTCCTGGGGCTGAGCTGTGCAAGCTGCAGATGGCCTTGTCCGGAATCAGTCGGGAAACACAGGCACAGGTTCTGCCAGCTGGGGAAGAGCGAGGCAAGATCTGAATGGACTCAGCCTCTTTAGGCCACCTCTCCCTGATATCTGCCCACAGTTGAAGCTGGCCTTGCACAAAGGGGCCACCAGCCTCAGCTGGTGACACAGTAGAGTAGGTGAGTGAGAGTCAGCACACACACAGGAGTAAAAATAGGAAGAAATGCATGGCTAGCCAGGGCGACTTGTTATACCAGGATGCAAATGACCATAGAGTGATGCTGCCGGGGTTATCAAGGCAGAGACAGAGGCAGGCTTTAGACACCAGCACCCAGCTCCCTCCTCCCCAAGGACAGTAGTTTAAAAAACCTTTCTTGTGATGTCATCCTCATTTAAAACAAGCGTAGAAACACAGTGAAAATGGTTTCAAAGAAAAACACAACATGATGGAGGACACCTAGAGTTCTGAGTCTCAGCAACAACTCCTGCCCCCTCCAAATTGAGGACTCACAAGGAAATGCAAGAGGAGGGAAAAAGGCCCAAGAGAATCACAGAACTCTGTCTGTCACTTGGCATCATGCAGCTGGGTAAGAGACTCTGAGACCTTGTCATTAGAGACACGCCGAATTCCTAAGCTGGGTAAAACCTAAATCCTGTAAGAATGGCCTCAGAAGGGGTCGTGGTGTGTGCAAGCCTCATCATGAAATAACTAACCTCGGCCAGTTTTATGAGCATTTATTTGCTAACTTGGGGGATGTAAGAAAAGCAGATCTCTGTGAGTGTTTCATAGGATCTCAGTGCCAGGAAAAGCCTTCAACATGCCATGTCATCTGTCCCTCTCCCAGGGCCATCAGCCACAGCCAGAGCAAGGGACCGACTGCCACTCAGAGGCCAAACCCTTCCCTGCCTCCCTCTGCCTGCTTCCCCTTCTGTGTGCTGTTCCCACACTGGAAATTTCTACCCTCTGAATAATCCGATTAAGTTGTATCCAGCCAGCCGTTGCTAAAGTGAAAGCACATTGCCTGGGAGGAAGTGAATGAATGAATCCATTGGAAGCCACCAATGCACAGACGCAAGTCAGTTTGTCGGAATGGCTGGGCTTGGAATCGGGAGTACGGGGCTGCCCTGGGGACCTGGACCGGGAATGGGAAGCTGCTGACTAGGGGAGGAAGGGAAAGGCCTGGCACTGCCACCAACAGTGCCAGAGTGGGTGCACAGGACGCTGGTGACAGCTGGGACCGGGCGCTGCTAATAAGGAAGAGAAGAATGTGCTGAAAACAGACTCACTTACTTTACAATTTTGCCTAGAGCCAGCCCTGCATTTAACTTTCCCAGAAATGAACCTGTCAGCAAACCAGGGAAGGGCAGTTTGTGATTTGCTGGGATTTGCAAAAGCTCAGGTGGCTGCGGCTAGACCTTTTGCCCTGCACGTCACCTCCCCCATCAGGTGCTTGGGCGGGACCCTCAGTCGGAGCGGCTGAGAGCCCCGGGTTAGGAAGGACCATTTCAGCCAGAATTCCACCGTCTCAGCTGTCTGAGCAATTCAGCACATTCCTGAAGATCTAAAGGCCTCTGTAGTTACTACCTTTTAGGACTTGCTGAGACCTCAGTGGGCCTTTTGCTGTTTGGAATTCTGCTGATTTATTTCTTTATGTTCTTTTTAATTTTTTTTTTTGAAGGGGGAGGGAAGAAGCCATCTGTCAGTAGCTCCTGCTACAGGCAAGGGAGGCTGGGCTCCTTCTCGCTCTCTTAGAACTCCTTCTCATGCATCCTCAGCACCCCAGCCAGAGCCCTGATTTCATTCTCTTTTTACATAAAGACTTGCCCCCAGGAGAGTGTTAAGAAGCTAAAGCAAAACACAGCAAATCAAAAGAAAGCAAAACTCCCCTAAATGTGCCGTGGCCTACCTGAACTCTGGCCTGACTGTCCCACTTTTGAGCTGTGTGACACCCTTCAGGCTGGCTAGCGTCTCTAGTTTCATTTCCCTCGTATATAACATCACCGACTTCACCAGATACACTCTGAAGCTTCTCCAGGCGTTGACGTTTTTTGATCTCAAGGTCTGGGGAGTGCCATCATTTCCGATCACTGACCACTTCCAAATAACAGTGAGGTCTGTCCCCAAAGGAACTGAAAAGAACTTCCAGAACTGCGTTATTCTTTCCGTTCAAAGCACCCAAAGTCTGGAGAGCAACCCGACATGTCTCCTTTAACAGTATACAATTTACATAATCTTTACAAATCTTCTCATCACTGCAATATGAAATCTATAAATATAGTAGCTACTAAGCCGCAGTCAGGGAGGAAAGCAGCTGCAGTCCGTCCATGAACACAAAGGAAGGAGAACAAAACTAAAAAAAGGAGGTTTAGAAATCCCTCCAGAAGGTTGTCTACAAAAGGGAAAAAGTACATAAGAAAGTTTTCCTCTAACTTACCTCTGAAACAGACCGGGACAAATGGATGCTTCCCCGACAAGGAAGAGAGGTAGACAGTTTTGGCAAAACTTTATCCCTTCGTCATGGGAACGGGAGGCATAACCAGTGCCAACAAACAGGATACCCAGGAGGACGCTCTATGCATTTATTTCTCCCATTCCTGATCTATGAATAGCTTCCGAGTGTGCTTTAGGATACACCGTGCTTATAGATTAGTTATGTGTGAAGTATGAAGATAGACTGCCTGAACTCAATGTGATGCATCTCTGAATATGAGAGGAAAAAAATTGTGTACAAAACAGCAAACATAAGTTGTGGGGAGTCTTGTCTAATGGGACCAGCAAATGTTTCAGCCAAGACATTGATCATAGGAAGGCTTGATGACAAATGCCGAATCTTCATGCATCTTCCCTCCAGGAAGAAGTAATTCAATCAGAGGGAATACAAATGGATAACACTCGTCGAGGAAATAAAATGGATCACACTTGTTTCTTCTCTCGATTTTACAGTGTTAAATTGGCAGCTCCAGGGATAAGCCTAAAATAATTCCACACATAACTATAACAAAGTAGACAGCACCGTGTAACAAATGCGGCTCCATTTCTTATCACTACGGACATGGACATCTAAGACCACAGCTATAGGCATTTGCTCCCTAAACTCACTCCTGATGCTCAGAACAGTTTTCGCTGAGGCGACTGCAAACGTGGCCAGAACAGCACAGCCGATGGGTCCGTGATTAATGGTGTGAGGCACAGTCCAATTCCTTCATTAACACTTTGAGTTCCAAGACAGAGGTTTGAAAGTGTTTACAGTCAAAGAAATCCTTCTTCAAACAAAGTCTAATGCAGAAACCCAGTACATCAAACAGAAGAGTGAAAGTGCTCTGTTTGAGGGGATCATGGTGAAAAAGTTGGGGGTGGGATGGAGGGGTGGGGAGCGCTACTTAAAATGGGTGGATTCCCTAGGGGCACCTCGGCAGCCCCTGAGATTCTAAGAAACAGTTTAAGGACCTCTGATGGGAGGGGTTTATCACATTCTGTGCACGATGCTTGGGAATGTTAACTAAAAAATCACAAATTTATAAATTGTGAGAAGGAAGGAGAGGAGATTTTGTTTCTCGTAAAGGGTTACAGCCTGCAAGGTGGCCATCCTGCAGGCTCAGAAGTGTGCCTCTGGCCAAGACCAGAGACAGGCACTTCAAAGGAGGAGGGGCTGGGATAGAAGCTTTATGCTGGACAGGATGGCTAAATATACATATTCAACAGCTTACAGGAAGAACTATGAATATTCATGAAGGTAGTCCCGACACACGCATATTGAACAGACATGTACGCAACATACAACCCAGGTTCATTTTGGGGTAGAGATTTAACATTTAAATGTATTAAAATTAGGCCCCATACCCCAAAAGGTCTTTTCAGGACATGAAGGCGGATGAATGTACTTTCTGCAAACCAGCCAGAACCAGTCCATGGTCTCTTATCAGGAGAAAGTTACTAGAGTCAGTCTCTCTCATCCAATCAAAGCTATAGTTACAGCTGGCAGAACAGGGGTCAGTTACTCAGCGCCTGTGAGCTGGGTGAGTTGCAATTGTTTTAATCTTGCTTATCTTGAGGGCAGTGCTTGTTTAGCTGCTGGAGAAAAGGAAAAACCTTGTGGTAGTTAGAACCTAGTTTGTTCTTTAAGTGTTGTGTGTGTGGTATGTGTGACTTAACCCTTGGCTTGGCATGGCCATAGGTCTTGTTTATAATTTGGTGTCTTATGGCCACAGAGAGTCCATTCTGTCGGCCTTACGATCTCTATTTTAACATTAACGCTAGTCAGTTTTTGTGTCTAAAGAGAAAAAAGGTAGGGGTATATCTGACCTCCTGTCCCTCCATGGCTGGAAACTCAGTTTTAAGGTTTTCCTGGGGTCCCTTCGGTCACAAGAGGGTCCATTTTGTTGGTGGAGGAGCTTAGCATCTTATTTTTAGTTTACAGGACAGAGCAAAAATTCCTGATACTGGTTTGACTTGCTTTTGTTGGAAAGCTGAAAACCAACCAGGCTATTTTTTTTTAATGTAATAAACGCATCGGAACATACATACATATACACATACAAAAGCAACATTTTAAAGATGTGTCACATACGGACTTCGGTTGGAGTCCCCCTAAAACTCATTTGAATTTGTATTAAGCCCAACTTGGAGGAAGGTAGGGACGCAATTACAACGCAGTGATAGGCCAACACTGGCTCACACCAGCGGATGAGAGCCTCTTGTTACATTTCCAGGAATTTTCCAAGGTGATTTTTAAACACAACCACTATTAAAAATTAAACTATGCATCCAGCAATTTCACTCTTTGCTATTTACCCAAATGAGTTGAAAACTTATGTTCACATAAAAACTTATAATATACACAAATATTTATGGTAGCTTCATTGATAAATGCCAAAATCTGGAAGCAACCAAAAC
>NW_012109807.1:53968-59328 GCF_000951045.1 Mandrillus leucophaeus | reverse complement strand
AAGGGAGGGAGGGAGGGAGGGAGGGAAGGAGGGAAGGAAGGAAGAAAGGAAGGAAGGAAGGAAGGAAGGAGGGAGGGAGGGAAGGGAGGGAGGAAGGGCCAATCTAAAAAGGCTTCAAACCGTATGATTGTAACTATATGACATTCTGAAAGAAGAAAAATTATAGAGATAATTAAAAGATCAGTGGTTCCCAGGGTTCGGGGGAGGAAAGGATGAAAAGGCAGAGCACAGACTTTTAGGGTGGTGAAACTATCCTTTATGATACTATAATGGTGGATACATATCATTATATATTTATCAAAACCCATAGAATATACAAGACCAAGAGTGAACACTAATGTGAACTATGGACTTTGGATGATAATCATGAGTCCGTGTAGATTTATCAGTTGTAAGAAAGTACTGCATGGTGTAGGATATTGATAGTGAGGTAGAAGGAGCTGTGGGAGAAGATGCAGGGGATATATGAGAACTCCGCACTTTCTGCTCAGTTTTGCTGTGAACCTAAAACTGTTCTAAAAAAATAAAGTCTATTGAAAAAAAACTGTATAATATTTAATTAAATAAATTATATTAAAAGCAGAGGTAATTGGTATTCAAAATGGATGACCTCCTAATTGTTTTACGATATATTACTATTATCTATACTCTTATTTCTATCTATTGTATCTGTATAAAGGAGTTATTATACAATGGTGTGCATCCATATAACTCTTCCCAAATCCGTGTTAAGTGACCTCAATTTGGTAGCTTGAAATCAACTTGGCCATAGCTGGTGGTGTTTGCAGTAAAGAATAGGCAACCACGACCTAAGAGCACTCTTCCCCCCAAGAGATCTGATTATTTTTAAAATTATTATTAATATTTTTCAGAATCAAGATCTTGCTCTGTTGCCCAGGCTGGAGCGCAGTGATGTGATCATAGCTCATTATAACCTCGAACTCTTGGGCTCAAGCAATCCTCCTGCCCCAGCCCCTCAAGTATCTAAGATTACAGGTGCACACGACAACATCCGTTTCTTTTGTTTGATTTTGTACAGACGTGGTCCCACTATGTTGCCCAGACTGGTCTTGGCCTCCCAAAGCATTAGAGGTGTTGTGGGCTGACCAGCCCAGCCCAGAGCTGGTTATTGAACATCTGCGGCACACCACTGATAGTGGGAATAGTTATTGGACTCATGTTTAGGATCAGTGACATATATATACCTGAGAATGTCAATCAAAATATGGCTTTTGGAAACATTATGGAAGCATAGATCTTCACATATGATTAATTTAAGGTTTACTCTGAAGTCATCCAAAGACCTCTTTAGGATGGTTCCAAGAATCCCCTCTTTTGAAAGCCAGGAAATCCAACCAGTCTAAAGACTTAAATCACTCAAATTTGAAGAAGACAAATATGGCTCAGGAGCAGCTCTCTTGCTATCGAAATCACTCAGATCATGTTCTGAGTGATAGATCCTAATTGCTGAACTGTTTACTGTAATTAAGTCTATCAGCATGATTTTCTCCTGATGAAAATAAAGTTGGGTATATTATGTCTTTTGCAAAAGGAGTCTCTTAACCTCCTTTAACTTGTAAATCTATGAGTCAGTAAGACTTCTCTTCAAAACCTGATTTTTTCCCTCCTCGTGGATATAAAGAACTTAAAAAAATCAAATTCACATTGCCCACAAGAGAGAAGCTGGTTGCAAGCACCATTATTTTATGCAAGCACTATTATATCCTGCTATATCTCATCAAGAATATTTGTGTGTCTGAGGAACGTGTAGATCTTTTACCAGCCTTTGTTTCCATCGATGAAGTATGCAAGTTTGAAATAGATTCCAATCTGTCAATGCTTCTTTTGAGTCTGTATAATGGTGCTACTGTACAAACCAAACATGGAGGAACAGTTTTGATATGGAGGCAATCTCACTTGTAATTGGTGTTAGCACAACTGTTTGCTTTTAGCCCAGCGACTCTCAGCACTGTCTGCCTGTTAGCATCAGTGGATAGGGGAAGGAGAGCTTTAAAAAAAAAATACTGAAGCTCAGGTGCCAACACCAGGGATTCTGACTTAATTGATCTTAAGAGGGTTGAGGGGATCAATAAGTTTTGGAAGCTTTCCAGGTGATTCTAATATATATGCACGACCAAGACCCACTATTTGAACCTATATAAAAATCATTTGATGCAGTTGATGTGAATTTGTTATTTGTCGACCTGAGACATAGGGGAACAAGTCAAGTCAAATAAAAAATCAATCATCCTTGATTATGGCATGATTTCAGTGTCTTTTGGTTAAAAAAAAAAAAAAAGTGGCGGTTCAGCGTCAATAATATCACATAAAATCATCCTCTCCATTGGGCAACTTCCAAAGTTAAAAGGTAAGTCCTATAAAGTCAGTTCAGTTCTATCCCACTGAGGGTCCACTCTTCAGCCAGTGAGCGAGCGGTGGAAGGTGCCGGCACCACCATGTTCCAGGCTGCTTTGTGGTTAGGCTTCATTTTGCTTCCTCTCTTGGCACTGCCTTGCATCTGACCCATTTTCTAAGCCAGATCTCTCAGTCTCCTGCCAATTCTGTGAGCCTCATATCCTTGTGAAAAAATTCTTCCCGTCACCCCCCTTTCTTTTTGCTTAAAATAGTCAGAAGCACTTTTTGTTCCTTGCAAGAGAAAGATTCCTAACTGATACTTTGTCATACCCCTAAAGGAAACAGAAACCAGTGACCAGTTTTCAGAAACATTTCTGAACCTAAGAACATAAAAAATCAAGAAGAAAATAGTTGGGAGACTTGCCCTGCAAAAAAATAAATGTTGCAAAGTATACAGAAAAAGCAAATGGGACAGAACAGAACATCTGAAAGCAGGCTCAGGCATATGGAGACTCGGGCTATATCAGAGACGGCGTGATACATTACAGAAAGGACAGGCTACTCAGCAAGCGGTGCTTGGAAAAATTAATGCTCAGTGTGAGAGAAAATAGATTCTGAGGTATGAAAAATCTAAATGCAAAATCAAAACTTTAAAACATTTGGAAGAAAATATAGGCCGGGCGCAGTCGCTCACACCTGTAATCCCAGCACTTTGGGAGGCCAAGGTGGACAGATCATTTAAGGTCAGGAGTTCGAGACCAGCCTGCCCAACATAATAAAGCCCCGTCTCTACTAAAAATATAAAAATTAGCCAGTGTGGTGGCGAGCAGCTGTAGTCCTAACTACTCGGGAGGCTGAGGCAGGAGAATTGCTTGAACCCGGGAGGCAGAGGTTGCAGTGAGCCAATATCGTGCCACTGAGCTCCAGCCTGGCTACAGAGCAATAGTCTGTCTCAGAAAAAAAAAAAAAATCAAAAAAGAAAATCTCTTTATGCCATATAAATGTACCCAAAACTGAAAGGGAAAGGCTGATGTATTTGACCACAATTAGGTAAACTTTATTTATTTATTCGTTTTTATTTTTAGAGATAGAGTCTTGCTCTGACACCCAGGCTGGAGTGCAGTGGTGTGACGGCAGCTCACTGCAGCCTCAAACCCTTGGGCTCAAGGGATTCTCCTGCCTCAGCCTCCTGAGTAGCTACAACTACAGGAGTGCCCCACCATACCATGCTAATGTTCTATTTTTATTTATTTTTGTAGAGACAGGGTCTCTCTTTGTTGCCCAGGCTGGTCTCAAATTCCTGGGCTTAAGTAATCCTCCTGCCTTGGCTTCCCAAAGTGCTGGGATTACAAGCATGAGCCCCACTGCACCCGGCCCCAAAATTTTTTCTATGAAAAGCCACCATAAACAAACTGAATAGGCAAGTCACCAGTTAGAAGAAGATTTGCAATTCAGATAACCAGAAAAGGATTAGAACCTAGTATGTGTAAAAAATTCATGCAAATCAGTAAGCTATAAACAGGCCAATAGAAAAAATGAGCAAGGGATATAAATGGATAAAGCACAGAAAAGAAAAACTGAATAGCCTATACATATGAAAACATGATTATTCACTAGTAATAAGAAAAATGAGTTATTTTATACTCAAAAGTATTGATGCAGATGCAGAGAAATGAGAACTCACACACTGCTGGCAGAAGCGTGAATTGGCTCAAGACTTTGAAAGACAATTTGGCAATAGTTGGTTAAGGCGAAGATTAGTATGTATCGTCTACCCAAGCGGTGTTGCTTTCATGGTTCCATGCTAGAGGAACTCACACTTGGCCATGTGACATGTATACAAGTGCTCATTGTAGCGTTGCTTATATCAGAAGAAAACGCAAAAATCAAAATGTCTATTAACAGTAAATGGGTAAATTATAGTATATTTATACAGTAGAATACTAGACTTATTACACAGGAGTAAAAGTTAATTAACTAAAGCAGCATAATTCATCATGAATGAATGTCAAAAACATAATGTCAAGTGGGAGAAAAGCAAGTTGCAAAATTATATCAGTTAAACCAATTATTTAAAATTGGTATATTATGTCTTTTGCAAAAGGAGTCTCTTACCTCCTTTAACTTGTAAATCTATGGTAAGACTTCTCTTCAAAATGTGATTTTTTTCCCCTCCTCATGGATATAAAGAACTTTAAAAAAATCAAATATTATTGGCCACAAGAAAGAAGCTGGTTGCAAGCACCATTTTTTTATGCAAACACTATTATATCCTGCTATATCTCATCAAGAATATTTGTGTGTCTGAGGAATGTGTTGATATTATCTATAGGAAAAGTACAAAAACATGATCAAGAAGAACATTCACTAACTTCTGCGTAGTTACTTCTTAGTGAGAGAAGGGAGGAGAGGACATCGGAAAGCCAAAGGCACTTCGATTGCATCTGTAGTTTCCATTCCTTAAAAAAAAATCTGAACCTAATTTACTAAATCTGGGTAATGGTATGATGAGAGTATATTATTTTCTGTACTCATTTGTCCTATTTTAAATATGTTTATTAAGTGTCCCAACCTGGCTTTTTCTCCTTTCAACTAAAGATACTGAAAGGCTTTTTGCCCCAGAACTACTTTTGAAAGGCTTTTTTCAAAAAAAGATACCAAAAGGCTTTTTGACCCAGAGACCCTTTTGAAAGGCTTCTTTAGGCCAGGCGTGGTGGCTCACGCCTGTAATCCCAACACTTTGGGAAGCTGAGGTGGGTGGATCACTTGAGGTCAGGGGTTCGAGACCAGCCTGGCCAACATGGTAAAACTCCATCTCTACTAAAAATACAAAAAGTAGCCGGGCATGGTGGTGGACACCTACAATCCCAGCTAACTGGGGAGGCTGAGGCAGGAGAATCACTTGAACTGGGGAGGCGAAGGTTGCAGTGAGCAGAGATTGTACCACTCACTGCACTCCAGCCTATGCAACAGAGTAAGACTCTATCTTAAAAAAAAAAAAAAAA
>NW_012109807.1:52772-53413 GCF_000951045.1 Mandrillus leucophaeus | reverse complement strand
AGGTGATTTTTAAACACAACCACTATTAAAAATTAAACTATGCATCCAGCAATTTCACTCTTTGCTATTTACCCAAATGAGTTGAAAACTTATGTCCACATAAAAACTTATAATATACACAAATATTTATGGTAGCTTCATTGATAAATGCCAAAATCTGGAAGCAACCAAAACGTAGGTGAATGGATACATAAATTGTGGTACATCCAGGCTGTGGAATAGTATTCAGCATTAAGGAGAAATGAGCTACCAAGCCATGAAAAGACATGGAGGAATATTAAGTGTATATTACTAAGTGAAAGAAAAAGCTGGCCGGTCGTGTTGACTCATGCCTGTAATCCCAGCACTTTGGGAGGCCGAGGCAGGAAGATCACGAGGTCAGGAGATCAAGACCATCCTGGCCAACCTGGTGAAACCCCATCTCTACTAAAAATACACAGATTAGCCGGGCGTGGTGGCACATGCTGGTAGTCCCAGCTACAGCTACTCGGGAGGCTGAGGCAGGAGAATCGCTGGAACCCAGAAGGTAGAAGTTGCAGTGAGCAGAGATCCCACAACTGCACTCCAGCCTGGTGACAGAGCGAGACTCTGTTAAAAAGAAAGAAACTCAGAAGGAAGGAAGGGAGGGAGGGAGGGAGGGA